>NC_043707.1:38181020-38183682 GCF_006229205.1 Suricata suricatta | reverse complement strand
TCAGTCGGGCCCTTTAGTAAACCTGTAAACACCTGTTTTGTGGCCACTTCTATACCTGTTTTGTCCAGTTGTCATTGTCATTGTCATTGTCTTTGGTCTTATCTGTAAAAATTCTATGGGAGGGAATGTAATAACTTCTGATGTGTATGTGAGTGTGAATGTGTAACTCAGTCTGGCAAGCCTGCCGAGTGCCTATGGCAGCTTTGGAACAGCTTCTGATAGTAAGTCACAATTCTGAGACCGCTATGGCTAAGCGTCACCTAAGTTCCTTCAGGACACGACCAGATGAGCATTTGACTGGTCTCCTCATTAGAGTGGGCACCCCTACCCCTTTGTCGGTCTTTGTGACACCACCTCATGTGGACATTACTGGGTTGGAATGTGCAGAGAAAGAGATCTTATTGGTCTCGCTGAGATAAAATCATACTGAAAGGAACACTAACTCTCTCTGTTCCTCTGCCTAGTAAAACAAAATAAACCTAAAGTCTGCTTCTTTGTCTAAACTGAAAAATTTTAAACTGGAAATTCTCCTTCTCGGCCCCACCCCCACCCCAGCAGGCGCCTCTCCTGTAGCCCTCCCTTCCCCCATTCTTCTCTTCTGCACCAGCTAAAGGGGGTTGGGGGCAGGGCCAACCTGTGTAACTGACTCAGACCACCAAAAGGCAGACAGCCCCATTGCCCAGGGCAACCAGAGAGCCAATAAGGTTACTAAAGATGCTACTTTAGGTCCCATCCTTATGGCAGCCTTAGCGCTGCCAGACCGAGGGTCGCCTCCTTCCTGAACACCCTGAAGACTCTAAAGATTTAGCCCACATCCACTGGGTGGGAAAAGGCCAATTTGCATTAATACCCCTTCCAGCATCAGTCAATATCAGCCCCTCCCCCTGCCCTAGGTGATAAGATTGAAATTCTGCTTTTCTCTCTGTTCAGAAAACAGGTTCCCCCCCACCTTTGATCTGCTCTTGATAAGATTATGTAAATGAAGGGTTTCTCTTTTTGTCAAGAAGACCAAAGTTTTAGGTGTTATCTTCATCAGGTCTTTGATTGCTTAGTTAAAACTCCTCTGAGGTTAAAAAGTTATGTTTTGCCTAAGGATCCCAAAGGAAAATAAGATCCTTTATTGCCACTTTGGTTAAATAAATAGAGTCTTCAGATTTGTAATAATCTGTAAGTCTATTTAGGATGTGCTTTATAACTTCTTAAGTCTTAACAAACTTCCCAGGAGTTAAATGGTAAAAAGTTTTACACAATTCGGCCCTTTTATTTAGGATGCCAGGTTACTTAAAAACACTGTTGTAACTAAAAGCTGCCCTCAACCTGATCAAGAATCTAAAACATGGGACTAACTTGTTAAAAATGTTGTTTCTACTGAAGCATTTATCTTTTCTCTCTACCTAAACCGTCTGAAATTCAAAAACTCACAGTGAGTATTCTTTTTCCGTGGCAATTACAATTGTTTGCATAAGTTCAATAAGAATCTGTTCATTTTATAGCAGGACACCTTTGGAAATACTGGTTATTTTACCAAAGCTTTGACTGGAATGTCCTATTTGAGAGTCATGCACAGACTCTCATATGACCAGACAGCTTTAAGGAACTAAGGTTGACTTTATGGAACATGGAGCCATAAGGCCTCATGGAAATGTTGGCTGCATACCTTGCTTACAGAATTCCCAGCATCCTTCCCAGGTGAGTAAAGAAGGTCACTTCCTGGCAGGTGCAAGGACCTCACCACATCTTGGGAACCTTGGGAAGAGGAGTTCAGGTATTCCAGGCCTGCCTGATGGAAAGTGCTGGCTTGGCTTGGCTTCTGGCCCAGAGTGGCTACTGGGAGTCCAACCTGGAGATTCCTTATGAAAGGTCCCAGCAAAGCAAGCGTTATAAAATCCTCATGAACAATCCTTATTCTTGCTGAGCTTATGTAAATAATCAGGCCAAAGTTGTTAAGACTGGACTTAGTCCACAAAGGCATTGGTCTTAATCTGGCTATCTAAAAATGAGGTTTCTAGAGAGAAAAACTATGTTTCAACAATACATCACCAGTCCGATAAGTTAAACTGTCCTGTCTCTTTGCCATCGGACTGGCAAATGTTGCCCCCGAAAACCAGGAGAAACAGCAAAAAGTTCCCAATTACACTCACCTTTCTCTTATGGATAGGATGTTCCATTGGTATTAATTCCCCCTAATCTGGACACAGGATTCCAACCCGGCAAAAGTAAGGAGCCAAAACCAAAACTGGTATGAGAGCCCCTCCAACTGGTCTCCAGGGGTAACCACCCTCTTGTCCGCCTTACCCGGACCCATAACCTCATTATTCCTCATAGCCCTGCTGGGGCCCTCTCTGTTTCGCTGTTTTTTCCAATTTTTACAGGAACAAGTGACCAGACTCACCAACCGAGCCGCTTCCCACTTGTTGCTCATCCATCGGTCCTCTCCCAATTCCAACCACAACCCCGATCATCACGCTGCCCCTCCTCAGCAGGAAGTAGCCAGAGACCCAACGCCGCCCCATAACACCAAAAAGGTTGGAATGTAAGAGTTGCCATGGGAAGGCAACTGAGCGGCCACTTTGCTGTGGAGAGCTGTGAGCACTGACAACCCCCACCTGCAGACCTGGGATGACCCGAGCCATTTGGAAAGCACCAGCGGCCATTTTATTGC
>NC_043707.1:38178177-38180920 GCF_006229205.1 Suricata suricatta | reverse complement strand
GGGGGGAAAAGAGGTGGTGGTGATGGTGGAGGGCACTTGAGGGGAAGAGCACTGGGTGTTGTATGGAAAACAATTTGACAATAAAATATTATGGAGAAAAAAAAAAGAAAAGATATCAATGGAGGGTTTTACCTCAGGGCATGGCTAATAGCCCCACCTTACGTCAAAGGTTTGTGGCACTGGCCATACAAAAGGTACGCGATGTTTGGAGGGAATTGTATATTGTACATTATATGGCTGACATTCTCTGGCCGGGAGAGACGGGCAGCAGGTGCTAAAATGCTTTGATGACTTACAATCGTCCCTGTGGGCTCACCTGAAAAGGTGCAGTGACAAGACCCTTACACTTACCTGGGTTTTCAGATTTCAGGAGCCCATATAACTACTCAAAAATTGGAGCTCAGGTTACACACTCTGCAGACACTCAACGATTTCCAAAAATTACTAGGAGATAAAATTGGATTAGGCCTTATCTTAGGCTCACCACTGGACAGCTCAAACCTTTGTTTGACATGCTCCAGGGGGACCCAGACCCCAAATCTTCTAGATATCTCACTAATGAGGCCCGTCGAGCATTAAAAATTGTGGAAGAAGCCATCCACTGCCAGTTTGTCACTGCCATAGATTATGATCAACCCCTCATGCTTATTATTTGCAAAACCTCTTTTACTCCTACAGCAGTTTTCTGGCAAAATAATCCCATTATGTGGGTGCATCTTCCCTCCCCACCTGCGAAGGTTATCTATCCTTACTATCTGGCCGTGGCTGACCTCATTGCTCTAGGGAGAGAACAAAGTGTTAAGTACTTTGGCAAGGAGCCTGATTCTATCATACAACCCTATCCAAAAGGACAGGTTGACGGGCTTTTTCGAACTACTGATTGCTGGCCAAATGCGTGTGCTTCCTTTTTAGGTAAGCTAGACAATCACTAGTCACCTAAGAAACTCCTACATTTCTTTACCAGTCATAAATTTATATTCCCAACAAAAACCTCTCAACAGCCCCTATCACAGGCCTTAGTAGTTTTTACTGACGGATCCTCTACTGGGACTGAGGCTTATACTTCTGAGGATCAGGTCATAAGCTTTTCCACCCCGTCCTCTTCTGCTCAACTTGTGGAGCTGCACGCAGTTATTGCGGTCTTTTCCATTTTTCATGATAAACCTTTTAATTTATACACAGACAGGGCTTACATAGCTAACTCTGTACCCTTGCTAGAAACTGCAGCCCAAATTAAACAGAGTTCAGGGGCTGCTCGTCTTTTTATGCAACTTCAGTCTTTAATTCATAAAAGAAAAATTCCTTTCTTCATTGGTCATTTAAGGGCCCACACTGGCCTTCCAGGTCCTCTGTCCTTAGGCAATCAAAAGGCTGATTTAGCTACAAAAGGAATCTATAATATCATTCTTCCCCAGGATACAGGACTAGAAGCAGCCTCCAGCGCTCACGCTACCCATCATCTCAGTGCTCGCACCTTAAGAATCATGTTTAAGATTTCTCCTGAGCAGGCACGACAAGTAGTAAAACAGTGCCCTTCTTGTGTTGTGCATTTACCTGTTCTTCATTTGGGAGTAAACCCTCGAGGACTAGTGCCCAATGCCATCTGGCAAATGGATGTAACACACATTTTAGAGTTTGGAAATTTAAAATATGTCCATGTGAATGTTGATACCTACAGTGGCTTCCTATATGCTACCTTACAAACTGGGGAAGCAGGAAAGCACATCGTAGCACACATGCTTTCTGCCATATCAATGTTAGGAATCCCAAAACAAATAAAAACTGACAATGGACCCGGATATACTGGGACTGTGTTCTCTAAATTCTGTCAACAGTTACACATTAAACACATCACTGGAATTCCTTATAATCCACAAGGACAAGGTAAAGTAGAACGGGCACATCTATCCTTAAAAAATACCCTTGATAAAATAAGAGGGAGAGAATGGTACCCCATCAAGGGATCTCCCAGAAATCTCTTACACCATGCACTGTTTATTTTAAATTTTTTAACTTTGGATAAAGAAGGACGCTCAGCTTCTGAGCGTCTCTGGCAAAATGAGACACAAAAAACTTTTGCTACCGTGATTTGGAAGGACCCCTTGGATAGTAAATGGCATGGTCCGGACCCAGTTTTAATCTGGGGACGAGGAGCAGTCTGCATCTACGCACAAAAAGTGGACGCAGCCAGGTGGTTGCCAGAGAGACTAGTGAAGCAAATTGATCATAATACTCAGCCCTCCAGGGAGAAAAAATCTCCTTGAGAGAAATCTTTGTCTTTGCCTTTAGGACCATCTGGGGAAAAGAGGCTTCAGGAAGATCTGGAGAAGAGGAGGAGGGCTCCATCAACAGTCGTTTCCTCAGTGGATTTCATGGACTTTTACCCTATCTCCTCCTACTTTTAAGACCTATTGTATGGACTTTTACCCTATCTGTCCCGCTTTCAAGACCTATTGCGGATTTACTGATCTTGGTGCCCTTGGGCCCTGTTCTATTCAATAAGGTCATGGCTCTCCTAAGGCAGTAAATAGGCACAGTCTGCCCAGGTCCATTATCGATGTAAGGTTTAATAGATGGAGGCAGAGATGGGGGGACAAAGAGACCACGTTATGGAGCCAAGAGGGCCTTTATTGGGATCTGCGATTCCCGGGCGAGGTTCCGTGACTCTGGAGCGGGGAGTCAGGGAGGTCGCCCCTGATATGGGAGAGCAAGGTCTTTTATGGGTGCAGGAGTTCCGGGTTTG
>NC_043707.1:38158647-38178077 GCF_006229205.1 Suricata suricatta | reverse complement strand
AGGCATCACAATCCCAGACTTTAGCCTCTACTACAAAGCTGTCATCATCAAGACAGTATGGTATTGGCACAAAAACAGACACATAGACCAATGGAATAGAATAGAGAATCCAGAGCTGGGCCCACAAATGTACGGTCAATTAATTTTTGACAAAGCAGGAAAGAGTATCCAATGGAAAAAAGACTGCCTCTTTAGCAGGAGGTGCTGGGAAAATTGGACAGCAACATGTAGAAGAATGAAACTAGACCACTTTCTTACACCGTACATTGATATCTTTTCATGGGCTCTTTAAAATTAACAGAGGGCACACTAAAAGCAAATCTCTCTTGGTCGTCAGGGTGGAGGGGGATGGTAAAGAAGCAGTCTTTAAGATCTATGATAATTTTATAGTGCCCTAGAGGTATAGCCACAGGAGAGGGAAGCCCCGGCTGGAGCGTTCCCATGAGAACCATTGTTTTGTTTACTGCGCTAAGGTCCTGCAATAATCTCCATTTACCTGATTTCTTTTTTATGACAAACATAGGGGTATTCCAAGGAGAATTACTCTCTACTATGTGTCCAGCAGCCAACTGCTCCTGTACTAGCTGATACGCTGCTTGTAGCTTTTCAGTAGATAAAAGCCATTGATCAACCCACACAGGGACAGTAGACTTCCAAGTGATCTTATTTGCATGGGGTACAGGAATGTCAATGGCCACTAGGGTAAATTTCCCAAGCCCTCTCTTTGATGGCTATTTTGCACCTCAATAGGTTGTGTGATTTCTAGGAAATCACAGTCCTAGTCCCTTTTCCGGCTTAAATCCCTGGGTCAGCATCAGTGCTGTAATTAATTCATTAGGACTACACACAATGATACCCATTTGAGTTAAAAGGTCTCGCCCCCACAAATTGACAGGCAACCCTTGAATAACATAAGGTTGGATGTTTCTCTGATTTCCTTCTGCATCCTGCCAGCGCAGTAGCTTTGCACTCCTCTCTGGGTTTTTACTCTGCCCTATGCCTTTAAGGTTGGGTAAGGTAGGAGATAGGGCCATTGTGAAGGTCAGGCCTCTTTTTTAATAATGGTGATGTCTCCTCCTGTGTCTATTAGGCCTTGAAATTTTTTGCCATCAAGCCAGAGTGTAAGCATGGGTTTTTGGGTGTTAACAGGCTGTACCCAAGAAGCATTTTTTTTAAGCTGTAAAATCTTTTTTATTGTAAAAACAGAGTCAACAGAGGTTGGCAATGCACATGTCATCCCAGAACATTTCCTCTTGGTTCTGGAATTTGCCGGTTCCTACGTACCAGCATCTCCATCAGCACTTCTCAGGGTTCACGGTCTTTTTGAGATATGTTGGTTAATTATACGTAGATACTGCTTAGAAACAAATGTCCATCTGATATTAAAACAAACAAAAAAACTGTTGTGTCTTAGTTTCACATTTCCTACAGGAAAATCTGTGTATCTCAGATGTTTTCACAATTTAACAGTAAAATGAGTGCCTTGACCAAAGGAGCCAAACCCTTGGGCTTCTCGGCTTGAGTTTTTAGATGAGTTGTCAGTAACAAGAAAAGGCAGCAAAAGTAATTGCACGGTGCACTGTCCTGAGGGTACTGTAGTAATCACCTGAGGAGAGGAGGCCACAATTTTTATTTCTCCTGTATAGTCGTTGTCTATCACTCCAGGATAGACATGTAGCCCTCTAACTATAGCACTACTGCGTCCCAAAAGCAAACCAAAAGTTTTAGCGGGTAAGGGACCATAAATCCCAGTGGGTAGGATTTGGACTCCCATCTCGGGGGTTAATACTGTGTGGGTGGTAGAACAGAGGTCCAGTCCTGTGCTTCCTGGAGTTGCTCTGCAGAGGTCTGAAACGGATTGTTTGCGGGAACAAACTTGATTGCCCCAAAAGTTTGTTTGGGTTTCGGGGCCTGGGGCTGGCCCCATTTCCCGTTTCCCTGCAGGGGTGGTAATGGGTTACTCTGGAAGTCTGTCTGTGGTCTACAATCTTTAGCCCAGTGTCGGCCTTTCTGACATCGAGGACACAATCTAGGAGCACCATTACGATCATTGGGCCGCTTGTTGGATAGACCGTCTTTGGCAAAGTGACCTTCTCTACCACAGTTGAAACATTTACCCTTGCCTTGGTGGCCTAAATGGTCTTTTACAGTAAATCCTTGCAGGGCTGCAGCCATTGCCAATCCCTGCTGGTAAGCAGAGCCGATATCAGAACACAATCTAATATAACCAGAGAGATCTGTCCTTTTTTTATACGGTCTAATGGCCGCCTGACATGCGGAATTTGCATTTTCATATGCAGGTTGTTTAACAAATTCGGAGCTAGCATCCACATTACCAAGAATACGCTCCGCTGCTGTAAGAAGCCGATGGGCAAAGTCCGCGAAAGGCTCATCGGGACCTTGCTTAATGTTAGTTAAGGAGGAACTGAGATCCCCTTTGGCTGGCAACTTTCTCCAGGCTCTAGTCCCAGCCGCTTGTATTTGAGCAAACAAGCCGGCATCATATCGCATCTGTATCTCATTGCGGGCATAGTCTCCCTCCCCCATCAGCATCTCCAAGTTCCAGCCATTATTTGCCCGTGCATTAGGCCGAGCAGTCTCCTTACAAGATTCAACAGATTCTGATTTCCATAACAAATAATCTCCTCCAGGTAAGGCGGCTCGAGCAAACGTATACCAATCACTAGGGGTGAGCCATTTCTCAGCCACTGATTCCACGATCGCCATGGTTTACGGTGCCGTAGCCCCGTACTGTGCCACAGCAGTTTTGAGCTCCTTGATTGCTTTAAAATCAAACCCGGAATGTGGTCTCCACGCTTGCCCCCAGGCGTCAGTGGTCTCAATAACTGGAAATGCCTCAGGGTCTTCACTGTCTATCAAGGGGCCGGCAGTCGGGGGATCTTTGAGAGCTGCCCCTCGTCGTGGGTGTTGGGGCATTTGCCGTGAAGGCACGATGGTGCCTTTTGCCAGCCTTCAGTTCTTCTAATCGTGATTTCAGCTCTAGGTATTTCTCTTCTAATCTTATTCGCTCTTGCAACTGCTCTATTTTATCTAATAGATTCCTATTGGGATCGACGACAGGCAAAGTTAAAAGGGGTGCCGAGGGTGGGGGGTTATATGGAGGCGGCCAATCAGGGTTATGGTACTTTCCAGCCTCACTGTCAATATCTTTATCTGACGAGTCATCATCAGAAACTGAAATGCCCAACAATAAACCACCAGAGTCCAGAGTCAAAGCCAAGCGGCAAGGGTCGTTTATTGCAGGTTCGAACCCGGGATCTCCGCACTCTCCACGCTGCCGATAGAGCGGGGAGAGAGAGCGAGCCCCGAGCAGGTGATTTACACTTTTTTATAGGCAGATACAAACAAGTTTGGGGCGTTCCGCGGCCACAGCACAAGCATTGGTCAAAGTTGAGGTTTAAACACTCAGCATCTTTTGATTGGGTCCCGCCATAACCTGAACACTAATACTCCCTGCCCTGTTATCGGGCTTTCCAGCTGACCTTCCCTGACCGTCTGGCCGTCCCCACCCAGCCATCTGGTTGTTCCCACCCAGGGTGTTGCCCCCCAAGCATCAGTACAGAAGCAGAACAAGCAGGGCGGGTCCAGTTTTAATTTTCTCAGAAATAGCACAGACCAGCTAAATCTTGGTCTGTCTAGCTCTAATTTTAAGGTTTTGGGCTTCTCAAAACTCCTTTTGTAGTCCCCCAATAAGAAAAGATATTACCCATAATGTCCAATTATCCACCCGAATATACGACACGAGACAAACAAAGGGAGAGGTGCCCCCTCTAATGAGGCCAATACGTTCACTCACACACACACACACCAGAGGGCTATCATTCTCCCTCCACAGAGGTTTTACAAACAAGACCGAAACATTAGAAAAACACTGAAAACACTTAATTGCTTTTTCTTAACTTTCACTCCCTGTGCTTTGAGGGTCTCTGTTTAGACCATTTATTCAATTTCTGCCCTAAATTCACCGATCACTCACTCGAGCACTGGACCACAGCGTGGCCGTCTCCTTATCCTGAGCACTGGACCACACAGCTAATTCTGCGTGGCCGTCTCCTTCTAAATCCTGATCGTTACCTCTTTCTCTTCTTCTTTTTCTCTTTGCTCGGTTTCTTCACTAGATCCCTCTTACTCAGCCCAACGTTGGTTGCCACTTGTCTTGTCCCGCCCCGCGGTAAATCGTTGTGGGTTCGTTCCTGAGGAGGGAGAGAGAGAGTAGGGCAGGAAGGGGAGCACAGAGAGTGAGGCAAGACAAGGTTTTCTGATCAAGCCTCTTTATTATTCTTCACACACTCTCCTCACACACTCTCTTACAGAAAAGAAAGCCCACACCTATATAGGGTTTAGGGCGAGAACCTGACAGGGCCGGTTGCTAGGAAACAGGGTCAAAGCTAGGGTAAAGAAGGAAACAAACTGAAGTTTTTAGCACAGCACGTGAAGGGCCGATACCACCCTGCTGGTAGGCGATTGATCTTTGTTTTTCTGGCTTCTCCTGATGGAGTGGCTCTACCCTGCTTATTTTTGCAACTCCCCTCAGGGAGTGACCTTACGGGCTAGTAAATGGCCGAGCAGCTGAATCTTTGCAGCTCCCCACACCTGTCTTATGTGTCCCAGAAGGGGTCTAGCAGCTCCTCCTCCTCTCTCAGGTGGGACACGTAACACCTGCCACAGAGGGGAGGCTTGGGACAGGTGTCCCAGGGATGGAGTATGCAGGCACACATCCCCAGGTGCTGGGCAAAACCCCAAAGTCAATGCAGAGGAGAGAAGGGATATCTGAGTTAGGGGTTGTGGACCCACAGTGTAATCCTGCTTCCTAGTTAACTGAAACCACCTCCCACAGAAAGGCCCTCTCCACACAGAGGCTGGAGATGCTTCCCAATGAGCTATTTACTGCAAACACCTTTCACTTCAAACCTCAGCCTTGGAATTAAGTCTGGCATTTGAAGCAATAACACAAAGAGAGATGCTCTGTTAGCCAGCAGGACATTAAGAGAATCAAATTAAGTCATGCATTTTAACTCCCTTTCCTGCCTGGGCACGTTGCTAGGGCGGGAGAGAGAGCGTGCCGCTTTCCCTAGTCTGCACAGTCCAGAGTTTTACTTATAAAACCCAAGAGAGCTGGACCAAGTTGGATACACCAAGTAAATCATTACAATGAGGATCTTGAATGCCCATGTTTGGCCAGTGCAGACGGAACATGCTGGGCTGGAGTTTAGTCTGTACAAATGGTGAATTCATTTCCTTTAGGAGGTTCCCACTGATAAACCCCAGGGCAGGGGATGCCTCTGGACACCCAGCAGGACAGTGCCATGTGTGGCTCCAGGAGAAGGAAACTGACTAGACATCCCAATTCATCTTTGGAGTGCGAAATCACCAAGGCTTCAAGTCACAAGACCAGCTTGATGGTTGCCTGTGTGGACTTGGGCACGAGTATAAGCAGATTTGTGGATAATCCAGGAAATCTAAAGACAAACGATGCCATAGTTTTGTCTCTCTTTAGACTCACCTGGCCTGGGAAACGGACTGTGCTCTCATCTCTTCACAATGGGCCAGATGGCGTGCCTCACTGGGGGTGTCTTCCTGGAATGAGCGTATTTTGTGTGGGGTTTCTCCATCGGTTTTCTGCATGCATTTATCCTCAACACATGTTTCCTTTCAAAAATCTGTTGAAATCTCTAGTTTGCTCATAACTTCTGTCTCTACTGGAACCCTGGTTTTTCTGATACCATGGACATTTCTTGATGTGCATCGATGATTACGCTTCAGTTGAGTGTAGAAATGCTGGATGCAAACCTGCTGAGCCATCCACCATCGTGGAACTGCAGCAGTGACAAGCAGCCAGATGTCGTGGCCACATGTTTGCTTCAAAGCCCAATGAGCACAGGCAATGTTCCAGGCCAGTTCTCTGGGTTCTAAGACCAGGGAGATGGATGCCAAAACACGATCTGTTCCTCTGAGTATTTTAGTATTGATGTTCATAACTTTACATTCTAGGGTTCTGCAAGGAGCAAAGACTGTGTTTAAAGTTGAAAGAATGTCAAAGAAAGAAAGAAAAGAGAGAGGAAGGAAGAGAGAGGAAGGAAGAGGAAGGAAGGAAGGAAGGAAGGAAGGAACAAACGAACGAAGGAAGAGGAAGGAAGGAAAGAAGGAAGGAGGAAGAAGGAAGGAAGGAAGGAAAAGGAAGGAAAAAAGAGGAAGAAGGAAGGATGGAAGCGTATCAAGCTCCTCATTACCTCGTACCCACTGGATGGTCACTATCAGAAACACAGAGAACCACCAGGGCTGGCAAGGGCATGGAGAAATGGGGGCCCTTGTGCACTGTTGGTGGAAGTGTAAAATGGTGTGGCTGCCATGGAAAACAGTAGGATTTTTTCCCCAAAGACTTCACAATAGATCATCATGTGACCCAGCAGTCCCACTTCCGGTCTATCCCCAGGAGCATTGGCAATAGGGCCCTGAAGAGACATTTGTACAACCACATTCCCAGCAACACCGTTCACAGAGCTGACAGCTGGGAGCAACCCAAGCCATGGGCGATGGATGAAGGGATAAGCAATATAGGCACATAATACTGAGGCTTTAAAAAGGAGGACATCTTGTTACATGCTACCACATGGGTGAAACTTGAGGACACTGTGCTGAGTGAAAGAAGCCACACACAGAAGGACACACACTAGGACTCACTCCCACGAGGTCCCGGGGTAGTCAGACTCACAGACACAGTGTAGATGGTGGGGCCGCGTCTGGGGGAGCAGGTGGGGGTCCATGTGTAATGGGGACAGAGTCTCAGTGTGAGGAGACGGCACATTCTGAGACAGACGGTGGGGATGGCTGCACAGCAGTGTGAATAGGCTGAATATCCTTGAACTGTTTGTTTAAAAAGGCCTCAGCTCTACTCACCTGCGTGTATGCACAGCCTTTCCAGCCTGACATCAAGGACAAATGACTGTAACCCCACACGTCTCAGAAAGCAGCACAATGACTGCTCTCCAAGGGGTTTGGTGTAAGCAGGGGGCTGGGTAACTTCATAGCGAAGAAACCTGACGGTCACAACCTCAGTCCAGTGACCAAGGTCACGTCCAGAGAGATGAGTCATGTTGACGGCGTGGACCCTGACAGGGTACAGTGAGGATGCTGCCTCCCTTCTGTGGTCTGTGCCCTCAAATCCCACCCCAGCGGAATCCTGAGAACACCAGACAAATCCCGACTGGGGGACCTTCCTCTTTAAAACTGGGAAGATCACCGAAGAATGGGAAAAGTCTAAGAATCTGTCACAGCAAAGAGACTTCTAACAATATGTGATGACTAACTGGAAGGTGGTGTTTTGGATGGGATTCTGGGGACAGATTGAGTACGTTAGGGAAAAAGGCAAGTGTTACTTTAGTTAATAATAGTGTGCCAATATTAGTTAATTAATCATGACAAATGGGCCATACTAAAAGTAAGATATTAATAATAGAGGAGCCTGGATGTGAAGTATATGAGAAATTATTGTTAGAACGTTCTCTAAACCTAAAAATATTCAAAAATTAAAATTTTATTTAAAAACTTTTAAAAATAAAATCGTGGCTCCCTGTTATCAATAATGCCATGAAAATGCATTCATTAATAATCAGGAAAAGTACTCTCAATACACCTGCACACACGCACTTAACATACGCATGGGGAGAGAGCCCAGGAGCTCACTCTGGCATCACAACGAACAGAATCCAAAAGGCAATCACATTGCCAAGTGTTATTGGAATTTCTAGTCAAAAACATTTAATGGGATGACCTAAAAGTTGATTTAAAATTAAGCTGACACGTGCATATTATCTAAATAATGACTGTCTCCTATGATCTAGCCTCTCATTAAAATCAACTTTCTGTGGGATAAATTATACATTTTGCACGTGATTGGGAAGAACAAGCCACACTCAGTCCCCCACTGAAAGACCCCGGCCTTTCGAGGCGTGGTGCCGCCTCTCGGGGTAAACCAACCAGCTCCCTCCCACCTGCCCCCCAGAAGTGCTGGAACACCCCACCCTCCCAAGGCCACAGGGCAGGTGATGGGCTTTTGCTCTCCCTGTGACCCCAGGCAATTGCCTGCCAAGGGCAGCTGGGTCCTGTGTGGTGGGTGCCGCCCCTCCCTCCAAGGCCTTGCTCCTGGCAGGAAGACCTCAGGGAGAGTCTGGGGCACAGCGCTGGGTCCTGTTCATCCTGGGCCCTGAGGTTACCTTAATAATGAAATTTAAAATGGGTCTCTCTCTTGGCATTTTATGAGACAAAGAGTTTCTCTCCTTAACATTATTCAGATGATTAGGAGAACGAAGAAACACAGGACACTACAAAGAGATCTGTTACTGAGAGGATTTCAATATTCTACTGAGAAAAACCAGTCACGGCCACATTCCCATCCTCCTGGCCATCAGCAGAAGGCAGGGATGGGCTGCATTCTTTCTGTATCTATCTGATTTCTCCAGAACCTTCCCTTCAAAGAGAAATCTCTGTAACTCTAGACATAAGATGGAAGAAAAGAGTGGGCAAGAGGTGGGAAGTGGTGAGAAGGAAAAGCACAGCCATCATCACATTCAAACGCCCTGACACACAGCATGGGACAGAAGCAGGGACCAGCCCGACAGGAAGAGAAACCAGGGTAGGGGAGGGGGATCACCATCGAACTGCAGCTCAAAAAGGGTCACTACTGTAAAAAAGACCCACTTTTAAGGAAAGTGAAAACAGTTTCATGGTTCTCAGAGATTTGCAAATACTGCGTGTTCCTCAGGAGGCAATCGACCTTTGAGGGTGATAATGGAAATGACTGA
The DNA here is from genome assembly GCF_006229205.1 of Suricata suricatta. Classification (NCBI taxonomy): domain Eukaryota; kingdom Metazoa; phylum Chordata; class Mammalia; order Carnivora; family Herpestidae; genus Suricata; species Suricata suricatta. Next base: position 38,169,255 of record NC_043707.1, on the reverse strand, counting down.
GTTCAGTCACTATTTTTTAATTAGATCCCACACTCCCTCCTTAACGAAGCTGAAGATGACAAGGTGACTCCTCAGCTGCCGAGGAGAGCAGGAAGGGTGACACGGCAGCCCCCATGCCACAGAGGGCTCGGCAGATGTATGATTTGCAGATACCTTCTGTCATTCTGGGTTGTGGCTTGTGAATTATCCTTTCCTTTCTTAATATTCTCCTTTATGCACTAGAGTTTCCCATTTTAAGGGAGAAAATTTTTCTGTTTTCTTACGTTCCTGGAGCTCTGGTATCATGCCTAAGAAATCACTGCTACATCCAGGGAACTACTGAGACCCCATCAAGATTAAAAGCTTCTGGGGCACCTGGGTGTCTCAGTTGGTTGAGTGTCTGACTTCGGCTCAGGTGATGATCTCATGGTTTGTGGGTTTGAGCCCAGCTTCAGGCTCTGTGCTGACAGCTCAGAGCCTGGAGCCTATATTCAGATTCTGTGTCTCCCTCTCTCTCTGACCTGCCTTTGCTCACAGTGTCTCTCTCTCTCTCTCTCAAGAATAAATAAAACATTTAAAAAAACTTTTAAAAAGCTTCTGCACACCAAAGGAAACAATCAGTAAAACTAAAAGGCAACCAACAGAATGGGAGAAGGTATTTGCAAATGACATATCAGATAAAGGGTTAGTATCCAAAATATTATCAAACTCAACACCAAAAAAACAAATAATCCAGTGAAGAAATGGGCAGAAGACATGAGTAGACATTTTTCAAAAGATAACATACAGATGACTAACAGACACATGAAAAAATCCTCAACGTCACTCATCATCAGGGAAATACACATCAAAACCACACTGAGATACCACCTCACACCTGTCAGAGTGGCTAAAATCAACAACTCAGGCAACAACTGATGTTGGTAAGGATATGGAGAAAGACGATCTCCTTTGCACTGCTGGTGGGAATGCAAACTGGTGCAGCCGCTCTAGAAAACAGTGTGGAGGCTCCTCAAACAATTAAAAATAGACCTACCGCATGACCCAGTAACTGCACTACTAGGTATTTATCCAAAGGATACAAAAATGCTGATTTGAAGGGGCACATGCACCCCAATGTTTATAGCAGCAGTATCAACCACAGCCAAAGTATGGAAAAAGCCTAAATGTCCATCGACTGATGAATGGATAAAGAAGATGTGGTGTATATATACAATGGAGTATTACCCGGTGATCAAAAAGAATGAAATCTTGCCATTTGCAACAACATGGACAGAATTAGAATGTATTATGCTAAGTGAAACAAGTCAGAGAAAGACGAATACCATATGATTTGGCTCATACGTGGAATTTAAGAAACAAAACAGATGAACCTAGGGGAAAGGGAAGCAAAGGCCATATAAAACCAGAATGGGAGACAAACCACAAGAGACTCCTAAATACAGAGAACTGGGGGATGCTGGCAGGGTGCTGGGTCAGGAGAAGGGCTAAAGGGGTGAGGGGCACTAAGGAGGACACTTCTTGGCATGAGCACTGAGTGTTACATGTAAGATTCTATTCCTGAAATTATTATGCTATATGTTAACTAACTTGGATTTAAATTTTAAAAAATAATTTAAAAATTAATAAAAACTCAAAGAAATAGAAAAAAAAGGGAATCACTGCCAAATCAAAGGTCATGGAGGGTTAGTCCTATGTTTTCTTCTACAAATTTTATAATTTTCTCATAGGCCTAGATATATTTTGAGTTAATATTTTATGGGATTAGATAATGGGTCAACTCATTCTTTTGCACAGGGGTATCCAGTTGTCCCCTCACCTGAGTGTTTGCAAGGTTTTTAAAGATTTGTCCTGGGGTGCCTGGGTGCCTCAGTCAGTTGTGTCTGGATCTTGATTTCACCTCAGGTCATGAGCTCATGGTTCCTGAGTTCAAGCCCCACAATCGTCTCCGTGTTGACAGCCGAGAGCCTGCTTGGGATTCTCTCTCTCCTTTTCGGCCCCTCCCCTCAACTTGTGCATGCTCGTTCCCTCCCCCTCCCCCTCCCTCCCCCTCCCTCTCCCTCTCTCTCCTTCTCCCTCTCCCTCTCCAAATGAATAAACAAACTTAAAATAAAGATTTTTCTTCATATATGATTCTGGATACAGAACATTTGTGATACGTGCACAAAGAGGTATAAAGAGGCACTTTACTTCTCCCTTCGCAATTTTTATGATTTTGATATTGATTTTATTTCAAACTATCTGTGTCTTTATATTTAAAGTGCAGCTTTCATAGACACCATATATTTGGGTCATTTTTTTTTTAATCCATCCTGACAACCTCTGTCTTCTAACCTAGCACCCTGGCCCACTAACACCTAAAGTCTATATGAACCAAGACAGCAGTACAGAAGTTTCCAGCACAGGTAACTACCTGACTTCAAACATACTAGAGAACTATAGCAATCAAAACACCATGGTACTGGCCTAAAAACAGATATTTGGACCAATGGAAGAGAACAGAGGGCTCAGAAATAACTCCCCACACTCATGGTAAATTGACCTTTGACAAAGATGCCAGGAACACACAATTGGGAAACTTCAACAAACTGTTTGGAAAACTGGTTTTGCACACACCGAAGAATGAGATTGGATCCTTAACTCACTCCCCATGTGAAAATCAACTCAAAATGGGTGAGAAATATATATTTAAGACCTGGAACCATAAAATTATTAAAAGAAACTATAGAAGAAAAGCTTCTTGAGATTGGCCTGTACAATGCTTCCTGGATATGACCCCAAAATCACAGGAAACAAAAGCAAAAATAGATGATTGGAATTCAGTCAAACTGAAAGCCCACTGCACAAGACAGGAAACGATCGACGAGCGCAGACACAGCTTACAGATGAGGAGGGAATATCTGCAAACTGTACATCTGGTAAGAGGTTAATATTGAAAATCTAAGGAACTCATACAACTCAATAGCAAAAAATAAACAACTCGATTAAAAATAAAGGATACAAATAGACATTTCTCAAAAGAAGACTCACAGCTGTCCAACATATATATGAAAAGATGCTCAGTATCACTAATCATCAGGGAAATGCAAATCAAAACCATAATATCATCTCACATATGTTAGAATGGTTATTATTTAAATTTTTTAATGTTTTTTATTTATTTTTGAGAGACAGAGAGAGATAGCTCGAGCAGGGAAGGGTCCAAGAGAGAGGGAGACACAGAATCCGAAGCAGGCTTCAGGCTCTGAGCTAGCTGTCAGCTCAGAGCCCAACGTGGGGCTTGAACCCATGAACTGCGAGATCATGACCTGAGCCGAAGTCAGATGCTTAACCCACTGAGCCACCCAGGGGCCCCTAGAATGGTAATTATTTAAAAAAAAACCCTCAAGGTAGCAGGTGTTTGTAAGGATGTAGAGAGAAGGTAACCCTCATGCACTGTTGGTGGGAATGCAAACTGGTACAGCCACTCCAAAAAACAGTATGGAGATTCCTCAAGAAATTAACAATAGGCCGAAACACCTTTGGGAGGTGATTAGATCATGAGGGTTAGAGTCCTCGAGAATGGAATCAGTGCCTTTTTAGAAGAGGCTCCAGAGAGATCTCTGGTCCCCTCCACCATGGGAGGACATAGAGAAGGTGCTAGCCATGAACTAAGAAGAAGCCTTCATCAGAACACGACTGTGTTGGCATCTTGATCTTGGACTTCCAGCCTCCAGAACTGTGGGAAATAAATGCTGTGCTTTCTAAGCCACCCAATCTGTGGCATTTTGTTATAGCAGCCCAAATGGATGAAGACAAATTTCCCGCTTAGCTTTTTATATTTTCCATCAGTTTTTGTGGTTTTTAGCATACAGATCCTGTATATATATAATTTATTCCTACGTATGTTATGATTTAGAAATGTAGAGTTTAGAATTGTCAATTTCCAACCATCTGTTGGTAGTGTATAGAAATACAAATGGTTTCTATAGGTTCACTTTGTATCCTATGACCTCCATATGCTCATTTATGAGTTCCAATAGCCTTTGTACTTTTTTCCTTTGAGAACTTTTAATGTAGATATCATGTTGTCTATGAAAAACAGCTTTATTTCATCCTTTCCATTCTGTTCGCCTTTTCTTTTTCTTGCTATTTCACACTAGCTAAGAATTACAGCATGATGTTGAACAGGAGAAATGAGAATGGACGTCTTTGCCTTGGTCCCGATTCACAAGGCAGGCATTTAATCTTTTGCTATTGATGTTAGCTGTAGACTTTTTGTAGATGCCTGTATCATTTTAAAGAAATTATTTTACTCTGCTGGACTTTATTATGAATAGATGTAGAATTTTTTCAAATGTGTTTTCCATACATGTTTTTTTTTCTTTGTTAATATAATGGAAGTGGATTACATTATTTTATTTTTTGTCCTACTGGATTCTACTTTTAGTTATTTCTCCAGAGTCCACAAGATCCATCTTTAACTTTCCATATGCCATTTACAGTTAAGACTTTACTGCTTCAGGGAAAATGTAGAAGTAGTGCAGCCATGCTGGCCGCCCCTCCCACCCCTCATGCTACAATCCACACACCTTATAAAGCTGGGAAGAAATATTAGTTTTATTCCAAGACTTAATTTTTCTAGAGCAGTTTTGAGTTACAGCAAAATTCAGAGTAAGGTACTAAGATTTCCCCTATGCTCCCTGCCCCCCACATGCACACACTCCTCTGTTATGCATACCACCCTGCCCCCCACCAGACCGGTGCCTTTGCTTTCACTGATGAATGTGTTCTGATATATCAGTCACCCACACTTCACAGTTTGGCTTTTTCACTCTCGGTGTTGTACGTTTTGTGAGTTTGGACAAACGCACCTCACACATCCATTGCCCCCGCCGGTGGGGTCAGTCGATGCAGGTTCCCGAGGGAGGGAGTGAGAGTTGGGTAGGGCAGGAGACACAGAGAGTGGAGGCAAGGCAGCGTTTCCGATCAAGCCACTCTCTTTATCGAGAGACCACGCGTGTCTTATATAGGGTAGAAGGCGGGCAGTTGACGTGAGTTAGTTGCTAGGAAACAAGGGCGGGGACTGCAGCGTCAGCACGCTGCCTGAGAGGCTAACAAGGCAGGCCTCAGCTGAAGGTGATAATGCAGCTCTTGCTGTGCCGGGAGTGATCACGCAGCTCAGCTGTGCGGGTGGCTGATCTTGCACGTCCAGGCACGTATCCTTTCTTCTGGCAGCTCCCGACAGGTCCCCCTTTTTTACTTTTTCAAAAAAGGGCTACTTCCAGAATATAATGGTATAAGCAAGGAAAGGACTGTGCCTGTCTTAGGTTGGGGGCCTGCCAATCCTTCTTACCCACCATGGTCATACCCAGAAGCCTGTGTCTGAGCAGCCTGTCTTAGGTTGATAGGACGGTAAGGCCCCTCTTACCCGTCATTGGCTAACCAGCCCGCACCTCTTGTCATAATACAGCTCTTCATCGACCCTCTGGTTGGCCACATCGAGCTTATGATGGATCTGGATAGGCTGCATCTTGATGGCATTTCTAAGGCAGCAAATAGATGCTATGACCTTTTTGAACAGAACAGTGCCCAAAGACACCAAGATCAGCAAATCCACAATAGGTCTCAAAAGCGGGACAGATAGAGTAAAAGTCCATACAATAGGTCTTAAAAGCGGGAGGAGATAGGGTAAAAGTCCATGAAATCCACTGAGGAAAGGACTGTCAATGGGTTCCCTCCTCCTCTTCTCCAGATTTCCCAAAGCGTCTCAATCTTCTTTCTCCAGCCATCCAGAGAAGGTGCCACCATTTCCCAAACATGGTCCTTAAGAGAAAAGACAAAAGGTTTCTCAAGGAGATTTCTTCTCCTTGGAAGACTGAGTATTATGATCAATTTGCCTTACTAGTTTCTCCAGCAACCATCTGACTGCATCTGCTTGTTGGATCTACAGTCCTTGGCAAAATGGCCTTCTTTACCACAGTTGAGACATCTTCCTCTCTTTTGCTGACCTAGCAGCTCTTTAATTGTAAACCCCTTCAGGGTCGCAGCCATTGTCAATCCCTGTTGGTAGGTAGACCCGATATCGGCCAGCTTTTTCTGATAAGGCCTAATGGCCACCTGACACGTGGAGTTAACGAATTCGGTGCCAACATCAGCATTGCCAAAAATACGCCCTGCTGCCGTGAGAAGCCGATAGACAAGGTCGGCAAAAAGCTCATTGGGACCTTGCTCAATGTTAGTTAAGGAGGAACTGAGGTCCCCTTTGACTGGTAACTTTTTCCTATTAAAGGTGTTAAGTAATGATCTTATACCAAGACATTAAGACTTTAGGAATTACAAATGTATGTGAGCAGTTGCAGCATTTACCCATCTTGTATCATTTGGATACTGGGACAAAACCAAAGTGGCAATAACAGATCTTATTAGCCCTTGGAATCCTTCAGCAAAACCTAACTCCTTTTTAACCTAAGCAATTAAAGACCTGATAAAGATCAGACCTAAAGCTTTTGTCTTCTTAACAAGAGAAACCCTTCATTTACATTATTTTTAATGATTACTTTCTTTTACCCTTTTTTTTATTATCAAGTAAAACCTTAACGTCTTAGCTTACTCAAGAAAACTATAGAACAGACCAAATTAACACTTGTTAAAAATTGGAGTAGAGATCATAAGAAACCATTTGACCTTTCAAACCAACAAAGTTAAACACTGAATAGGTTTTGCTTGAGCCCAGGTAAGACACTTTGTTAACTATAGTTGATTTTGGCCTGGAAATTTGGTGCAAAAAACTGTTTTGTGGTCTTTTGTTTCTTATCACCTAAGGCAGAGGGAGAAGCTATTGCCACTGGCAATGTATGCAGATGGGCCTCTCCCCACCCAGAGACTGGCAACCTAATGGCCTTCTGGTTGCCCCGGGCAACGGGGCAGTTTTAAACTTTTAGCTGTTAACCAGGGAAATGAGTAGTTCTTTCTTTAGACTCTTTATGGCCCAAAGCTTCTCAAGATCTGACCTATCACTCTAACTCTGCCTATCTCTACGGGGGGGGGGGGGGGGGGTTGCAGCAACCCGAAAAGATTTCTAGGAGATCCCTTGATGGGATACCATTTCCCCTTTATTTTTTCAAAGGTGTTTTTTCAGGATAGATGTGCCCGTTCTACGATACCTTGTCCTTATGGGTTGTAAGGGATTCCGGTGATGTGTTTAATGTGTAGCTGTAAGTGAGTACCTAATGGAGTCTCGCTGCTGCCACCAGTGAAACCCCCTGCAGGCGAACGGCTCTCGGCCTCCCCGTGGGGTCCTAGATCCCACTCACCTAATTAATCCTAACCTTTTGCTTTTTTTTTTTTTTCCTTAAAGCCTAATTCCCTGGGTCCCACAACTGAACCATCTTTTCTCTCCTCAAGGTCGCTATCCAGGGAAACAAGATCGTCCCCCCATGGCTATGGGTAGGGGACCTCCCACTTTTTTTGTACACTAATGATTCAAACACACACCAGAAGCTATCACATTCCCTCCCACCGAGGTTTTACAGACCAGACCAAGGCATGAAGAACATTTAATTGGGCAATCTCTTACTCACTTTCCTTATTCTCTATCTATATTTAGAAAAACACTTAAAGACAGACTTCATGGAGGAACTGAAAAAATTCCAATAATTGCCTTTTCTTAACTTCCACTCCCTGTGCCCTGAGGTTCTCTGTTTAGTTCCTGCTCTAGAATCACCAATCACTACATCCAAGTCTTGGGCTATGCAGCAGTTGGCGCAGTCGGCCCCTTTTCCCTGAGCCGTGGGCTACGCGGCACTCTGTACAGTCGGCTCCTTATAATTTCTTACCTTTTTTCTCTTCTTTCTTCTCTTTCTTCCTCGATCGGTGTTCTTCACCAGGTCCCTCGCACTTGGGCCCCACGTTGGGTGCCACCTGCCCCGGCCGGCGGGGTCAGTCATGCGGGTTCCCAAGTGAGAGTTGGGTAGGGCAGGAGACACAGAGAGTGGAGGCAAGGCAGCGTTTCCGATCAAGCCACTCTCTTTATCGAGAGACCACGCGTGTCTTATATAGGGTAGAAGGCGGGCAGTTGACGTGAGTTAGTTGCTAGGAAACAAGGGCGGGGACTGCAGCGTCAGCACGCTGCCTGAGAGGCTAACAAGGCAGGCTTGGGAGGGAAACCAGAAGGCCTCAGCTGAAGGTGATCACGCAGCTCAGCTGTGCGGGCGGCTGATCTTGCAGGTCCAGGCACGCGTCTTTTCTTCTGGCAGCTCTTCTGGCAGCTCCCGACAGTCCATGGTTATAGCAGCACACAGAGCAGTTCAGTGCCCCAAAGATCCTGTGCTTTACCAGTGCTCCCTCCACACCCCCAATGATACAGTAGGTTTTCCTTTACAAAAGTTAGGAGGAACAAGCAAAAGAAAATGAGTAGCCTTTTACATTTACCTCTAAGTTTATCATTTCTGAGGCTATTTATTCTATTCTGAGAATCTCAGTTTCCTTTTTCTGGTATAATTTCCTTTATCCTGAAGAACTTCCTTTAACTGTAGGGTTTTGTTTCTGGTTTTGTTTGTTTTGGTGATAATTTCTCTAAGCTTTTTAAAACCTGAAAAAGTTCCATTTCAATAGTCACTCATTAAGGATATTTTTGAAGAATATAAGGGAGATAGAGAGGAAGATACAGGATACAGGGAAACATAGGACACACAAAAGATATAAGGGGACATAAGGGACATAGGAGATATAGGGCATATAAAGGAGATATAAGGGGGATGTAGGAGATATAGGGGGGCATATGGGACATACACAGGGAAAATAGAAGATACAGGGTTCTAGATTGAAAGGACTTTTTGTTTGTTTCCTCCAGAGGACGGGGGACCAGCCCACGTACCCCCAGTTGAACGGTCCCTGAGTAGGTGGTTGGTGTCGGCGAACTATCTATAGGAAAGAAGACAGACAACATGAGTGGTGGTAAAGCCACACTTTACTAAGAAAGTCAGTGTCTTTTATGCCATAGGGGATTACACATTTTTTCTTTCTTTAATGATTACATAGTTTATGGTCCTTGAAAAATTAAAAACATGCTCTGGGAAGGATCATTTTTATCACAGAAGAGAGAACAGCCATGAGAACAGAGGTAAAAAACCAGGAATGAGGGAGTCTGTCTCTCAAAGAATTTTCTTTTCTTCAAAGTCCTTTAGCAGTTATGTCTGCGCAAGACACTTATCATTCGAGGGGTTAATTTTAGACAGAGGATTATGTTTGCCCCAACAGCAGGCATGGGCTGGGAACAGAAATAATGTAAGGGAAAGCTGGTGCCACTAACTGACCCAAGTTGATTCAAAACTTAAAGGTATATGCCTTTTTGCTTTTGCAAAGCAACGAGAAAATCATAGAGAGGTTAAACAGAAGCCACATGTGCAGCCCAGGAGGCCAAATGTTGTTTCACAGTATTTCGACTTGTTCCACAACTTCCCAAAATAGTTCTCCTGCACCCCGGAGGCATAGCCATCAATGGTCGCTCTGCGGGAGGTTTTTTGGCCTACTGGGCCCCAACACCTCCACACTGTTTTCCAGAGCGGCTGGACAAGGTTACATTTCCACCAACAGTGTAGGAGGGTGCCCATTTCTCCACATCCTCACCAGCATCTATAGTCTCTTGATTTGTTCATTTTAGCCACTTTGACTGGTGTGAGGTGCTACCTCAGTGTGGTTTTGATTTGTATTTCCGATGATGAGTGAGGCTGAGCATCGTTTCATGTGCCTGTTGGCCATCTGGATGTCCTCTTTGGAGAAGTGTCTGTTCAAGTCTTCTGCCCATTTCTTCACTGGATTATTTGTTTTTCGGGTATGGAGTTTGGTGAGTTCCTGCCAGAAGCCCGCTCCAGCTGGTCCAGAGCTCCCTGAAGGGGTAGCGGCAGACGGGAAAGAGAGATGCATGCAGTTACTTTCTTTCTTGGCATCATCCTGGCATCATCTTCTATTATCTCCTATCTCCTCTTTATTATCTCATATCTCGCCAGGTTTGGGGCCTTTATTTATATACTTATGGCATCAAAAAGTGGAATTTTTACAAATAATTCTGTGATAAAGATGCTTTGAAAAGGGTGCAGAAACAGGCTTTACAGAGGCATTTCTTCAGAACCATTCTAATTACAATGAGGTAACTTACACATCGTAGGATAACAGGATATTCTCAGTGAAAAGCAGATAACACACACATTTGTTTGAACTGGTAGTAAATCTTACAACTAAGAAGAAAGCAGGATGTTTTCAGTGAGAAGCAGATAGCCAACACAATTTATAACAATGATGCTAAAATTAAAGCAGAAACAGGGCTAGGAGGCATTCTATTTGGCTCACAAGAGGAAGAATACATTTGTGACGGTTGGTAAGTAAACCTTTTGTCAACCTTGTTCTTTGATGTTGAAGGTGTAAGCGCCATAGACGCCCTAGATGAGCTGGCCTTCGCATATGAGTTTAAGTTGTAACCACTCTTAGCTATCCTCACAATGGACACCAAATTAGCATATGTATGCCCAGTAATTTATGCATGGCTCTTGTTTGTTTCTATTTCCTAAGTTAGGCCTTTTCTCTGGGCCAGGGTAAACATTATCTTTGTGTTCTTAACCCCCCCCCCCCCCCGCCTTTATTTTCCAGGTC
>NC_043707.1:38154444-38158547 GCF_006229205.1 Suricata suricatta | reverse complement strand
AAAAAAAGGTAATAATGACAACGAAATAAGTACAAAACTAGTGAAGAAAGAAAAATTTTTGTTATATATTAAAAAAACAAACAACCAAAAAAAAAAACAAAAAAACAAAAACGAAAAAAAAACCAAAAAAGCCAGCAGCAGCTCCCCCGGTGGATAGGCTTGGTTTGATGTGGTAAGTCTTGGAGTCTGCTCTCAGAGGCTCCGCCCCTGCCTGAGGCGAAATGAGCAGCAGGAGGTGAAGTGCGCACCTTCACAGACTCAATTGCGGAGTCCCCACCCCCAGTCAGGATCGCGATTGCAATGGGGGAAAGGAAAAAAACAAAAAGCAAAAAACCGAGTCTCTCTTAGTTTCCGATAGCTTTGCTCAAGCCGCTGTGCGCTGCTGGAAATGAGCTGGGAGCTCCTACAGTCTAAGTGCGTGCACCCGGGCCTCCACCCGCCACCGACTCTTTGTTGGGGGTCCCGTCAGTGTGCACCCTATTTTTTCCCTGTGGGGACCCGGGATTCACGCAGTCCGTGCAGGGGGCGAGGTGTGCTGTGGAAATGCGGTCCGTGGTCCCATTCCCAAAACCAAGTTCGAATTGCTCGCGCCCAGCGCAGTCGCCGCTCCGGCCACTTTCCACCGGGGAGCGCGCCTCCCCAGCGCAGCCGCTTCTCACAGGCACAGACGCCTCTGATTCCCCGCCGAGATGGCTTAGGGCTGGAGGCTATTCCTTCTCTTGCGCCCCGCTGCCCAGCAGTTATCTATGGAGTGGGTTTCTGTCTCCAAGCACGGCCAAGCGTTCTATACCTCTTCCCCAGAGACAGTTCTATTAGCGTGTTCCGACGCTGTCTCTTCCCTTTGTCTCCCGGGCGCTGCGCACTTGCACCACGTTGGGCTGGGGATCTTACCTCCCCTGCCCATCCCGGGCTGGCCCGTCCTCGGATCTCCCCCGTTCGCCCCCACTCACTCAGATATCCTTGAGGTTCTATTCCTTCTGGAGTTCGTATTTTCTCCTTCCACTCTCTCATGAACGTAGTATCCTTCTCAGTTCGAAAAATGGTGCGGACGGAGTTTACAGAGCTCCCTTCCTCTCCGCCATCTTGGCTCCACCTCTTATGATTCCATTTAATCATGTCTTTGCTGGTTCCCTATAACAGTGTGTGTGTGTGTGTGTGTGTGTGTGTGTGTGTGTGTGTGTGTGTGGGCTCGTGAGTTTGTGTGTGCACACACGTGCTCACATGCATGCTTTGAGGTTTGTAATGCACAGCTTTAACTTATCACTGTCCATCTTCACAGAGACCAATGCAGGCTTGAACCCACGAACCGTAAGATGATGACCTAAGCCACAGTCAGATGCTTAATTGGCTAAGCCCCCCAGGCATCGCTGAAGGACTCTTGTTAACATCTCAGTGTTGATATGCTGGTACTGACAAATTATTGTAGCTTCTGTAGGTCTGAGAAAGTTATGTTTTACCTTATTTGCACCATTTGTTGTTGGGTATAGAATCATGAATTAATACTTTTCTCTGTCAGTACTTTAAGGGCCTTGTTCGACTATCCACCATTGCCCCCTTTTCCAATAAGGATTCTGCCCTCGCCTTTCCATCATTTGTTCTGTGGGTGGTGTGTATCTTTATCGGATCTTAAGATTATCTTGTTATAATCTTCTATAAGCAATTTAATTTTGATGTGCCTTCCTCAGACCTCTCAGACTCAGGGTTCATTCAGCATCTTGGACAGACAGGTTTATGGTTTTTAAAGAATCAAATATGGGAGATTTTTTAGTCATTATTTCTTCAAATATTTTGTCCTGTTGTCTTCTTTTCTTTCTCTTTCTGGGACTCTGATGACTTGTATTTTAGGCCATTTGAAGCCATCCCTCAGTTAACTTTCTGCTCATTTTCTTCAGTCTGTTTTCTCTTCATATTTCCTTTTGGATGGTTTCTATTAAGTGTATTCAAGTGCATCATCTCTTTTTCCTCCGTGCCTGATCTGCTCTTAATCCCACCTGGTGAATTTTCATCACAGACATCATAGGACTTGTCCCTGGAAGTCTGATTCAGGTCTTTTTCATTTCTTCCCTGTCTCTGCTGAGCATCATCAGGGTCCTTGCTATTTTCTGGAGCACGGAATGCAGTGACAGTAATGACATTCTGTCTTTGTCCATGAGTTAATTCATCTGTGCCATTTGTATGTCAGTTTCAACCAATGCCTTTTCTCCTCATCATATGATGTGTTTTCCTGCTTTCTTATATGCCAGGCGATTTCCCGTTGGCTGCTAGACATTGCCTATTTTTCTTTGTTGGCTCTGGGACAGTTTTGTCTCCTGAAACTATTCTTGAGCTGTATTCCTGGGATGGCGTTGTGTGACTTTGAAACAACACGGTACATTTATGTTTGATGTGAAGCATTGCAAGATGGGATTGGCGTGACCTCAGTCTATTGGGCTGATCATGCTGTCTCCTGGTGTAATGCCATTCTGAATACTCCACACGGTCTCTTCTGTGTTCTGAGGCTTCCTTGAGCCACATGTCACCTGGTCGGGACACAAAACCATTCTTGGTTCCACATGAGCTCCACCAGTTAATCCCTCTCATTCTCTTTTGGTATTTCATTCCGTGTCCTAACCCTTGGGTAGTTCCCTTACATTTACACACAGTTCAGTTTTCATCTCTTCTTAATAAAAACCCTCGAAAAAGTCAGGATAGAAGGAACTTACTTATACATTATAAAACAATTTATGAAAAGCCCACAGGTAATATAATCCTCAATGGGGAAAAACAGAGAGCTTTCCCCCTGAGATCAAGAACACTACAGGGATGTCCACTCTCACCACTGTTGTTTAACATAGTGCTGGAAGTTCTAGCATCAGTAATCAGACAACAAAAGGAAATAAAAGGCATCAGAATTGGCAAAGATGAAATCAAACTTTCACTTTTCACAGATGACATGATACTCTACATGGAAAACCCAATCGACTCCACCAGAAACCTTCTAGAACTGATCCATGAATTCAGCAAAGTCGCAGGGTACAAAATCAACGTACAGAAATCGGTTGCATTTTATTACACCAAAAATGAAGTAACAGAAAGAGAAATCAAGAAACTGATCCCATTCACAATTGCACAAAAAACCATCAAATACCTAGGAATAACCCTAACCAAAGAAGTAAAAGACCTGTATGATGAAAACTATGGAAAAATTATGAAAGAAATTGAAGAAGACACAAAGAAATGAAGAACATTCTGTGCTCATGGAATAGAAGAATAAACATTGTTAAAATGTCATTATTACCCAAAGTAATCTACACATTCAATGCAATCCCCATCAAAAATGCACCAGCATTCTTCTCAAAATTAGAACAAACTATCTTAAAATTCGTATGAAACCACAAAAAGCCCCGAATAGCCAAAGTAATATTGAAAAAGAAAACCAAAAAGGGAGGCATCACAATCCCAGACTTTAGCCTCTACTACAAAGCTGTCATCATCAAGATAGTATGGTATTGGCACAAAAACAGACACATAGACCAATGGAATAGAATAGAGAGCCCAGATCTGGACCCACAAGTGTACGGCCAATTAATCTTTGACAAAGCAGGAAAGAGTATCCGATGGAAAAAAGACTGCCTCTTTAGCAGGAGGTGCTGGGAGAGCTGGACAGCAACATGCAGAAATATGAAACTAGACCACTTTCTTACACCATACACAAAAATAAACTCAAAATGGGTAAAGGACCTGAATGTGAGACAGAAAACCATCAAAACCCTAGAGGAGAAAGCAGGAAATAACCTCCTTGACTTCAATCGCAACAATTTCCTACTCAACCCATCCTCAAAGGCAAGGGAATCAAGAACAAAAATGAACTATTGGGACCTCATCAAGATAAACAGGTTCTGCACTGCAAAGGAGACTATAAAAAAAAAAAATCTAATAGGCAACTGACAGAATGGGAAAAAATAGTTACAAATGGCATATTGGATAAAGGGCTAGTATCCAAAATCTACAAGGAACTTTCTGGGAGCCACACCGGCCTTGCTGGATGACACGGTCACAGTAAGGAAATGATAGACATAGCACAGCTCCTGCCACAGGGGCGGAAACTGGCATCTCCTTCTGTT
>NC_043707.1:38152435-38154344 GCF_006229205.1 Suricata suricatta | reverse complement strand
ATATACACGATGGAGTACTACATGGCAATGAAAGGGAATGACATGTGGCCATTTGTAGGAAAGTGGATGGACCTTGAGGGTGTCATGCTGAGTGAAGTAAGCCAGGCAGAGAAGGACAGATACCATATGTTTGCACTCATAGGTCTAGCAGGAAAACAAGAGAGACCTAATGGAGAAGCAGGGGGAGAGGAGGAGGGAGAGAGAGTTGGGGAGAGAGAGGGATGCAGAACTTGAGAGACTATTGAATGCTGAGAATGAACTGAGGGTTGAGGGGGAAGGGGGAGGGGGAAAAGAGGTGGTGGTGATGGTGGAGGGCACTTGTGGGGAAGAGCACTGGGTGTTGTATGGAAAACAATTTGACAATAAAATATTATGGAGGAAAAAAATAAATAAATGGAATCATAAAAAATGCTCAAGTTATTCAAAAGAAGGACATTAGGAGGAAAAGGGAAACAAAAACCAGATGGACAATAAAAAAAATAGCAAGATCATAGATTTAAGGCTGACTCTAACCAACAGTAGCATTAGATGACAGTGCACTACAAATCCCCTTGAAAGGCATAATTTGTCAGATTGAATAAGAAAGCAAGACTCACCTATGTTCTGTCTGCCCCAAATCCACATTAAATATAAAGACACAAATAAGGGGCACTCAGGTGCCTCAGTCGGTTAAGTGTCTGACTCTTGATTTCAGCTCAGGTCATGATCCCAGGGTTGTGGGATCAAGCCCCGCGTTAGGCTCCATACTCAGTGAGGAGCCTGCTTGGGTTTCTCCCTCTTGCTCTTTCTCTCTGCCCACCCCCCCCCTCAAATAAATAAGCATTAAAACAATAAAGGCACCAGTAAAATAAAAATACAGAGATTGGAGAACCTACCACTAACACTAGCCAAAGAGCTGGAGTAGCTGTATTATTTTGAGATGAAATAGATTTCTGACCTGGGGACAAAGAAGGTCGCTGTGCAAACCTACAGTGAGTTATCGTGAGGATCCAACGCCAAATGTCTCTGGGGCCAGCCACCGAGTGTCACGGAGCACGAAGTACAAGTCCCGTCCGCTGTCCCAACACTGGGGGCAGCCTGAGCTCTCTCTTCGTCCACGCTCCTTTCTCTGAGAATATGTTCGATTTACTTAGTCTTTTGCACATTGGGAGTGAGTGTGAATTGAGTCCACATTGTGAGTGTGGCTGGAGGAGACCCCGGATTCTGTTATTTGTCACCAGTGACGTGTCTTGTTTGGTGATGTCAGTTGTGCTCAGTGTCCTGAGGCACAGCTCCAGCGTCTGCTCAGGTCTCGTCCTTGGCTGCTTGCTTCCGGAATGCTGTGTGCCCGCGGTCCAGTCGGCAGGAAGGTGGGCAGGCAGGCGTGCAGACTCCCTGCTCATTTCTTCCCCAAACCACAAGGGCCAAGCTCCCCCAGTGTCGTCTTATTCTCCAGGCCGCAAAGACCCATTTGCCCCGCAGCCCGGCTCCTGCACCGCCCAGCTGCATGTGGCCCTGCATGTGACCCATCTAGGGGCCAAAAGGAGAATTCTCTTCTGCTGCTGTTCGTGCCCCAGTACCCTCAAAAGCCTCCTGTTTGCACTCTGTGCAGATTTTCTAGCAGTTTCTATGAAGGAGGGAGGGTGGTGTGATCTTACAAAACATTACAGGAAGCAGAAGCAGCAATTACATTCAGTTTTAGAACAGCCTTCAGCATGAACCTCACATCCTTTGAGTCACACTTGGGGAAGGCGTACATTTCATCTGCATCTAAGGTCATATGGCTTCAGTGCACGGGTGACAAACACACTGCTGTCTGGTTGGGGACACTGCAGCCTCATTAACAGCCATAGTCCACAGGATGAGGGCCAGGGCTGGGGGACCAGGGCAGGGGTTGGGTCTGGGGGGCCGGGGCTAGGGGTGAGGGCAG
>NC_043707.1:38149812-38152335 GCF_006229205.1 Suricata suricatta | reverse complement strand
GGGGGGGGGGGGGGGGGGGGGGGGGGGGGGGGGGGGGGGGGGGGGGGGGGGGGGGGGGGGCTGGGTAGGGCCCACAGAGAGACTACAGGGATAGCAGGCACCTGACAGGCCTCCTCTGTCTAAGATTCCTGGTCTCGGCAGAACTTCCAGCTCTTGCCAAGCGGCCATCCCCCTCTTCCCATCAACATCACCCCCTTCCACTCCCACCTCAAAGAGTCTTCCCCAGGAACCACTTGACTTAGTCTCTCCTCCCCTCCCTCATAGCCACTCCTTGGCCTGGCCCCCTGGTCAGCTCCTTGCTGCCCCTATTCCCCTCCACACTTGGGGCTTCTCTAGACAACACCCCACCCCACCCCCAACTCAGTGCCCCTCACAGGACTCTCCCTGCTCTCTCCAGACCGGCCCCCACCCTGCCTCATCCATCAGGAATATCTCAATGTTCCTTCTTCCTCCAAGAACACTGCCCTGACTCCCCAGTATGAATTAGGGGCCTTCCACTGCCCTTCCACTGCCCTTGTCTTGGTCAGCTCTGAAAATCTGAGGCCAAAGTGAGGTGAACTTGCCTGTTCTAAGCAGCCCCTCACAGGTGAGGGGCACAGAAAGGCACACAGCAGTTCTGTGATGGTGAGAATGGGAGGAGCCCCATGGCTCCCCTTGCCCCATGCAGCCCTTGATTCGGCCCAGCCTGGCCATCTCTAAAGAAGACTTTAGACCCCATGGAGTTGTCCAATGGTTCCACTGAGCTGCCTCCTCCCGCAGTGGGAGGAAATGAGTAGGGGGCCTGAGCTGAGAGCCAAGGGCCTCAGGATCTGCTGGCCATGCCACAGCCCAGGGACTTCAGGGCCTCAGGACATGTGCTTGGTGGGGGTGCTTGCCACTCCATTAGTGATGGGACACCCTGGTTAGGTCGGCTCAAGAGCGTGGCCAGTCACATGGCTCCTGAGTGGGGAGCGGCCAGCTGCATGGGACATTCCTGCGATGCTGTCAGCTGGGCCCCGGCTCTGACCTGGGCACCCTTCTCCTCTCAGGAGCAGCTGTGGGGCCCAAGAGCTCTCTTTCATACCTAACACTTGGCTTTGCTCTTGTTTGAGGCTGATGGACACAGTTCAGTGCCCTGGGAAATGCCAGGCTTCATGAGGGTGAGGGGCCCACCCACCTCCCAGAACAAGTGTGGCGCACATGTATTCCCCAGACACCTTCCTTTGTCCCAGCCCGTCGCCTGGCTCTGAGTCTCAGGGAAGGAGCAGCACCTGGGAATGCCTGACACCCTGCAGAGAGCCACAGCCCTCCAACCTTGTCCCCGCCTCTGCCTGCTGTCTCCAGTGCACTCCCCACCTGCCCCATCTCCTTCCCTCCCACCCCTGCCCCCAGAGCCCTGCCCTCTGCCACTCTAAAGCCAGTCCCCAGGGTCACCTGCTCTCTCACCGCAGTTTCTGGGCTGTGGCTTTGACTCATCCTGTGTCTGCTTTTTGACTCACTGCCCTGTGACCATCTGGAAAAACAATAGTCCCAGCCCTAGATTAGTCCCCATTGCCTGGGCTTCTTTCTGATACTCTCTCGAAGTCATCTAAAGAGCCCCAAATGTGGACCCAACTTTTCTTTAAATATTTTTTGAGCAGAGCTGATTTTAAAATCATAAGTCACGCCTATTTGGGCCAAATGCAGATTTGGAATCCCAGATTGCAAAATAAACCTGTTTATTAAAAATCATTCTGCTGTGGGGCGCCTGAGTGGCTCAGTCAGTTAGCGTCCGACTTCAGCTCAGGTGATGATTTTGCAGTTCGTGGGTTCAAGCCCTGTGTCAATCTCTGTGCTGATAGCTCAGAGCCTGGATCTGGCTTTGGAGTCTGTGTCTCCCTGGCTCTCTGCCTCTCCCCCACTCATGTGTGGGCATACACGCTTGAGCTCTCTTTCTCTCTCTCTCAAAAACAAAGAAATATTAAAAAAAAAATAATCCTGCTGCAATCAAAACAGGGCTGGGGTAGATCTGAGCCACAGTCAGTGTGAGCCCCCCGCACCTCAGGCTGCAGAGTGCACTGTCGCTGCCCTATAGGCCAGGACTGGGCTTCAGGCAGAGAAACCAGAAAGACAAGAATTGATAAAGAGACCAGGTTGGCCAGGTGGGTCCACGTAGATGGCCATGGGGCCGAGGAGAGAGGAGGGAGGACAAAGACCTCAGTTTGGGGCCCTTGGGTTGGGAGTGGCTGCTGATCCCTGAGGAGATCAGCCAGCCTCAGGGCTGTGCCTCAGGGCTGTGCCCAGATACGAGGCTGGGGGGCTGTGCCTCAGGGCTGTGCCCAGTACAGGGTGGGGGGCTGTGCCCAGTACAGGGTGGGGGGCTGTGCCCAGGTACAGAGACAACCAGCAGCTGCACTTGCTGCACTGACACAGGGGGCAGGAAAACAGAGCAGGCAGTGAACCTCAGTCGGCGGTGTCTGGGGACACCTACTCAAGGCCAGACCTGCAGGCTGTGCCCGCTGCACCTGCTCGGGTGCCCACGGCCACAGGGCATCGCCACAGCCC
>NC_043707.1:38142026-38149712 GCF_006229205.1 Suricata suricatta | reverse complement strand
TACCGTAGGGAGGAGCTCAGCCCTGTCTGGAATCTGTTCCCACGGTCACGCTGGGAACAGCAGGTTTTGTCTGGGTTGGACAAGGGCTGGCATACTCCCTGGCAAGGGCTGTCGGGGACCCCCTCTGACCACGTGCCCCAGCCAGAGCCTGAGGTGTGCAGAGAACAGGGACCCTCAGGAGGAGGGGCCCCCTGGGCTGCATCTGAAGGTCAAGGGATGCTGACGCTGGTGAGCACAGAGCTTGAACTCCATCTCACATCAGCTGTCTTCCCAGCAGAGCGGAGCCTTGGCCCAATGCACCAGGGGGACAAGGAGGGTGGACCCGTGCCCGCCCCAGGCAGCTAAACCAGCTGGTGCCTCCTAAAGACCCGAAGTGCATGCTCTGTCCACCCTACACGAGGCTGCTGCTGCGCCAGCCACCATCTCTGCTTCACTCTCTTGAGCCACAGCTCCTGGATGAACGAGTGGGGCCGGCAGCACCACTGAACCCAGAGCTAGCTGCCCAGGCCCCTCCGTCTGTTCAGGGCACGTCTCTGGGAAGGCGAGAGCAGCGGTGCCCAGGGCCTGACAGCCTTGGCTCCCAGGGGCAGAGAAACTGCAGGGTAGCGAGCACTGGCCAAGATGTCTGCCAGGTGCAGACACTGTGGCTGAAACGGGCACCCACGGAACCCGTCAGTCAAATCTGCAACAGCAAAGCCCTGTTGGCTCCTGTCCTGCAGGCTCAGTGGCTTCAGTCATGCCGAGTGTGCAGCTTCACTACAGGCCCTCAGCACTGAGGTGGTGGCTGCCACCAGGTGCCCATGCTCTCCTGGAGGCAAACAGGGCACACAGGCTGTTGAGTGATAAGGGTGGGAATAGCTGCCCCTCACTTGCCTGGAGTCTCAATCCTTAAAGGCCTGACTGTGAGTCCCAGAGGCTTTAGCAACCACTGTCCCTGGGGCCCATGCTGTGTCAAGCATCCACGCCCACCACAGGAGGTTTTGAGGCAAAGTGTGCCATGACCTTGGAGAACCTGGGGCAGGCACCACTCCAGTAGTTAAGATGAGGCCTGTCTATGTGATTCCTATTTTCTGTGCATGTTTTGCCCAGGTCTGGACCACTTTAAGGAGACCCCAGGCCCACACTGCTGCCCCTAAGCAGGCATTCTGTACTAGGAGCTGGGCAGGGCTGGGTGGCACAACAGAGCCACAGCTGACCCGGGGCACCTGCAAGAGCAGGCCGGGGCCCGTGGCACCGGGATCCAGGCCAGAGGTGGCTCCCACACTCCCTGGCCACCTGTAGCGATACAGCCACTGTGGGGTGTCTCTCCGTGGTTATGGAAATGTTCCAGAACTGACTGAGGCCAGTGGCTGCTGCATTACGAGTGCACGAAGACACAGGAGCCCCCCCCACCCCCCTCCACCGACTCAGCGCCTCGGTACCCTGTGAATCACAGCACAGGAGAGCGGCCTGAGGGAACGGACAGGAGAATGAATGAACAAGGAAACCAGAGAAAGGAGCAGATTAGTGGTGCTGAATGCTGGGGACTGTAGCCAACATGAGACGGAGCAGCCCACCGTCCCCAGGGAGCCACATCTGCTCTTCTGGACAGGGCATTATTGCCACCTGCAGGCCCGGAGCCACTTGAGCGTGGGGATGTTTTGAAAGTAAATGAGATCACAGAATTTCAGTTGGTAGCACAGACTGACACATGTTATCTGAGTGTTTGTATGTTGTAAAAGATTTCCTGAACCAATGGGCGTTTCGGCAAAGGTCAGAGGCTCTTTCTTAGCTACTGGGAGAGCTCTGACAGGAAAAGGGAACCGTGGGCACAGATGTCCCTGGTGCTCCTGGCTAAAGGTCATGGCCTCAGCCCAGACCTGCATGCCTACCACCCTCTTAGCAGCAGACGGCTCACCTGGAGGCCCCTTTCCCCTACCGATCTCTCCAAGTAGAAAATGAGATCAGCCTGATAGATAAACTGACTCTAGAAAATCCAAAGGAAGTGGGAGTCTCTGGACTCCATGAGTCATGAGTGAGTGAGCCAGGCTGCTGAAAGCCATGGGGCCCTGAGGTCAAGGTCATGGTGAAGAGGCCTGTGGACAGGGGTTCTGGCTTTGATGCTACTTGCTGGCCAGATGCAAATGGACACCGGGTGGGACATGCTGCCGTGTCCATGCATCAGAACGGGCCAGCCCAGGCCCTCAGAGGGAGCCCTGGCAAGAGGAGGAGCGGCATCCCTCTCCCCCTGCACAGAATGCTGAAAACCAAAGGAACAACAATACTGACAAGAGACTTGTGCAGGGCCAGCAGTGAAGCAGACATTCCAGTGTAAGCAGGGTGCAGGGGGCACCAGGCCTATTTCCAGGCCTGATGCTTGGTGTTTGTGCAAAACTGGCTTTTCTATTAATACCTGCACGCTGGAGCCTGGGGCCCCCAACGTTCACTGCCCTGCCGCCCCGCCACGTGCTGGAGCCTGGGGGCCCCAACGTTGTTTTTTTTTTTTTTTTAATAAGGGATCAGTTTATGGATAACAGTATGGGTCAGACTGAGAAGGTACCAGGCCTGCATTGAGGAGCTTCCCAGGAATAGACCAACAGACAAGGAAACAGTGGAACAGGGAAATGAAGCCAAATGGCTGAGAGGTCCAGGCAGTTGTGCCTGGACTCCAGATCCAGGTCTGCCCTGGGAATGTGGGAGGAAGAGCAAGACCTGTAGGTGCCTCAATTCTTATAAGGCTCCCTTCTCTTTAAGCCCTCCTGTCCTTACCAGCAGCCTGGGATTTTTCACAGGTGGTGTATTTCCGGGGTTAGAGAACAGTTGGTCTGAGGGTGGGGAGACAGTGACCTGGGTGGTGTGACGTTCACTGCCCCGCTGCCCTGCCACGTGCTGGAGCCTGGGGGTCCCGATGTTCACTGCCCACCGCCCTGCCACATGGACTGCTGTCTGAGGTGGTTTTGCCCTCAACAGGTCCCTGGGATAGTGTGCACTGGTGGGTCCCACCTCGGAGGCACTGTGGTAACTGGGGTGTCACCTCACTGTGTCAGAATAACAGCAGGGTTGATGTGGCCTCCTCCGCTTTGCAGTTGTGAAAACCGAGTCCCAAAGCACGAGAGTGGCTGTCCAAGGCCACAAAGGGGCCTCACCCAGGCCGGGACCACAGGCCCCGCTGCCAATGGGTTTTCATTTTTTTCTTTTCTAAATACACATTTTGGGGGGGCCTGGGGGGCTCAGTCAGTTAAGCGTCTGACTTTAGCTCAGGTCATAATCTCACGGTTCATGAGTTCAAGCCCTGCATCAGGCTCTGTGCTGACAGCATGGAGCCTGGAGCCTGCTTTGGATTCTACGTGTCCCTCTCTCTCTGCCCCTCCCCTGCTTATGCTGTCTCTGCATGTCTCTCTCTCAAAAATAAATATTAAAAAATTTTTAATAAAATAAATATACATTTTTACTGAAATGTAGCTTACATACATAAAAACTTTATAAACTGAAAACACATGTATACTTCGCACTAAGACCCAAAAATAGAAAGATGGCATGCACTTACAGACATCCAGTGGCAGGCCTGCAGCAGCTCAGTGGCTACACACCCTTGCTGATACTCGCCACTGTCAGTCTTTCCATTTCAGGCACTGGGTTTGCAGAGTGTGAGTATCGTATTTCACAGCTGACCTGAAGCGACACCGGGGTAGGGGGCATCAACCCCTCACACAGTTGGAAATGCATGTCTACCTTCTGACTCCTCAGAAACTTCATTACTAATATATTACAATCGACAAGAAGCTTTGCTGATAACATAAACAGTTAACACATATTTTGTATGTTACATGCATTATATACTCTGTTCTTACAGTAAAGTAAGCTAGAGGGGAAATGTTCTAAGAAATCATAAGGAAGAGGAAATGCATTTAGAGTACTGTACTGTATTGAAAAATGACCCATGCAGTTCAAACCCATGTTACTCAAGGGTCATTTCTAGCTTTACTTTTCCCTTCCCGACACACAACAAATGGTGAGCTTGCCAGCGAAGAGGTTTTCCTATATTCTCAGATAGGCATTGTGGCTGCGACTCTCCCTCTACTTCCAGCCTGACCTGCGTCTCCGTGCTTGGGTCTGCCTGGGAGAGCTGCAGAGGGTGGGTAGAGGCCCCCAGCTGGAAGGCCCGGGCCTTGACCTGACCAGAAAGTGCACAGCTCTGGGTTCTCACTCCACCACTCGAAGTGCAGGTGTCCACTCAGTGAGACTCCTATCAGGAGGAGAATCGCCCATGCCAGCTCTCCTGGGAGCCCAGACACCCCTCAAGTGTGCCATAGGGACACATTCCAACCCCACTGCTTGCCCTGTGAGTTCAAGGAAGGGGAAACAATCTTGTTGAGAGGCCTAGGGCTCCAGCCCATCCTTGCTCCCAGATGGGTCAGAAAATACCACTAAGGAGAACTGTTGAGGGGCCAGGCCTGCTAGATGCATCTGTCAGTCCACCTTTGGCTGCGAAATTCAGGTCACAGTCCAGTTCCCTGGCCTCTCAGGGTCCAGGCTAATGAGATCCAGTTACAGGGAACCCTGGTACACCAGAGCAGGTCATGCCAAATGGCTGGGGTGAGCAGGGTGGCCGTGGACCCCACTCACTGTCTATCCCTTAGGAAGTGACCAAAGGGTGGCTGTATTTTTGGTGGGCAGTGACAAAATTCCAGTCCAGAGCCCTTTGCCTGTTCTGCACTGAGGGGCCTGAGGCCACGTAGGGGCCCCACACATGCCTGGGGGTACTCAGTCATCAGAACAAAAGCTGCTCTCAGTCAGCTGACACTTCAGAGTAAGTTCCCTCCAGGCCAGCCTCTGCTCTGGGAGTTTCTATATGCTGTTGTTGCTTCTTAATAGGTCTCTGAAGTAATACGTATTGTTTTTTTACACCCACTGCAGAGATGGGGAAACTGAGGCCTGGAGAGCATGAGTGACTGCTGGGTTCTGAACTCCCATAACCTGACCCTAGGCCCACAGCACAGCCCTGCTGTGGAAGCCCAGATACTTGTGGGGCTGCTTCTCTTTCAGTCCCTCCCCTGACCCCGTCACACACACTGGGGCCCAGAGATTCCAAGAAGCCTCACAGCCACTGGAGAATGGGTTCAGATCCTTGTAAACAAGGCTTCGATTATAACCCTTGTCAGGAGAATTGGGTGTTGGACACTAACGGAGCCTGACAGCTACCTTCTCGTTACACGGTCTCCATGTCTCCGATTCCTGGCAAATGACAGGCTGGTGCAGGCAGGGCCCGAGACGTGCCAGGCTGGAGACACAGATGCTAATCAGGGAGGACACAACCAGTGACAGAGAGCTGTCCATGGCACCGGTCAGCATGGCCCTGCGTCGGCTGCTGGCTGCACCTGATCACTGGTGGCGGCTGTGCCTGGAGCTTCCCCCCAGAGCCTGGGCCTGTGTGGAGGCTGCTTCCCTCCATAGAGGGATGGGGTCCACTCTGAGCACAGTAATGGTGGGAGTCAGGGGAGAGTGCTGTCCTCTCAGAGGGTGGCTGCATGCGGAAGGAGCAGCAGGGAGGGTGGGGAGCACGTGCTCCAGCCTGTGAGCACCAGCTGCAGTCCACAGGCCATAGGAGCCACAGGAGCCATGCCCTTGGAAGGCTCACTTCCCCTCGTGCCTGGTCCTGAGCGTGTGCCCAGCTTGGAGGGCTAATGAAGGTCCAAAGACCACTAGGCTTTGAGTTAGAGCTAATCTTGGGGGTGGTTTCCTAAGGGAAGGCCCAGCCGTAAGGAAGCTTGCGAGGGTCCCCTGTTGCCTGATTCCTAAAGGTGCTAGAGTGCCCTTCTCCCCCTCTGCCATCCTCCTCTCTCTGTGCATGCCCTGTCTCGTAGAGGCCACCTGCTGCCCTCACCTCCCTGGCTTTCACACCTCTCAGGGTATTTGTTTGAACTGCGATGATTCTGCTCTACTACAAACTAGTCTCCAGGGACATCATGCTACAGACACATTCCACTGGTGTGGAAGATGCTTCACAAGGATCTTCATGATGATGCGGTACTCACCTCACACCGTGCATCTCCTTGCTTCTAGGTACTCACCTGGCCTCCAGTGTTTCACTGTCATGAACTCTACCTCACCCTGCACACAGCTTGGGGGGGACTCCAGTGACTGTTGCAGGATGGATTCCTGAAGCAGAACTGCTAGGCCAACGAGCATGTCTATTTACTTCAAGGCTGCGTGTGCATGTGCATGCATCCATGTGCATGCGTGCCCATGTGTGAGTGTGCGTGCATGTACTCATGCATACATGTGTGCACATGTGCGTGTACTCATGCATACGTGTGTGCACGTGTTTACATGGGCTCCTGTGACAATCTCAAACCGATGCAAAAGTTACAAGTGCAGTTGGTGCAAAGATTTTTTCTGACTGCTCTAAAAATGAGCTGCTGATTGGAAGGCTCCATCACCCACAAACTTTTCCATAAACTAGGACACTATGCTGTATAAGGACGGTACAACCATCAAAATCAATCGTGTCCGGGAAATGGACACAATGCTTTGTATGAAACCTATTAAACTGTGCTAACCTAACCCCCATCTCCCCACATTGCCATTGGAGGAAAAAGGTGCAGTGTAGAGCCGTGTGCTTCTTTACCCTCTTTGTTCTCAGTCAGGGTTTCTTAGTGTCATCTGGACTCTCATGGTCTCGGTGCATTTGAAGAAAACAGGTCAGTTATTTTGTGGGGCGTCTGTCCATTTGGGTTTGTCTGAAGTCTCTGTGGTTAGATGCACCTCTAGCAGGAATGCTGTACAAGGGACTGTCCTCATCACACGGATGATGTTCCTTTCCATCATTGATTACGCCAGTGTCACCAGTCTTCTCCACTTACTTCCTTTGCAGTTCATAAGAATTCTGAGAAAGGGGCACCTGCGTGACTCGGTTGAGTGTCCAACTCTTGATTTCAGCTCAGATCATGATTTCCTATTTGTGAGCTTGAGCCCTGCACTGGGCTCTGCACTAACAGTACGGTGCCTGCCTGGGATTCTCTCTCTCTCTCTCTCTCTCTCTCTCTCTGCCCCTCCTGTGAGTGCTCTCTTTCTCTCTCTCAAAATAAAATTTAAAAAAAAGGAATTTCGAGAGGGGGAACCTTGAATCTATTTAAATGTCCCATTTCTCATGGAATTTTGAACTTATTTGTACATTTCTTTACAACAGTGTAATGTGTGGTTTCTAGTACATGCAATCTGTCCCTAATTTTACTCCTGTGATGCTGCAATTGTCCTGGAGTTGGCAGGTAGGACCCTGCACACTGGCTTCTGTGGTGGCTCAGGTGTTTCCATCACTCTGAGAGCATTTCCTGTCTTGCACAGTCTGATATTTCCTGCTCATCTTTCCCTGATCCAGCAATGAAATAAGCTGTTGGCCCCCCAAAAAACTCATTTCTTTTCGTGGAAAGGGCATTTGGGCCAGTTCCTCAGAGGGTGTGTGCAGACAGTCAGGCTGCCCCTACCTGCGCTCCCCGCCCCGGGGGACGCTGCTTCCTCCAAGGCAGCTCTGAGCTGTGAGCACCCTGCTGCCCAGACTCCCACCACACACCCCCTCAGACCGCCCTCGCCCCTGGGCTCATCCCCTGAATAGAAAGGGACTGAACAGTGAAAGGGAAGCAGAAAGAGGAGCCGTGTCAAAGTCTTTCATTAAGACTGAGGAAAGCCTGTGTCTTCCACCACCACCGC
>NC_043707.1:38098420-38141926 GCF_006229205.1 Suricata suricatta | reverse complement strand
CCGCCGCCGCTGCCGCTACCCACCACCAGCACCACCGCCGCCACCGCCGCCAGAACTTGAAGCGCCTCACTACCAACACTGCATATACACAACCCTCTCAAGGTCAGTAACGATTTCCTATCTAAATATGATTTGATCAGTAACGATGCTAAACATTTTCCCATGTTTACTATTATCTTTTATTGTGTTTGTCTTTCATGTCTTTGCCTATTTTTCAGGTGATATGTAATCATTTATAAGAAATTCTTATATATGAGGAGAGTATGTCTATACATTTTTTAGAACTACCTTCATAATTTTTCATCCTTATTTTTGCTGTCTTAAATTATAATTTTCATGTCAATTCAAGTTTATTTTTTGTGTGCTCTTACATTTTTTTCTTAAAAACAACATCCTTATCTTAGAGTTGATAAACATTGTCCTGTTTTATTTTGTCTTCTTTTGTGGTTTTATTTTGAAATCAAAACTGCCTAGAATTTATAATGTTCTAAGGGGCTATTAAGAAGATCTAATTTTAACATACGTAATTTATTTCTTGGTCCCATATGATTGATCAAATAACCTTTCTTCATTGATTACTAATGATAATCCTATTATCATTAAGTAAATTATTACATGAACACATACAAGTATTACATAAATTTGAGTCTTTCCAGAGTGATCTAGGATTTTCCACGGACACAGCTGACGCTCCTGCAGGCGCACTGCATCTTGCAGCTGATCACAACTTGGTCCTATGGTTTGAGGTCTGGCAATAATCTCTGTTCCGGATATTTTTCTCTTACAATGCTTGTGGTACTTCATGCTCACTTCTCCTGATGAGCCTGAATCGCATTGAAGGTTGAGGTAAAATTTTGTTTTGACTCATACGAAAGCTGTGAAACCCAGAAGAATCAATCCATCTGCTCGGCAGTCTTTGCCTTCAGCTGTGTGTCTCCTTCACTCTCTGGTTTAATAACCTCACTGCAACTCTGAGCATTTTCCACATTCGGCCACCGTCTTTCCAAGTAAGTTAATTCCTAGGTAGTTACTACTGAGATCAGGCCTAAGTTTGTCCCTATCACATTTTCCATATTACTACTGACTTTGTACAGGAAACACGTGCATTTTACACATTTTGTTGCCACTGTTCTAAGGAATACTACACATTTCCCGCCTCCTCCCCACTGCCCCGTGAATATGTCCCAGACACCTTTGCTCAGGTCTGCGGTGCCCGCTGTGTGGCCAGCTCCTGGTGCATCTCATAGGAGAGGTCATGCTGGGAAGGGCCCACCGTGGTGGCCTCAGGGGAGAGCTCCCCAAAAGACGTCCAGGCAGCCCTGCCCTCTGAGCTGCCCAGAGGCAGCAGGGATCCTCCTCTGCCATCCCTACATCCACACACCCTCCTGCAGTCCCTGTGCTCTTTGCTCATGGTCTGTGATCACTTACCCATGTTCCCAATTTCCTGTGCTGTGGGCACTTTTGTGTTTCTCTTTTTAACTTTATTTGCTCTTTACATATTTTTCAGTCTTCCAGTGTCCCTGTGAGAAGGAAGGGGAGGGAACAGCACTGAACCCACTCATGACCGTCACTGCCCGCCGTCTCTTTTATGGGGGAGCCTTAGAAACCAGAGACCCTCCCCACACGCACTTAGGGAGCAAACAAGCATCACTACATGAAGGCCTAGCACAGACGCCTCCTGTCTCTCCACGCAGACCGTGCGCAGTGGCGGTCAGAGCAATGCTGCATGACGAGCATCTGTCATTCATCTCTCAGGAACACAGAGGCCTGGGTGCCCGCAGTCAGCCTGTGGTTTGGGACCATGCAGCCCTCCTTGCAAAGGGGGCAGGCTATGCAGAGACCTGGATTCCGAGGTCCCAGGGCCCTTTGGAAACTATTTTTCCTCCTATGACCCCCTGATCTGTATCTGGGCAGCTACCTGAAAATCCATCTCATGGTCAAGTGTATCTGGTCTTCAGCAGTTGTTTCCTGAAGATGTGGATTTCAGAATGGAGGGACGACTGGTGAAATCTGTATTGTGTGTTTTTCTCCAAGGACACCCCCAAAGACATTTTAAAAATACATGTGGAAAGAATTCAGGTTTTCAAAAATAGTAAATGTGACAACATAAACTACACAGTTCCTCTTTTCTGTATAAAGCAGAACACACGTGGCTATTTTTAGCCCCTGGAGCTGCACTGGGAATGGGGTGGTAGTATGTGCCAGTGTACACGTAGAGAAGTCCTTTCTTATCAGCTGCTCAAGCCTTGCAAGGGCACGTGCCTTCGTTAAGGACAAGTGTAAGCAAAGCACCATTCCCCCTTGTGTTGATGCCGGTCCCCACATGAACAGGGCTGAGGCAGGAAGGAGATGGGTCAGTGCTGTGGACACAAGATCCCTTACTCAGCAGACGGTCCCCACTACCTGCCCAAGGGGCTCTGGGGCTGAGAAGTCAGTGGGAGAGAAGAAATACCACTGCTCTGGAGGTGCTCAGCCTGGTGTTAGGAAGAAAATAATTCTCTCAGCACTCTTGGGGTCTCTGGCCTCGGCCTGAGATTTAGCAGGAAAAGAGCACATGAGATTATTTTACATACATTTTTCATCACATGGGAGCCCTCATAAGGAGAATGAAGACCCAAAAATGGCAAAACCAAGATGTTTCATGCTGGTATGAACACAAAGGAACTTTGGTAAAGGATCCAAAATACCTGGGTAGGAGTTATTCCAACAAGAATCTCTAGGCCTGGGCTCCAGTCCCCTTAGCAAGACTGCTTCCTTCCTCCTGGGGCAGGGATGGCACCTTTGCCCTGGTCTTTGTCCTCTCAGGAAAGAAGGGGGAAATAAGGACGCTTTTCTTGCACCTGCAGTTTTTCAAGTGCCTTTTGTTCAAATGAGCTTCTGCCAAAGTGTCACACCTTGGGGTGGTGTCTTCTGCCACTCTTTACTAGTGAACAAATCGGAAAGAGAGTGACAGCTTGTAACTGTAAGATTTAATAGATGGAGGCAGAGATGGGGGGACAAAGAGACCACGTTATGGAGCCAAGAAGGCCTTTATTGGGATCTGCGATTCCCGGGCGAGGTTCCGTGACTCTGGAGCGGGGAGTCAGGGAGGTCGCCCCTGATATGGGAGAGCAAGGTCTTTTATGGGTGCAGGAGTTCCGGGTTTGCGCTCAGGTGGGCCGATACCCAAGTAGGGGCATCTTTGGACGGTGGCAGGATTCAATTGGCTGCTCGCTTCGGTGGGGAGGGGGACGCTGGAATTCCATGGTGAGACCGTCCAGATTGAGAGTGGGGGTCGTCAGTCCTGGTGGCGCCTGGATCTGTTATCTGACCTGCAATAAAAAGGCCGCCGGTGCTTTTCAAATGGCTCGGGTCATCCCAGGTCTGCAGGTGGGGGTTGTCAGTGCTCACAGCTCTCCACAGCAAAGTGGCCGCTCAGTTGCCTTCCCATGGCAACTCTTAGAGTAACGTGTTGCGTTCTGCCTGAAAGTGACATAAGGGAAACCCTTCCAAACCTTTCCAGACAGACTCCAGGCCACGGCTGGGGGCGGAGGCTGGACAGAACGATTGTTTTTCCAAGTCAGGACTCCTACGCAAATATAAAACAAACACACAGCACACATTTTGTTTAACTCATGAGGGAACATGTACAATATCACAACCAGTTCAAGGCAGACGTGAGACACGTTCACTATGCTGGCAATCAGAAATGCTGAAATAAATCTACAAACAGATGTGCCAGATTGGTCAATATCAAAAGGGCAATTGCACTCCAATGGATAAATTTATTTGTATTTCTATGGGCAATAATTATTTGCATTATTCTACATTTTCTACAGTTTAAAAGTTGTAAAATAGCTCAAAGACAATAAAAGAAAGGCCTGAACTGAATCACAAAACCTGGAGGGGGAACAACAATGATTTGTTTGTTTTTCTATCCTAATGTGTCACATTTTCTTCTACCTGGGCAAGCATTCCATTGTCTCAGCATGGCCAGGACTGCATTGGGTGACATGGTATCTTTCAGAAAACTGAGCCAGAGACCAGTGCACTGGGGGTGGGTAAGGACTGCGGTCCCAGGGCAGGAATAGGGGCAGGGGCAGGAGTGTCCGCGGGAAGAAGGGAATAAACACAAGGTGATGCCCTTCGGTTTTGTTTTTGTTTTTTCTTTTCTCTTTTTTTTTTTAAGCTGGCCACAGGCTGTAAAGAAAACAGCTAGATGATGATGCGCTGAGCTGTCTTCAGGGAGACCTTGGGAGCCACGCCTCTCTAGACCTTGGACCTTCTGTAGGCGCAGAGCAAAGGCAAGCAATTTATCTGCCAGTCTCTTTAGGTTGGTCAAGACCCTTCGAAGCATCTACTGGCCTTTGCTCAAAGCAGAGGCTGTGACCCCTGGGGAAGTCATCACGCTGGGGCAGGCTTCTCAAACCATAAAGAGGTGTGTCTGCACACTCTGGCTGGCCCATGTGACATGGAGCAGACGGGTAGATGGAAGGGGTGGGGTGGATGGGGCCAATGAGGCAGGTGGGGCGGACAGAATCATGAGGGAGCGTGGGGCAGGCTGAGGGCAAATACAGGCTGGCACCACCCCTCTCCCCAGACGGATATGCGTGATGTTCCTCGGACATTCCTGGCTACCCAAGAACAAAGGAAAGGGGTTTAAGTGCTTGCCATGGTGATGTGGGAAACTAAGGCAAATGAAAAACTACATTTTCTTACTACCTACAGCCCATTGACAAGTCCTTGAGACTGGCAGAATGACTTCCCTCCAGGAGCTCAGCTGCCTCAGGATAATACTTTGCTGGGGGCAAAAGAGAACCTTAGTTTAACATTCCCGCAACTTCAAGGGTCCTTTATCTCAACTGCCCCAAGATATATGCTAGCAGCCATACTCCAAACTTATGGTCCTCCATGTGGTAGATTCTCCTCCGTGAGGAGCGGTCCTGGGGAGATGACGAGCAACACAACGATGCTCTCAAAAGCTGGTAGCCGACGGAGACGGGGACGTCCCCAAAGGCTGGTGGCCAACAGAGACAGACCAAGAGCTGATGGCTAATGGCAAACTTATTAGGAACAGCATCTTATTTTATACCCTCCTTATAAGCATGGAGAGTACAGTAAATGTGTAGTCAGCAGTAAATGTTTTAACCAGAACAACAGGTGTGGATAAGGAAAAGACAGAACAGGAAAAGCCTGTAGCAGTGCATGGGCAGATCCCTGGCATTGCAGTCCCTGACGCACTTGGCTGGTGACCAGGAAGGCTCTGTCCTGCACACCCTCCTGGAACTTTATCAAGTCCCATGTTCCCAGCATTCTGAGAACAGAGGTCAGGCAGAGACAGTTCCTCCCATTCCTTAGCACCTTGATATACACCTGAGGGGTCCCATGACTGAGGTTTTATTATACGGTAATAAATTTTTTTCCCTAACAATAGCTAGACCCTCAAGGTCTTGGAAACCTTGTTTCCAAAATTCCTTAGAGGTTTACTCTATCCCTGTCCCCCTCCCAACCTGAGGGTATAGAATGAGTTACCACCATGACCCCAGGGCAGCTCTTCCTGCCCATGGGTCCTGGCCCCTGTGCTTTAATAAAATCACCTTTCTGCACCAAAGACGTCTTCAAGAATCCCTTCTTGGTCGTTAGCCCTGGATCCCATAAACCCATCATCCCAAAACTTCATCAGGAGGGATGAGGCAAGTGGGATGGAGGAAGAAGATGGAGAGAGTGAAATGGGCAGGTCAGACTGAAGGGCATTCCTGCAGGCAGGGGTCATTGATCTCGGTCACTGTGTTCTACTTCTATTAACAGTACCCGGGGAAAGTCTGAGCTTCTGTGGCATCTAAAGGAGAGAAAATACTCCCCGACCCAGCCGTCCTGCCCAGGTTGCGAGGCCAACACCAAAGCACGTGTGGCCCAGGCAGCAGGGATGATGGTGGGTGCTTGCTGGGTACCCTGCTGCTGGTCTATGTTCTCACCCCACTGGGATGTGAGCTCAGGGGATTCCGCTAAGAGCCTTCACTTACTGCAGGAGACAAGCACTTATGGCCCTCTGAATGCTATGGTCTCTTGGTCTAATTGCAGCAGATGCCTTCCGAGTTCTGCTTGCATCTCCTGCTCTCCATCTGTCATTTTTATGCACCTGAGCTCCAGGTCCTTCACTCCCAACATCCAGCTTCTGCAAACTTGACAGAGGGCTGCCTTCTAGCCACAAGAACCCTCTTCCCCTGAATTCTGGGAGGGCTGGAATTGCCGGGGGATTACAAACCTAAACTAGTGATTGACAGGTAGGAGTAATGACCTGAATGCCCTTGCCTCCACACAGGGACACCTGTGAGCTGTGACGTGTAGTCTCCAGAGTTCCTCCAGGAGATGGAGCCCAAGTCACTCCCCCTCCCCTACCCCTCCTGTACCAGGTCTCCCAGGGAACACCCTCTTTGTATCACTACCCAAAAAATCCTCTTCTCATAGTCTGCTTCTGGAACCCCAGACTGAGACACACACCCACATGCACTTGCCAGTATCTGAATTCTCTTCCCCAAAAGCTGCCTGAGGGGGGACCAGAGTAAGCAGATGGGGTAACAGAAAATTTGAGACAACCTAAGTGAACAAAGCTGTCATGCCACAAATCCATAAAAAGATGATGCCTATGGACCAAGGAAAGGGATCCAGGTAGAAAAAAAGAAAAGAAAAGAAAAAGTAGGTGGCAAAACAAAGTGCATAGTGTGATTCCATTTAGGGGGAGGGGAAGCATTTGTAAATGACTGTGTGGTCAAAACCTTAACCCTCCCAAAGACAGCCCTGGCCTTGCTTCTGGGGAGGGATGCCTAAGCCCTGGAATGCCTTTGCAGGGGCTCCTGGGCCACACTAGAAAGTCTGTGACGTGGGGTAGGAATTTCCAGTCACTGAGTATCAGCTCACCCTCTAAAGGGGCTTAAGACAGAGCAGGCACAGGAGCGGCAGATGACGGAACCCCAGTAAAGACTTGGGACACTGAGCCTGGTGATGACACGTGGATGCCAGGGAGGCCCCCCCCATCCACAAACAGCTGGGAGCTCTGTCTGGCCTCTGCCCCATGTGCCTTCTCCTTGTGTTACGTTAGCTTGTAATAAACCACAGCCCTGAGTATGCCAGCTGTCACTGAGCTCTGAGAGTACTATTGGGGTCCCCGCACTTGCAGATGACATGATACTCTACACGGAAAACCCAAAATGCTCCACCAAAAACCTGCTAGAACTGATACATAAATTCAGCAAAGTCACAGGGTATAAAATCCATGTACACAAATCGGTTGCATTTCTATACACCAGCAATGAAGCAACAGAAAGAGATACCAAAGAATTGATCCCATTTACAACTGCACCAAGAACCATAGAATACCTAGGAATAAACCTAACCAAAGAGGTGAAAGATCTGTATGCTGAAACTATAGAAAGCTTATGGAAGAAATTGAAGAAGACACAAAGAAATGGAAAAACATTCCACGCTTATGGATTAGAAGAACAAATATTGTTAAAATGTTGGTACTGCCCAAAGCAATCTACACATTCAGTGCAATCCCTATCAAAATAACACCAGCATTCTTCACAGAGCTAAAACAAACAATCCTAAAATGTGTATGAAACCACAAAAGACCCCAAATAGCCAAAGTAATGTTGAAAAAGAAAACCAAAGTGACAGGCATCACAATCTTGGACTTGAGCCACTACTACAAAGCTGTAGTCATCAACACAGTATGGTATTGGCACAAAAACAGACACAGAGACCAATGGAATAGAGAACCCAGAATCGGACCCACAAACGTATAGCCAAATAACCTTTGACAAGTAAAGAGCATCCAAAGGAAAAAAGGCAGTTTCTTTAACAAATGGTTCTGGGAAAACTGGACAGCAACATGCAGAAGAATGAGGGGAGCCTGGGTGGCTCAGTCAGTGAAGCATCCAACTTTAGCTAAAGTATGATCTTATAGTTCATGAGTTCGAGCCCAGTGTTGAGCTCAGTGCTGACAGCTCAGAGCCTGGAGCCTGCTTCAGATTCTGGGTCTTCCTCTCTCTCGCTCTGCCCCTCCCTCGCTTGCACTCTGTCTCTCAAAAATAAACATTAAAATACATTAAAAATAAAACAGATGCAGAAAAATGAAACTGGGCCATTTTCTTACACTATACACTAAAATAAATTCAAAATGGATAAAGGGCCTCAATGTGAGACAGGAAACCAACAAAAATCCTAGAGGAGAAAACAGGCAACAACCTCTTTGACCTCGACCACAGCAATTTCTTGCTCGACACATCCTGGAAGGCAGGGAAACAAAAGCAAAAATGAGCTGTTGGGACCTCATCAAGATAAAAAGCTTCTGCATAGCAAAGGATACAATCAACAAAACTAAAAGGTAACAGACAGAATGGGAGAAGGTATTTGAAAATGACATACTGGATAAAATGCTAGTGTTCAAAACTGATAAAGAACTTACCAAACTCAACACCTGAAAAAAACAAATAATCCAGTGAAGAAATGGGCAGAAGACACGAATAGACACTTTTCCAAAGAAGACATCCAGATGGCCACCAGACACATGAAAAGATGCTCAACATCGCTCATCATCAGGGAAATACAAACCAAAACCACACTGAGATACCACGCCACACCTCACAATTTTAGTCAGAGTGGCTAAAATTAACAAGTCAGGAAACAACCGATGTTGGCAAAGGTGTGGAAAAAAGGGGAGCCCTCTTGCACTGTTGGTAGGAATGCAAACTGGTGCAGCCACTCTGGAGAACAGAATGGAGGTTACTCAAAAAATTAAAAGTAGGGGCACCTGGGTGGCTCAGTCGGTTAAGCGTCCAGCTTCGGCTCAGGTCATGGTCTCACGGTTTGTGGGTTCGAGCCTCACATCGGGCTCTGGGCTGACAGCTAGCTCAGAGCCTGGAACCTGCTTCGGATTCTGTGTCTCCCTCTCTCTCTGACACTCCCCTGCTCATGCTGTCTCTCTCTGTCTCTCAAAAATAAAATAAAAAACATTTTAAAAAATTAAAAGTCGAACTACTCTGTGACCCAGCAATTGCACAACTAGGTATTTATTCAAAGGATACAGGAGTGCTGATTCATAGGGGCACATGTATCCCAATGTTTATAACAGCACTATGAACAACAGCCAAGTATGGAAAGAGCCAAATGTCCATAAATGGATGAATGGATAAAGATGATGTGGTTTATATACACAATGAAATACTACTTGGCAATGAAAAAGAATGAAATCTTGCCATTTGCAAGAATGTGGATGGAACTGGAGGCTATTATTCTGAGTGAAATCAGTCAGTCAGAGAAAGACAGATATCTTATGTTTTCACTCATATGTGGAATTTGAGAAACTTAACAGAAGATTATGGGGGAAGGGAAGGAAAAAATGTTACAAATAGGGAGGGAGACAAGTCATAAGAGACTCTTAAATACAGAGAACCGAGAGTTGATGGGTGTGGGGGGGGGCGGAGAGGGGGAAATGGGTGATGTGCATTGAAGAGGGCACTTGTTGGGATGAGCACTGGGTATTGTATGTAAGTGATGAGTCAGGGGACTCTACTCCTGAAGCCAAGGGCCCACTGTATACACTCTATGTTAGTTAACTTGACAAGAAATTATATACATTTAAAAAAAAAAAGACACTTCTTCTGTTACTTTTACAATGAAAGAATAAATGTATTTTAAATAAAATAAAATTTAATAATTTTCATCATCAGGGGTAGGGGTAGGATCCTGTATGAAAGGAAAATACCATCCAGTGTAGACGAAGAACTATTCCAGCCAGAGACTGAAATGAGGTTGAGGGCACATTAAGCCCGGGAGAGTTGCCTAAAGTACAGGAAATGTCCCATCTTTTATATTTCTAAGCAGAGGGCAGAAACCCTCCTTTCACAATAGGTGACCAGTGCCCAGGACCCGGGGCGGGTGCCTGCGTGGCCACAGCTCTCTCACAGGGCACCCAGGGCCATGATGGAACTCCTGGAAGGCCACCCAGGTGGGCTTCCCTGCTGGGCAGAGGGATGCCACTGTTAGCAGTGGTGAAGACATGCTAAATATAAATGTGAAAATGTTACTGAACACTTTCTCGGAAGAGACTATTTTACCTGGCACCTGCTGCAATGGGGACATGTGGCCTCTGACTGCAGGAAAGATCACAGAAGCAAATGGGCCCTGCAAGGCCCCGTCCTTCCCCTCTGTACTGGCCACAGACTTCACTTCTCATCCTCCTCCCCAGAAACAAGCCCCCAACCCCCTGGCGGCTGCAGAGACCCACCACCAGGCTAACAGTGATGGTGCTGACCTCTGGGGACCGGTCATGCCTCCTAGGCAGGCCCAGGCATTATGCACAGGGTGACAGGGGCACATGGCTGCAGCTCTGGAGGCTGTGGGGGCCCTCCTGTGTCTGGGACCCCAATGCATCTCTGGTGGGAACACTGCACTACACTTGGGTCCAAAGTGGCCCAGGCTGACTCACACAGAGAACAGAGGATGAAGCCCAGGCTCAGGTTCTGGGTGGCGTAAGGCAATGCTCTTCCACGGGTCACTTCCCATCTTGCATCTCCCAGAAAGGGCACATGGAGCCACGGAGACTCTGTCTACTGCAGAGTCTGGACACTACTGGGGGTCCTGGGAGAACTGGTGAGACAGACTCACTCTTTTCAGGAGTTAAGGTACAAAATCCCTGAAGCAGGCTCCCTAGGACAGACTGACCCGACCTCCAGCCCTACCTGGGGAGCTGATTCTGGCCTCACCCTGGGACCCAGGAGGTGCCCAAAGGGAATGCAGAGAAGCTTTCACCAAAGCCCAGTGAAGAAGGATGCTTCACTGACTGGTGGGATAAAGGAGTGAATTGCTCAAGGCGCTGGGTGCAGGTCCTCTAGGGGAGGGGGTCACGTGCTAGTGTAGGACTCTCCGCCCCTCCCCCCCAGCAGAGTCAGGGCTCAGCACAGACCCAGCAGAGCTGTGCCTGCTCTTGACCCTTTCTGATGTCAGGCTCAGCTGGGAGGCCTGCTATCTAGTCCCTGCGCAGCTGGTCTGCGGTCGGGCTCCCACTGCATTAATCCATGCACTTCCAAGATCCCAGGGTAAGGGACCAGGGACAGCAAGGTGAGTGTGTGGAGATGTGTGGAGACAGCATGCCCAGTGATGCCACAGAGGGGCCCCTTAAAGAGTCAGGCCAGAGAGCACCAGCAAGTTCCTGCCGCTTGTATGGGCGGTGTGGGGATAAAACAAACACTCCGGCTACCTACCAAGCCTTTTCTCCAGCTAATGCCTTAGGGGAGTTGACTGGGCATCCCGCCACCCCAGGACCCCGTGCCACGGGCCATCCCAGAAAAATGCAGCCACTGTGGGAGTCTCCTCTCGGGGTGACTCCCTCCCTTCCTTGGGGTTCTCCTTGTACCTGCACAGGTGGGGCCTCCTGTGGGCAGACACCATGCGGCAGAGGCCACTCTGACTCTTGCTTACAGGACCTGCAGGAGCACACTCCTTCCGAGGGACCAGGTCATGCACAGCAGACACTGAGGGGTGGCAGCTACTCCCTCTGACTTGGTCCCTGTTCAGTGTTAGCATCACCAGGATTACAGCCTTTTCAGAGGGGCCTCTGTCTGGTTTTCAAATTTCTGGTGATCATTTTGTATTAAAGGTCATCTTCCAACTTGGGGGTAAGACTGTATGGAAGGTCCGGCAGAACTTTGAGGACATGCCCTGTACAGCCACGTGGCTGAGGCGCAGGGGCCACACAAGCCCGACTGCTGTGGGCAGTGCTCAGTTGCATACCAAAGAAGTGGGCCCCTCCAGGAGGAAAAGGAATTTGTGTAGGGTCGTGGCGCTGCCTTAGCATTCCTGAGTCTACACAAGGGATAAGACTCGGGATGATTCTCAGCATGTAGAAGGAGGGTGAAGGATGCAGGATGAGCACAGCGGGTGCAGGAACGTGGGCAGCAGGGATGGGAGAGTGGGCACGGCAAGGCCCCCAGGCCTTTGCGGGGCCTCTCAGCTATCTCTGCCCCCTAGAAGCCGCGCTCATGCACGGTTTCTGAATCCTCACACAGTGGAAGCCATTTTCAGCTTGGTGGCTTCACATCACTGAGGACAACCCTGGGCCCAGGGGCGCGTCCCCACTGGGCAGGACCACTGGCCGTCCTGAGCCTGGTGCGGTTTCTTTCCCCAGACACTTCAGGGCCCCCACCTTCTCCAGGAGAAACACCCCAGGCAGAGGGCAGGGTAACAGCGGGCAGAGGGGGTCTGCTGTGTACCACTGAAAATGCCACGAGCCAACATGCAGTTTTACACACGGTTTACACAACCCTGAGTGCCAAAAGGCCCCACACTGATTCTTCTTCACCTAGATGCCCTGACCTAGGCTACAAGAGGTCATCTGCTTTCCTTCCCAAACATCCTAGGTATACACTAGGGCACGTTCCATGTATTTTAATGTCAATTTTAATGTACTCTTAGAGAATGTCCTCCTTATGCTCCTGGAGGAAACGGGCTTCCTGGGAGGCTGGAGTTGCACCCATAGCCCGCTGGTGTCTACTGTCCAAGCAGGCCTGCAGGCCCAGAACAACAAGGAGAGGAATGGTATTCCCTTCCTCACGAGGGCAGGGCTGTGACTGAATCAAAGGGAGACAGCACTTCAGCGTTCGGCAGAAGAGCAGACTCTTGTGCCCTGGCACCCACACTCCCAGAGCACAGCTCTCAGGCGGGACCGGTCCCTAGCTGGCCCGATGCAGCTGAACACAATCCTTCAAACCACCACAGAAAAGCAAAAGAGGCCCTGGAGGAAGTAAAACCGAAGTGGGAAAACAACTGAAGACATTCACAACAACCCACTCCACAGAGCTGGCTTGCCCCTTCTAAGCTTCCTGTTCATGACACCTCGCATGCCGCACCAGCCATCGGGCACCAGGTCCCCTTCACAGGCCTCTCCCCGGGCAAACAGAAACCATTCCCAACCTTTGTTTCTCCATGTAGGGTCTGTCCTGTTCCTAAATACAGCTGAAAGAGGCTGAGGATCAAGCCTGTCTTACCCTGGGGCCCCAGGTAGAGCCAGACAGTGTGTGCCACCAAGGGGGTGCTTTGTCCACCGGGCCTGGTGCCCAAAGGGGCACAGCTGCCTGGAGGGGGCACCCCATCTCCCGAGCAGATGCCTTCTTCCATCTGCACCAAGGGTGTGGATGCGCTGGAGGTGGTCCTGTGGTCTCCTCATGCACACAGGACCCGCGCCAGTCACCACTCCCAGTGTGTACAGATCCCCGTCACCGTCACATGGGGGTGAGGTCGCTCTGGGAGCCGCCCTTCACCTCCTCCCCATGGCCAGCCCCCCTTCATTTCTCACACATGAACCTCATACACATGTTAAGGCACAGGCCCCCCAAACAGTACCTAACAGACAATGACTCTCCCGGTTTTCACTATCAAGGTTAACACAGTCAGAGCACATTTCCAGCACAAGAAAACCAGCATGACTCCCACAGGCTGAAATAAGATCAAAACACAGCAGGCACACCAGCAAAGGTTCCAGTTAAGAACTGGAATTTCCAAAGCCTTTTAAAAGTATTCCAAGAAATATTTGAATCATCCCATTATCAACGTCTTCACATCCCTAAGAGGTACTGGAATTCGTAACTGGGAACCGGTACTTAAGATAATGGATAAAAGTTGAAACCTCCGGGGGCCCCTGGGTGGCTCAGTGGGTTAGGTGTCTGACTCTCAGTTTTGGCTCAGGTCGTGATCTCACGGTTTCGTGAGTTCGAGCCCTGCATCAGGCTCTATGCTGGTGGCATGGAGCCTCCTTGAGATTTTCTCTCTCTCTCTCTTTCTCTCTCTCTCTCTCTCTCAGTTCCTTCTCCCACTCACGCTGTCTCTGTTTCTCTCAAAAATAAACTTAAAAAAAATTTTTTTTAAAGTAGAAACCTCTGAGTTAAAACATATGTATTTTTCTCAAGGTTTATGAAAATTGTCACACATACATAATCGATGTTTTATAATGTAAGGGACATGTGGTTGGCTCAGTTGGTTAAGCATCTCATTCTTTTTTATCGGCTCAGATCATGGTCTCCTGGTTCATGGAATTGAACCCCATGTCAGACTCTGTGCTGCCAGCCCAGTGGCTGCTTGGGATTCTCTCTCTCTCCCTTGCTCTCTGCCCACCCACCCTCTACCCCACTGCTGATGCTCGCTTTGTCTCAATCAATCATTAAAAAAAATTATAATGTACACACATATATGGCTATTCCATGACTACTGTTATGATTACAAATGGTGTTATTATTAATGCCATTACTACAACTTTTGTTCATCATGTAATATATTTTTTCCTTTCTGCTATGCATCTCTCATCTATCATTTATGGCCAAATTTCAAAGTTGCTGAGATCAGGAGATTCCTTCTAACCTTTCAGGATGCATAGAATTAATTAGGAATCAATAGCTACATACAGTTGAAAAGTTTCCTTTGAGGTGAAATTCACAGAGTGAAATGTACAAACCTTCTGTGCACCAGAATCCGGGATTTTGACAAACGCAAACACCTGAAACCACACCTCGCCACCACATGACACTTTGGACAAGATCTCCATTCTCAGCCCTGAGGCAGTCACTCTCCTGAGTTTTCTCCACCAGATTTTTTTGGGTCAGACTTACATAACTGGAATCATTCGGTATGTGCTCTTTTAAGCCAGCAGTGTGCGGCTCAGTAGCTCATGTCCTTTTATTGCTGAATAACAGTCCATTGTATAGATTTAACACAGTTTAGCCATTCTCTAAATGGTCACAGGGACCATCTTCAAATTTGATTATGAAAAAGTTGTAAACATTTTTATAACAAGTCTTTGTCAGAAATGGGTAAATACCATTTCATTTCTCATGGGTAAGTGCCTAAGAGTAAAATTACTGCTTCATGAGTAAGTATATATTTAATTATCTCGGAAACTGCCAGAACTCTTCCCAGAGTGACTGCACCATTTTACGCTCCACATCCCTCTCCACGCCCTGGGGTCGTCAGCCATTATGGTTGCTGTATGGTGGGTGGTACTTACTATAGTGAGCCCAATTTACATTGTAGCCAAGTCCACTTTAGCAATAAGAAACACAAGCCGGAAGCCTAAGAGGCTCGTGTAGACTCGTGTAGACTCACTGCGACAAGGCTGTGTCACTCGCAGGAATGTGCCCGAGGGAAATGCACATGTGTGTCCACAGAGAAGCCCAAACCTAATGCCCAATGCTCGTCAACAGACGAATGGCTAGAAACCTGCACGACAGCGCTCAGCAGTACAAAGGGACCGGTCACCGCGTCACCCAGGGTTCACTGACAGCAAAAACACGCCGAGGGAATAAACCACCAATCAGTACATGCTGTGTGATTCCACTTACACGACACTGCGGAACAGGAGGCCGGACCCTTGGTTCTGGGACCCCGTGAAAACATAAGCTGTACTATGGTTGTATTATTAACCGCACGCCACGTTCTATTCTGTTCTTGTGTTTCCCTGAGCCCTGTGCAGGACTCATCGTTAACTTTGCCCTTTCCACTCTATCGCTTGTTTGCACATCGATTATAAGAATCTGATGGAAAACAGATGATAATATTTTTCTTAAAACTATCTGATGTACCAGGCCAGTCCTGGATGGCACCTCATCGTCCAGAAGAATGCACACCTCCAGTGGTTTCAAGACTACCCTCCACTTTCAAGAAGCCCGGAAACTTCCCTTCATGTACTCTCTATTCCTAACCAATCACATATAAACTCCCCTTAATTCAACAAGGCAAGGCAGCTTTGGGAATGACCCCTGCCTCCTCGTTGGGCTGCCTTTCTGATAATGAAGCTTTCTGTGCTTCAAAACCTGTGTCAACCAATCACTGGCTTACCACGCATTGGGCCTCAACAAAAGGGCAAAGCTCCATGGGGACAAAAAGAGGATGGGGAGCCTGGGGTCGCTCAGTCGGTTAAGTGTACAACTTTGGCTCAGGTCATGATCTCATGGTTCAGGAGTTCAAGCCCCATGTCAGGCTCTGAGCTGTCAGCCGGCTTCAGATTCTGTGTGTCTCTCTCTCTCTGCCTCTTCCCTACTTACCCTCTGTCTCTCAAAAATAAATAAATATGAAAGAAAGAAAGAGAAAAAGGAAGGAAGAAAAAGAAAGAGAAAGAGAAAAAGGAAGGAAGAGAAAGAAAGAAAAGAAAAGAGAAAAGGAAGGAAAAGAAAAAAGAAAAGAAAGAGGGGCGCCTGGGTGGCTCAGTCAGTAAGCATCCGACTTTGGTTCAGGTCGTTATCTCATGGTTCATGGGTTCAAGCCCCGCTTCAGGCTCTGTGCTAACAGCTTGGAACCTGGAGCCTGCTTCTGATACTGTGTCTCCCTCTCTCTCTCTGCTCCTCCTCCCCTCACACTCTGTCTCTCTCTCTCTGTCTCTCAAAAATAAATAAACATTAAAAAAATTAAAAAGAAAGGGAGGGAGGGAGGGTGGATGGATCAGAGGTGTCTGGGACTCGGGTATGAGGGACTGGTTAGAAAGGAGCAGAGGACATCTCTGGTGATGAGAGGTTCCACATCTCAACTGCGGTCATGGTTACACGGGTGCTCACATTTGCCGAAAATCGTCAAAATGTACATCTAAAGTGGCTGCATTTTATTTTGTGTAAGTGATACCTCAAATAGTTGATTTTTTAAAAGAAGTAAATATGGCCCCAGGGCTCCATACATCTTCATGATGTAATCTCTCCTGTGGCATCACCGCCAACCGAGTCACACCTTCACATTGTGTCACAGTCCTGGAGCATGGCCTCGACAACATCAACACCCTCTTCATTCTCTCTAGTTGCCTGCTTTGCTGCTCTCTCCTGTACTCAACAAGACAGAAACTTGAGAAAATAGTACGTTCATTCACTCATTCATTCATTCACCTGATCAGGCAACAAGTATTTATTGTGTCTGCTGGCTCAGAGCCCTATATTAGAAGCTGGAAGTATAAATAAGATACAATGTCCATCCTATGCGATAGAAGAGGTGAGGAGACACAAAGTGAAATACAGAACTGGCATCAGTAAGTGGTTGTGCAAGTGCCACCTTCCGGTGCACGATGCCCACAAAAAGGGATCCACGTCTTCTCCACTGTCAGATGGCATCTGAGGCAGGTCTCCAAGCACAAAGTACAGATGGAGGAACAAGGGAGCAGAGGAAAGGCCATGGAAAAACGGATGAAATAGCACGGCGACTTGGGGGGAGCACAACAGTTCTGAAAGCCTGGAATATGTGGAGCAGGGTAGAGGCCTGCTACCAACAGAGAAGGGAGAGAGTGGGGGAGGGAGGGAGGGCAGGCAAAACCCCTCAATTAAGTAGGAGGTTAGGCCAGAGAAAAAAGGAAAATATAGTAAGGTACAGATATTTATACAAACACCCTATACACACATACATGTGACTGTTCACAGGTGTTGTCTCTGAAAATATCGACTTCCATTACCTAATTCTTTCTATAGACGTTATGGTAATAAAAAATTCAATTTTATTATTTTAAAACCAGTCATTCATATTCTTGAACATGTTTCTCTAACACTCCCTGACAACTCCAATTACTCCTCAAGAGACAAATATGGAAATAGAAAGTGATTTAAAAAAAAATGCTGCCTTTTTCTAGAATACCAACTCTTCACTGGGAGCGGGAGTGGGGGTAGAGGGTAAGCAGAATTGCCAAGGGGTTTACACAAGATTTGTAAAGGTAAATGGTTTTGT
Source organism: Suricata suricatta (assembly GCF_006229205.1). Lineage (NCBI taxonomy): Eukaryota > Metazoa > Chordata > Mammalia > Carnivora > Herpestidae > Suricata > Suricata suricatta. Next base: position 38,124,205 of record NC_043707.1, on the reverse strand, counting down.
AACACATGGATATAATTATAAAACGATGAAGAAATTACTACTTAAAACCCTAATCTATGCTCATGATTGAAAAATACCAGAAAATACACCGTTTTTCATTTCCACGTAGGACATTATTTTTCTCAATGAAGTTGCTTTTCAGGAACATTAATTAAAATCACTATTAGAGTACACACAGTAACATGAACGGCCCACAAACGAACGTGAGGAGGAATGTGGCTGACCTGCCTTTCTGTAAACACGAAGACGGTGGAGACCGTCAGGCAGCGTGCTCTGCTCCCTATTCGTCCCGGGAAAGCTCGGTTTCCTGCGCGGGGACACGGGCCAAGCGACGCAAGAGGGGCGCGGAGACCCACCGGAGCGCTCCCGCCGCTGGGGGCCTGACAGCGGGGCCCTCCCGATGACACCGAGGGGCACCACTCAGCCCGGGAAGGGGGTCATGGATAACGACTGGAGCTGCCACGTTCACGGGGGCGGGGAGGGGACCTGGACGGGCAGGACTGAAGGCACCTTCTCGAGAAGTGACAGGGCGGGGGACGCCGGTGGGGGCCTGGGCTTCCCGTCGCCGCCCGACGGAGTCACAAGCCTGAAGGCACCCTGAGCGCACAGCGCGGCACCCGAAGGCTCGCCGACCGCGTCAAAGGCGAGGCCAGGTCTCGACGCACGCTCCTGCCCCGCGACGCCAGCGCGCAACAGACACCAATAAACACGGGGACCGCGGACGAGATAGGGAACACACGCCGAGACAGAGGGCAAACCGTCCCCTGCAGCCCGCGCCTGCGCAGGGGCTTCCGCCACATTGCGCCTGTGCCGGCCGGAGCTAAGCTCCGCGCCTGCGCAAGGCCAGCTACAGGCGGTGTCTGCGCTGCGTAGTCTCGCTTTTTCTCCTCCAGCACATTCAAGTTTCGCGCTGAGCGGCTACGCGTCGCCTGGCCAGTTCGGAAGCACACGCAGTATGTGGCTTTTCTGCCTGCGGTGGGCCCGCCCTTTAGCTCACCCGACCACCATCTTGGCCCGGTCTCCGCCCCCGGGAGCCACCTCTCATTCTCGTCTCCTGGAGCCATGTTGTGTGGCTCTGCGCGTGCGCGGGGCCCCACGCCGCCTTCAGCCATCTAGGGGTGGCGGTGTCGTACGGCACCCCGTTCTGCACGTGCGCAGAGCCTCTCTTTCCTCCCTCAGCTGTCTACACAAGGATGTCGTGTGGCGCCCTGCGCTAGACTCCACGCGTGCGCTGAGCCTCTCTGTGCGGGTGGCTTCTGCGGTAGAGTGGGGCGGTGCTGAGCCGCTCGGGTCTGCGCGTGCGCGAGACCCAATCGGGGTGGGGGTGTCTTTGCGTCTGAGTTTGCGCGTTTAAGTGAAGGGTTGTCACCTGCCAGAACCCACAGTTCTTCGAGTTTGTCATTTTTAGTGTAAGCTTCTGTAACAAGGATGTCATTAGAATTACGTTTTCTTAAACAAACACTAATGATCTTTTTTGAACGTACTCAGAACAGTCACACTTTAATGCCCTCGTACCAATGGTCATCTCGGACTCATTTGGGTTCTAAAGGCGCGAGATGAGCGAAGGTCCTCACTACCTTTGCGGGGTCTTTGTGGGGGAGGTCGCTACTCCGCAAGGTTCTCAGCTGCCAAGAGCCCTCTGCGAGGAGTGTGGGGTCAGACCAGGGGGTGCTTTGGAGGAATGAATCTGGGAAGCGGGCGGAGGCCCCTCAGAGCTGGTTCACTGAGGAGTTCAGCACCAGAGGGACTGGAGCATTTCTACTTTTAGATGAGGAAAGCTGCCCCGGGGGTGAGGGTGGGGTAGGGTGGGAAGTGTGGGGGTGGCATCCACTAGGGGTGTCCCAGAAATCACCGCCTTTGCTCCAACCGTAGAGGGCAGCCAGACTTCCTTTGATGGCCTTCGTGAATGCGTGGTGCTTCACAGTCCAGAAAGTGGGTGGGGGTGGAAGAGGCTGGGTCAGAAAACCCAGAGAACATGGCCCAGTGTGCCGGGCAGAGGCACTAGTGTCAATTCGGGGATGCTAAGTAAACCTGCACAATAATGGAGAGACATCATGGCCAAATAGGCTCTGTGCAGTCTGGGGCTGAGGGGGTCAAAGTAATGTCCCCTCTACCCTTGATGTGAGAGATGGGCTGAGTGGGGTGAAGAGACTTCTGTTCGGAGTTTGCCCGCTGTGATGGTGACAGGAGCTCCCTCGCACTCCATGCCCCCTGAGAGGCCCAAGCCTCTCACTGTGCTTCTTGATATTCGGTGGGGGCGCTGTGGCAATCAGGTGCATGGGCATGGGGAAGGGGGTGGGAGGTATGTCTTGTCCTAATCACTGTATATGCAGGGGTGATGGGTTCACAAAAGACAGTGAAAACAAAGGTCAGAACCATGGCCACTCCTGCAGCTCCGTGTTTGAGATGAGAATGAACAGTCTAGGCTCAGGCTGAAATGGAGGCTGACAGGCTCTTTCTGTAGGAAGCTGAGGGCCCTGGCACCCCCAGGGTGGAGGGGATGTGAGGGGTACTTGGACCTGGCAGATTGTAGGGGCCAAGCAGCCTAATCAAGGTCCGCACGGGCAAATTTGAGTGTGTCCTGCATTGCAGGTGAGAGCAATGTTAGGCCAAGATAGATATGTATCAGTCCCAGAGAGTCTCCTGGAATTTCTATTATAATTTGGTTTTAGAGTATGTTTCTGCTTGATCTGTCTCTTTCTCTTAAAAATGGAATACAACATGACAATTCTGGCTATTTCAGTTCTGGTTCATCAAGATTTTAGTGCACTAAGATTTTATTAGCTAATTAGAATTAATACTTAACAATGCCATTATACAATTTTCACTGCTCCAAATGGAGAATGAAACCAAGTGCATGTGACACCAATAGGATCTGGTTGTCATCAGCAACTTTAATGGAGTTCAGTAAAGCAGTCCTGTGTGGAAGACCCAGTCCACTGAACTGCCTTTGCAGCCCTTCCAGAGCCCCTAACTTAATTCTGGGGTGCTGAAAGCATTTCAGAGATCCAGGGAATAATGACGGACATAGATGAGACAGCTCACAGAATCCCTCGATACGATCTTTCCAAGATCTATCAGCAACAACATCTAACCTGGATGGCTTGGTCCTGAGTTCCCTCACGATCAATACACCATTTATCCTGGTGATTCTGAATTATTTGCACAGAAAATTTGTGTGGCCTACCTGGGAAGACTGGTTTTTGTGCACGTTTCTTTTCAGATGGCCCTCTCTATTGTCATAGGTTCTTTTCCATCTATTTTTGAGTAATTCCGGGGAATAATGCAGAAGAGGCATTAGAAACGACCATGACCGGATGCAGGTCCGAGTCTCTCCTCCACTGTGCTCTGCTAAATGAGGTGAGAGTAGAAACTGCTATAGTTTTAGAGGAAATTTCTTTGGGAAATAGTTTCTATTTTATCAGTTATCCTCCGGCTAATGTTTTAAACCGATATTTCCAATGCTGCTGAAAACTTTTGGGATAAATGGATTGTAAGAGAGAAAAGCTGTGCTAGGTGCTGCGTTACAAGTGGGCCTTGGAAATAAGGGAACAGAGAAGATGCCCACAAACAATGGGCAGCCCCCCAGGCCAGAAGCGAGCATCTGAAGACGAGGCAGGAATGAACTCATCTGTGGCAGGGCCACGTCGGCACCTCCCACAAGGAGAGCTGGATTGGGCCAGCCGTCCCTGTGTGTCTGGGACTAGTCCTCTGTTCCCAGACAACATGAGGAGCTTGGTGGCCTGCCGGTCCCTCTGCCTCTCCCTGCTCCTATCAGATGGTTATTTTTATATTGCGAACATGGCAGGATATCTCTTTTGTTCTGTAACCATAGTTAAGTCTCCCTTGGTCTCAGGTGTCTATGTGGCAGTGTGTATAAGGGCCAGGACAGCAGTCCCTCCCTGCTGGCCCAGAAGCACGAGTCTGAGCCAGTGGGAACAAAACCTTGCCAGCACTACGGCCAAATACTTTTTCCATATGTGCCATTTTTTACCGTAAAATCATGCCACATTTAAGTTTCTTTATATTTATACCAATAGCTTTATTTCTTAAAATTTATAATTGCTGTTCTTTATGGTACAACAGATTAAATATGACTTCTCAGCAGTCTCTAGGAAGCTGGTCCTCTACTGTGACCCCATCCCGTCTCTCACCATCCAGAAGCTCCAGGACACTATGCCATCCCTTCCCCAAGCCCTCCTGTCCCTCCCACAGCCATGCTCCTGGTCTAGACCTGCTCTGCTCCACATCTGGGATCGCAAGGGAGCTGAATGGTTCCTGCAGCAGGAGCTGAAAAGCACCAAGCAGGCTTACTGCTTGCACCTCAGGGATCTGGTCTTTCCAGAGACATCTAGGAGAATACGGATTCATGGGCACTCCTGAGGTGGCCAAAGGCTGGCCTCAGGGACATGTAACCAGACCCTGCCCAGAACACAGTGTGGATGGCAAGGGTCACCTCTGCAAATGCCAAGACCAGGCTAGGCTGGCCCTCCCTGAGCCCAAAGATGGAGGACCTTGAGGGTCTCACGATGCAGGAAGATATGCCCAGACTGCTTCTGAATGGAGCCCTCCCCCTGACCGTGGAATACACAGGGATTGTGCATGCGACATGGGTGCAACTCACAATGCCCAGGATAATCCCAGAGACATCAAGTGAAAGGTGGTCATGGGGAGTCTGTGCAACTAGAGGCAGTCCCCACAGGCCACCCAGCCACAGCCAGCTTCCTCCCAGGACTGGCCTAGGAGACTGCATGACTGTGTGCGGTGAGGCCTGGGGGGAAGGAGGGGAGGAGGGCTTTCCAATCACCTCTGGATTTTCCTTGGAATCAGGAGGCCACCTGTGTGAGGCCCATCCAGGCCCCGGCAGCAGCTGGGAGAGCCTTTCCTCAGCACCTCTCTGCCATCCATGGCCAGTGTCACTCTTGGGGTGTAATTAAGGAAACAATAAACATTACCGGAGACATTACAGGATGTGACACTTTCTGCCCTCTTTCCAAAGCTGTAAACGTGATGGATGACCTATTGTTGGATTGTTATGAAAGATGAACCTGCTTCTGAATTTCAACAAAACCTAAAATATCATCAATGAGCACAGTCAGCTTAATGGCTCATAAACCAGATGCTTAATTATTGTGACAAAGAAGGTCGAGAAAGATTGCCTGGCCTTTTTCCAAAAGAGGTTAACCCGAAAACATGGACTTCCTCAGTAGCCTTCTGGTTCGTTCTCCTATACATCCTGCAGCCAGTGTCCTGGAGTGTCTCGGACCTGCCTTCTGAGCGGGACATATTTGGGGGGTGGAGCAGCAGCATGGTGATGCATTTGGGAACCAGGCTGACCAGGGCTCTGTCAAACCCATGCCCCAGGCTCACCTGGAGCTCAGGGCCCCACCAGCAGAGGACACACTCCCTCGGAGCACACAGAGGTAAAGGTTCCTGAGAGTGCACAGCACGTCCTGGGCACGGACCTGACAGTGGATCCAAAGCCCAGGCACAAAGAGCAGCAATTGAGAGAATGGGTCTATGACAGGACAGATCTGCCAGGCCCCTGCTACATGTCCTTAGGCAGGTCACCTCCCTTTTATTGCCAAAATGAGATGATAACGAGGACCGTCAGGAGGCACAAGTAACAAGATGTCAAGCGTGAGGAGTGTGCACAAACATGGCCCATGGGCAGGTGGCAGCTACATATGTCCCTCTTCCAGGCTCCTCTGGTGACTGCTGCCCCTAGTTCTGTTTCTGTTCACATCTCAATGTGACCAGCGGCCTGGAAGGCCTGTGATGGGAGGCTGGGTCGGCGAGGCAAAGAACGCTGGTCCAGGGGATCTCCCCCAGTGAACGCAGCCCAGGGCTTACCCCACACCAGCGGGCGAGCAGCCAGATGGGGGACCATGTCACTGCACTAAGTTCTCTACAGCTGACAAGATGAGAAAGGCGGGACTTTGTGTTTATTAAGTGGGGGAGGGACACTTGTGAGTTAGCGGTGGATGAGGTCAGGGGACAGTGAGTCAAAACCAAAGACAGGTGCTGTGGACTTCCCTGGAACGTGTGAGAGGTAACTTCTGAATACCAAGGCAGCACGGTCAGAGTGATCAGCAGTTCCTTCTGGACGGCAGCCTGGGGACTAAGGGCCACCCCGAAAACTGGGACACGACAGAGGATGCTGAAGCAGGCTCTGAGAGATGTTATACTGTAGGGAGACCGCCTTGTAATAATCGCAGACTTGGCCACCAGTGCTTGTTATTCCCTATGATTTGTTCAGCTGCATAAACAGGAAGCCAAATTAACACTGGCTAAACTAAGCCAGAAATGCTTCCTCTTCCTGGTGAAGGAAGCATGGAGGTTGGCATTCCCTGCTCACATGAAATTTGCAGTGGGGTCACTAGTGACCAGGAATTCTTCCATCCCGCTGTGTGTGGCTTCTCTTCTCCCTCCACAGTGGCAGCTGGAGCTCCAGTCACTCCTTGGATTTAGGGAGATCTCCACAAGCTCTTGACACCATCCCTGCTTACACACCATCATGCCCACCTACACTGACTGCAAGGGAGTCTGGGAAAGGCATCAGTAACTCAGGCGGGAGAACTGTTACTAAGAAGAAAGGAGGGATTCAATACTGGTTGTGATGTTGTGATACATAGAAAATACATGTTTTGGTCTTTGTGCTCAGCTCCTGGCCAGAACTCCTAAAACCTTCATACTCTCCTAAGAAGTGAAGGGGCAGGGAGCATCTTTTATTCTAATATTCAGACTTTGGCCCCAGTTCCCAGCACAGAACTCTTTGGAATTTCGTGGGCTATTGGAACATCTTTTGTCCCAATGAGGCAGCTTTTGGTGACTATCTGGGATAGCCACCCAAAAGACCAAATCTTGATCAGAAGCTTGGGACTTTCAATATTCAATGGAATATAGACAGTCTCTTTAGCAAGTGGTGCTGGGAAAACTGGACAGCGACATGCAGAAAAATGAACTGAACCACTTTCTTACACCATACACAAAAATAAAATGGATGAAAGACTTAAACATAAGACAGGAAGCCATCAAAATCCTCAAGGAGAAAGCAGGAAAGAACATTTTTGACTTTGGCCATGGCAACTTCCTACTCAACATGTCTCTGGAGACAAGGGAAACAAAAGCAAAAACGAACTACTGGGACCTCATCAAAATAAAAAGCCTCTGCACAGCAAAGGAAACAATCAGCAAAACTTACAGGCAACTGATGGACTGAGAGAAAATATTTGCAAGCGACATATCAGGTAAAGGTTTAGTATCCAAAGTCGATAAAGAACTTGCCAAACTCAACACCCTAGAAACAAATAATCCAGTGAAGAAATGGGCTAAAGACATAAACAGACACTTTTCCAAAGAAGACATCAAGATGGCTAACAGACACATGAAATGATGTCTAATGTCACTCACCCTCAAGGAAATACAAACCAAAACCACACTGAGCTGCCACCTCACACAGGTCAGAATGGCTAACATTAACAACTCAGGCAACAACAGATGTTGGCGAGGATGCAGAGAAAGAGGATCTCTTTTGCACTGCTGCTGGGAATGCAAACTGGTGCAGCCGCTCTGGAAAACAGGAGGTTCCTCAAAAAATTAAAAATAGGACTATCCTATGACCCAGCAATTGCACTAGTAGGTATTTATCCAAGGGACACAGGTGTGCTGATTTGAAGGGACACATGCACCCCAATGTTTACAGCAGCACTACCAACAATAGCCCAAATATCCATTGACTGATGAAGGGATAAAGAAGATGTGGTGTACATACATATAATGGAGTATTACTTGGCAATCAAAAAGAATGAAATCTTGACATTTGCAACTATGTGGATGGAACTAGAGGGTATTATGCTAAGGAAAAATAGAAGAAGACAAATATCATATGACTTCACTCATTGAGGAGTTTAGGATACAAAACAAATGAACATAAAGGGAGGGAATTAAAAATAATATAAAAACAGGGAGGGGGACAAAAACATAAGAGACTCTTAAATATGGAAAACACACAGAGGGTTACTGGAGGGGTTGTGGGAAGGGTGATGGGCTAAATGGGTGCAAGGCATTAAGGAATCTACTCCTGAAATCACTGTTGCACTAGATGCTAACTAACTTGGATGCAAATTAAAAAAAAAACAAATTAAATAAGAATAATAAAAAAGAAGCTTAGGACTTTCACCTCCATGCCCCATTCTCCAGAGAGGGCAAAGGGGCTGGCAATGGAGTCAATAACTGATCCTGCCTGCATGATGAACCTCCATTAAACCTCTGTAGGACGGGGCTCCTGTGCCACCACGCCAGTGAACACATCCACCTGCCAGGAGGCGATGCACTCCAATGCTGGGGACAAAAGGTCCTGGGCTCAGGACCTCTTCATCTGCCCGTTCACTGGTGCCCTTTATCACCCTTAACTACATGATAAGCCAGTAAATGCACGTGTTTCCCTGAGTTCCGTGAGCCCCTCTGGCAAATTAAGGAACCCAGGCAGGAGGCTGTGTAGCAGTGGTCAGCCGTACAGGTGACAACCTGAGACGTGGGCTGAGGGTCTGAAGTGGGGGCAGCCCTGGGGGACCGAGCCCCTCACCTGTGGGTCTGCACTGACTCAGGAATGAACAGAGTTACCAGATGCCCCACTGGTGTTGGAGATCCGATTGGTGTGGGGAAGCCCACATGCTCGATGCCACCGCTGAGGTCCTCTCCTGAACACCTACCGAGCAACCACTGTCTTTGTCACAAGCCTCTCAGCATTTCATCTTCCCTAGCTCTCTCTCTGTTTTCTTTTTGGCTCTCTTTTGATTAAGTGGAAGGCTCCTGAGGGAGGTGATCGGCCTATTAGCAGGTGCTGGACAAGGGCAGCAGAAAGAGGAAGGTAGAAGGCGGCCACAGCCGTCCTGTGCATCCGACAGTAATTGACCAATGGAAAGACACTGGCCAAGGAAAAGGAATCAGAGGTGGTTGGGTCACCAGAGTGGATAGACAGGGGACAGTGCCTCTCAGGATGGCAGGCCGTAGGACATTTATTGCATGGGGGACTGTGGCAGGCCGGGCTGGGGGAGCACATTGGAGGACACGGCCAGCATGCCTGTAACCAACAGGCCACGCTGCACGGGCAGCAGGGTATGTGGCCCTGAGTGCGTGAGGAGGCTGTGCAGAGGGGGTGAGCAGAGGAAGGTGGTGCAGAGCTGGGGCTGTGGGCTCTGCCGCCGCCGAGGTCTCTGGGGGAAAGGAGTGGGGGAGGCCAGATTAGAGCAAACAAAACCAGGCATGGTGTGAAGGCGGGAATCAGTGAGGGGCGATTCATGGTGTCGAGTGCCGCTGATCAAGCAAAATCAGAGGGTGGCAGAGAGGGGCCTCAGGATGTGGTGGCCATGGCTTTGGGGAGAGAGTGCTTCACTGCCATGCAAGGGAGGAGTGGTACTGGGCCAGCCCACCATAAGTCTGTGTGAGGCACCATGGTCTGCTGATGTGGCCTTGTACTTCTTCTGCGCCCAACCACCAACCTGGTCTATGACTTTTCTTTCTCTTTTTTTTTTTATGTTTATTTATTTTTGAGAGAGAGAGAGGAAGGAGGAGGAGGAGGAGGAAGAGGAATAGGGAGAGAGGGAGACACAGAAGCCGAAGCAGGCTCCAGACTCTGAGCTGTCAGCAGAGTCCAACACGGGGCTTGAACTCACGAACTTCGAGATCACGACCTGAGCCAAAGCCAAAGTCAGATGCTTAACCGACTGAGCCACCCAGGCACCCAGGTCTATGACTTCCCAACAACTGGTTTAAACTGAGGACGCTGAAGCCCCTTATCACATTGTGCCTCGGGCCCGGGTGTCCCACACAAGGCGCTTTCCAGCCCCTTGTTCCTACCCTTCTGCTAACGTGCAGTGGTGCTCTGTTCCTCAGTTGTTGGGAAACAACTAAACCTAAATTATTTGCATCCCTTTTATTTAGGAAGAACCTATGAAATATGAATTTTACTGGCACAGTTTTGATTATCACAGCTGTTCACTTACAGCAAATTTTCAGGTCTAAACAGCCCTCCTTCATCATGAGGTGCGGCTCAAAGTGGCCTACTTCTGATTCCCATTCTCATGCCACACTGGGCCTGTCCGAGGCCCCTTCCAGAAGGGCACTCGGTGTACAAGGTGAGGCACAGACTTGAGGAATCAAAGGGAAGAGGAAAGGTCTTCAGAATGATGGCTTTCTCCTAGGCGCTGGGGCAAGACTCTCACCAACACACCCTGCTCTGATTTTATTGGCTCCGCAGGTGGGTGTTCCATCCCTGCTGGATTTGGGGTCAGGCCCCGGGGTGTTGAGGCAGAGACCCCCTGCGAGGTCATGCATTGGCCCTTCCCCTGCAGCCTGCGGGAGAGGTTGTCCTGGCAGCCCGGGGGGAAGGATTCACTGAGCAATCTTTCACTCTGCAGAGTAAAAATAAAAAGCCCAGGTCCCTATTTACTGGAAGGCAAAGAAATCATAGTTATCGGAGGCAGCAAAGTAGTCATTTACCTAGATATGAGGCGTATACTTACAGTGTCTGAAGGTTTCCTGATGAAAGCACTGTCATGGGCTCACCTCTCAGCTCCTAGCTCCACTGGCTGGCCACACAAGACGCGAACCCCCACTGTGGAGTGCTGCTCAGGGGAAGGGTGCACAGGGACATGGGTGTGGGAGAGCCCAGTGCCACCCCTGCAGGGTGAGCAGCACAGCCTCTGTTGGCCACCCCAGGGGGCCCACTCAGCCCCCAGCACCCAGTTCCATCAGCATGCACGTCAGCTCTCCTGGAGGAATATTCCTGGGGCTCAGGGAGCAAATTTGTCACCAGCCCCACGTCCTCCTTTGGACGGCCACCCGCAACAGCATCTTTTCATGAGGCCTGAGCCGTTTGTAAGGACACCATCCTGTATGCTCAGAGTAGACACTGTCACCAATGGGGACCGGAGGTTCTTGGGCAGCATGCACCCTCATTTTACATTGCCCACGACTCCTGGGGTCCCCTGGGACAGGGCAGCAGGCGAAGCTGGGGAAGGACCAGTTCTTCATCAGCAAACAGAGCAGTCAGCCTCACCATCTAGGGAAGCCAGCAGTTTGGAGAGCAGGGGTTCTTACAGGCAGCTGTGTTCCCTCTGCCTCCCCGTCCCAAGACAGGATGATGCTGTCCGGGCTGGGAGGGTCATTTGTAGAGGCTCTGGAGCTGACCACACACAGTGCTCGTCTGGTGCCTGTCCCACGGCCGGACAACCTCCTTGGGCCCCAGATGGAGCTCCCCTTCTAAGCGACTAGACATATTGCTTCTGGCCAGTTGCCAAGAGCCTCTTATGACCCCCTGCTCCCCTATCTCTCCTCCACCTCTGACAACCCTTTCACGGGAAGGGGACTCACCAGCCGGGAAGGACAAGGTTCTCCTGCTAAGACTCCAGCCCAGACAGGCTGACTGTCCCCATAGCCTGGTGCCATTGGCTCTGTCCCCCTTGGTCGGCCCCCCTCAGCATCGCCTTGGGGGTGTCACATCGCTGAGCAGTCCCACACACTGGTTGGTTGAGTAAACACCTAGGGCCACAGCAGTTACCTTCTAGCCCAGAGGACAAGCTGGTGGTTTTTAAACTATTGGGCTCAGAAAACACTTTACAAAGCGGAAACATTGGCAGGCTTCCTGGAGAGGATTAAGTCAACGACACAGGTTGTGTCCCTGCAACACTGGGCTGCGGTGGCACGGACATGGTTACAGCAGAGTTCCCGTATGATCTGCAAACACACAACCGTTTCAGACGGCAGCTAGGTGTTGAAATCAGAGCTTTGTATCAAACTGTGCCGCTAGCTACCTTCACACAAGGCGCTCAGGCAAGGTGCTGCCTCCAGGGCTGGTGGTCACCAGGCATGGCGCAGACCCAAGCAGGGGCTCCCATCCCTCAGAGCTGCAGGCAGGAGGCGCTGCGGAGTTTGTCACTTGGAGGCTGCCTGTCCATCTGCCTCCCTGTGGGGACAGGCGCTCCCTCCCAGCCGCACGTTGTCCACCGTCACACCTCTCTTGCAGGAGGAGGCCAGGTCCACCAGCCCTCCCAAACCACAACTCAGGACAAAACGTCTGAGAGGCGAGCTGGGTCTGGGGCCCTGAGGGACCCAGAGCCTTCCCAGAGGCGGGGACAGGCTTCAGGGCTCTCCTGAAAGCCGCTGGTCTGTCTTCTCAGAAAACAAAATGCAAAGGCATTAACGCCCCAAATTTAGGTCAGTGACAGAGATGGGCCATTCTGTTAAAAATGACAAACTGGCATTGTGGGGAGGCTGTTATCCCAAGAGCAATAATGGGGTCTCCTGAATTCCGCAGCCTGACTTAAGGTGCAGCTTCTCTGAAATGACAAAGGAGTGACATTGGTAACTTTCCCCAGGGTTTCTACAGTGCCCAGAGCAACTGGCAGCTACCACATAATGCACCTGCTGTCCATGTTCTCTCTGGATTAGGTCCCCAACCCTGGGCCTCACGGAAGCCTGAGGAAAACACCGTGTCGTAGGCGAGGCTGGGATCAGCTAAAGCACCACGCCCCGGATCGTGTCATTCACTACATTTGCTCAGTCCCTATCTACAAAATTATTTACTTAGAATATCTTCTTTTAAAATAACTGATGTTTATCAAAGGAATGTATTTACATGGAAACTTTTGGTCATAGGTTTGATGTTTTAGTATTACATGTCTCCTAATATACCTTAAAAATGAATATACAACTGCTGTCAGGAAAAGAACATGAGACTTTGAAATAAGCCGAAGAGTCAAGAACTGCGGGGGCCTGGCTGCCTCAGGGGCAGAGTCAGGATGCCAGGTCCTCCCCTGCCACCTTCAGGACCTGGCTGCTCGTGACAGGATGACAAATGGGCTCCACACCATTGGAAGTGTCCTTGTACAGATGACGCTTGTCTCCTGTCCCTGGTGACAAAGGGTATTCATTAAACAAACACCCCTTCCTCAGCCCGCCAGGGCTCTGAAGGTCTGTCTTCATCTTGGCTGAGAAACAAACCCCCTCAGTAGTCACTGACCCTGCAGACTCTGCTCAAGAGGCCAGCCCTGACTCCCCCTCCCCCAGAGCCCTGACTCCTCCAGCCCTGATTCTCCCTCCACCAGAGCCCTGACTCCCCCCCAGCCCTGACTCCCTCCCAGCCCTGACTCCCCACTAGTCCTGACTCCCTGCCCCTCCCGCAGTGTCCTGACCTGGAAGTCTTGGTCCCCTGACCAGAACTGGCTTAGGAGAGAAGACTGGCCCTGCCCTGGAGAGGGGAGGCCTCGAGGGTGAGGGAGCCTCCCAAGGAGTAGGTCCTAGTGAAGACCCAGACCCAGCTGTCTGTGTCCTGTGCCTGCTTGGGGCTCTGCCGGTCCTCTTTCCTATCGAGGGCCACACACAGGAGATGCTGGTCAACTTTCATGGGCTCCTCTGTCTTCTCCGGGGTTGTCCCCCAAACTCCCTGATTTTGTCACTTCTTGGCATAGCCATCAAGACAGTGTGAGGCCACCCTGCCTGCCAGTCCCAGAGCATCTGAGGAAGACCCAGATACAGACTCGGGTCTCCTGTGTGCAGCCTGGCCGAGAGACCGTGGGGCCTCTGTGGACAGGCAGAGGGGGAGCCCAGGCCCCTGAACAGAGGGAGCTGAGGGGGTCATCTGGTCAAGTCAGCCAATGTCTGGGACAGGCTCAGGAGGGGGCACGTCCGCCTCAGCACCCAGTGGGAGAGAGGCTGGTTGCTCATGACTATTTCGTACAGGTTTAAAAAACAAGCTTCTGTGGCCTCAGCGACCTTCCCACCGGGCGCGCACTTTCAGCCTAATCAGAGCCCCACACCTGAGAACCGAGGGGACTGTGATCCCCGCTGTCCTGGTTTGTTACTGTCACTTCCCTCGGAAGTTCAGGACAACCAGTGGAAAGGACAAAGACAAATAATAAATAGAATCTGCCGGGGTCTCATGTCCGCACCTGCTCCTCACCGTGCATGACCAGGCATGGGAATGTGTGCAGATTCACAGGCACCCAGACGAGGACACGCCGGGGCTGCCCATGTGGAGTTTTCTCGGGCTCGGGGTTTGGCATTGTGGTGAATGGGGGCCCCGGAGGGTCCTGGGGGCAGCTTCACGCATGGGGAGTAAGGCGGCCACCAGGTTGCAGGGCAGGCTGCACGACTGGCTAGAGGGCATAGCTAGCTTTCTCTGGATGGTCTTGAGTTGGAAGTGATGGGGATCAACAATTCGGGTTGCCGCCTAATTTCTGCAGCCGCTGACCAGGTCTTGACCCCCTGGGCCAGCTGCTGCTAGTGTTGTCTGGCTGGGCCGCACGTTGTCCACGGTCACACCTCTCTTGCAGGAGGAGGCCAGGTCCACCAGCCCTCCCAAACCAGGGAGTGCCCATGCCGGCAGGCTGCTGCGCCCAATCCGCAGGGTATGCACTGCTGGTACCCGTCAAGGTCTGGTGTCTCTAACAGGGTCCCTCAGATCCTGAAGAACTGTAGGGGTCCTTCTGGAGCCATCAGATGGGGGTGAGGAAAAGCTTAGGGGGTGGATTCCAGGACCCCACCCTTGGCCACTCCCTAGCAACTCTGTTGTGATTTTTTACCCACTTTTATTTAAAAACCCATTGCAAATAGAGTATAAAATCATTGAATCCAAAACATTTCGATGTGAAAAATCAAGAGGATTGTTTCAAAGGGAAAATAGACTTGAGTTGCTCCCTGCCTCGGGGGAGACGCTGCCTGGGAACACTTTAAATGGAGCCTTCTTGAAAGCACGTCCCCTTTGGTCAGTTGTGCCCTGTCCTGATGCCCGAGAGCATAGGTGTGTCCATCTCTCTCTGCTCTGGCCGCCCCTCCCCCAGAGTGTCCAGGCTGTGGGGCACCTGCCAGGGGCTGCAATTTCTTCATTGTGTGGGTCCCAGCCTTGCTTTCAATAGCACCCACACCATTACCAGGAGGAGGAAATGGGCCTGCTTACTCTGTGCGGATAAGAATTCTATTAATGCTCTAAAAATTCCATTATCGTTCACTCTGACCTTTGCTAATTCCAGCATCATTAGCAGTGCATACATTTCAAAATCTCCTTAATGCCCAAAAGCAGTAATGGGTGTCTGCTATGCTTGCTTAATGAGCCGTAAAATGAACCAGGGGGTGATGTGTTTCTTGCCACCAAGCCCCTGGTTAAGTAATGGCCAGGCCGCTGGAATGAGGCTGCATCTCGTCACCAGACAGCGGCTCAAGGTGCTGGCTTTTCTAATCACAATTGATTATTGTAGAAATATTTATATGCACACACCTTATTTCCCATTATCTTGAAAATTTCTTCTCAATTAGTTTCTTCATCATCATTTGGGGAGAATGTTAACACCATTGATCTTTGTTTGTTTAATTATGATAAATCCTCACAGGAAGCTCCCCACTGTCTGGGCCTTCCCAGCCCCAACAGGCTGGCACCACTTTCCCAGAGGTCCTCACACACCCCAGCCCCCTGGCAACCTCCCTGCTCAGACCCTCCTGGCACCTCCTGCCAGCAGTGTCCCCAAGCGCCCTGGGGCAAAGCTTGTGTCTTTTCATTAAGGGGAAACTTGAGAAGCACACACACCCAAAATTCTGTTACTCAAACAATCTTCTTTTACATTCGTTCACATTGAGTAACGTTCTCAGTATGTGGACATTTTAAGTGGTTTGTGTCTTAGCACACATTGGAGATGGTTTCAACAGACACCGGCACTATTTTCTCAAGATCTGAGTCATTTTGGAAACTACCATTGCATCGTATTCCAACAACTTCGCAAGTCAAGGTTCACCTTCTGTCCCTCCGGGGCTGGGGTGTCCTATTTCCCTGATACATATACGTTACCAGGTAACGCCACAGTCATCTGAAGTTCGCCTGGAAGTTCGCCCTTTTGTAGCTGTTATTGTGCGTTTGTTTCTTTCTTAGGTTGAGGACTGTCTTTACGGGGGGAATGGAGATGAATAGCTTTAAGGGGCCAGATTTTCAAAAAGGCTGTGCAGGTCTGCAGGGTGAATTCCTTCTGGAAGGAACAGGGGTCAGATAGGGTGGTCCTCACCCCTGGGTTTTACGACCTCCTCCCACGCCTCAACTGACCTGTGCAGTCCCCGACCCCCACCCCTGCCCTGCCACTCCCGCTCTGTATGGCCTGGACCCAGAGACTTGCTTCCTATGGGTGGCCGGCTCCTCCTTGGAGACTGGGTAGAGAAGACTATGCACTGGTCCCTGGTGCCTCTTTCTCTCCCCCTCAGCCTCGCTTGCTCCCTCTGAGAAAGCCGTCTTGTGGTGAGCTGCTGACGGGGAGACCCGCTTGGCCAGGAACTGAGAGCAGCGTCTCCAGGGGCCTGGGCACCGGTGGAGGAGCTGAACTGCCAGCCCAGAGGCCACACGCTGTGGCCAGGCAGGGTCAGGGGCGGGGCTGCCTTCCCTGGCTGCCAGCCTGCAGGGGTCATTCCAAAGGGCCACATTCCTCCCGCTCCAAGACCCCATCAGGAGCCACCCTCAGATGGTGACTTGACTACAGGCAGAGGCAGTTTCTCACACTCTTTCTTCGGGCTCCTCAGCACTGGCTTCTTTCTATAGGCAGAGGCTGTGTACCCCCATCTCCCCCATCAGGCTGGTGTGGGCACCCCCTGCCCCATCAGACTGGTGAGGGGACAGGGAGTCTCAGAAAGCCAGTACTCAGTAGGTTCTCAATGCATGTTGGCCACAAGCTTGCCCACCCCATGCATTATCCCCCCAGGGCCGAAGACTTTGCACAGCCCTCTTTCACATCAGACTGTAGCACAGTTGCCTGTCCTCAGGGCACCTCGCAGGCACTATGGGATGCCCATTCGGTTATCAAAGGGGTGGGTGGGCCAGAGGGCCAAAGGTCTCCATGTCAGGGCAAGGCCACCACTGGCCCCAGAGCACTCTTTCCAGGGGTCAGGGGGGCCGCATAGTCAAAGGTGAAGGGAGCTGGTGGGTCTGAGGACCACCGGAGGGTGTGCTTGCTATCCTGTCATGGCTTCTCCCCTGCTCTCCCCACAAGGGCCTAAAGCCACATGATGCACTGCAGGTGAAGAGGCAAAGGGCGGTGGGGTGTGGACGCAGAGGTGCCAGGGGAAGGTCCGCCTCTCCGGACTCCCTGGGCCTAACTGACTGGGACCCGCTGCCCTGATGCTCCCACAGGTGAGGTTGGGCTTCCTTGCCTCAGTGCAGCTGCTCCAGGACCTTCTGAGAGGGGCTGGGGCCCCCTGATCTTTGCAGAGAAGCCTGATCCTCAAGCCTGTGTACACCCTCCCCAAGCTCACGTGCATTTGAATACACGTGCCTGCACGTCACACACAGGTAAACATGCATGTGTGTGCGCGCTAAAGATGGCCTTCCTCATTCCGCCTCCCCAAGGAGTTCGTCCTCATTTCCTGTACAGTATGGGGACCGGAGTGCAGTGTTCCAGGTCTCAGGGCTGCTCAGGAGACATGCTCTGTGCCACTGGGGACCCTTGGTGGCAGGTTTCTGCTGCTCCCCTGCCCATGGGACACCCAGGACCTGGGCTCATGCCCTGACCAACCTCAGGCACACGCCTGCCCTGACTGGCCTCAGTTTACTCACGTGTGCAGTGAGCAGATGGGCTAGAGGGACCCTGGGGCCATCTCAGCTCCCGAACCCACGCTGCCTAAATCCTGGCTGGTATCCTGCATCCCTGTGGTTTTCTGACAAAGGGGGCGTGCTGGTGCTTGAAATGTTCTCACCTCTTGCTATTTTTGCAAAAGGCCTCAACGCAATTGTTAAAAATAGAAATAATGAGGGAAAGTAGAAGCTCCTGACCTTGAGTCCGGACAGGTTCCCAGTGTCCTCCTCGGCTCGTGGTGATGGATGACAGTCGTGCTGCATGTGTCCTTAGCTAATTTATCCTTGGCCTAGAGAGAGAGAGAGAAAGTTTCTGCCTGCCTTTTGCTTTTTTTTGGAAGGCGGGAAGGGTGCTTCAGGCCCAGGAGCTTTGTCTGCTCTGTCTTGGGTGCTCCCTGGCTGCAGTACGGGGTGGGGGAGTGCTCCGAGTGCTCGTGCCACCTGTGCTGTCCAGAAGCCCGTGAGGCCCCACCAGACACCTGGCTCTGTACCAGGAGCAACCCCTCACCTTCCCATTCCCTGAACTGACTCAGCTCCCCGCAAAGGGACCATGAAGGCTCGGGTCCCCCAGCACGCTTGGGAGGCTATGTGTCAGGCCGTCCTCCCCCATGTCCCAGGCCATCCTCCCCTGTATCCTAGGCTGTCCTCCCCCATGTCCCACACAAAAGACATGCAGGGCAGGGGCGGGGAAGTGGCGGCACCCAGCGTCTGGCTGCTATGGGCCTCGTATCTTTTAAAGAGGCAGTAGAGGTTTGCGTCCGGAAGGGCCCTCGGCATTTCTCCTCCCTGGTAGGGGCAGGACTCCAGCCTCTTTCCATTCTTGGTCATGCATGCAGCCACCCCTCCCAGACAAGAGGAGCCCCCACCCCTCAGGAGCCATGGAGAAAGGCCAGAGGGTCTTCAGAGAGGTTGGCATCCATCACCCAAGGCACCCAGCACTGAGCTACAATGCTGCCCCCATATGGGACGTGGATCCAGAGAGACCAGGAGGTCCTTTTTTGAACTCCAGGCCCCTCCTCAGGGCTCTCAGGTGTAGCTCTGCACTTCGGGTGCCGAGACGAGGAGAGTTTCAGCAGGAAACAAACCAAAGGGCTTTCTTGAAAGCCTCGGTGTGTGCAGAAGGGTAAGTGGACGTGACCAGGACGGGTCCATGCAAGGGAGCAGGGGAGGAGCCCTGGAGGGAACGTATGTGGTGCTGAGATGGGGTGGGCGTGTTTGACTCTCTGTGTTTTACAGGTTACCCCAAGGCAGGTTCTGGACCAGCCCCAGCTGACGGCACCTGTCCGCTGTGGCCATGGGGACACTGGCAGGGCTGGCCCTGCCTCCCTGCTTCCCTAGTTTGTGTGTAATTCCATATTCACTTGTGTGCACACCTGTGCGCATACAGGTGCAAAAGCACATATGCACCTGAGTGTTCATAAATGTGTGCACTCGCATGCACCACATATTGGACTGTGTGTGCAGGTGTGAGCGTGCCTGTGTGCACATATGTACGTTGTGTGTGCACACACAGACACAGACACGTGTCTACAGAGAGGCACATGGCCGTGGGTGCACGTGTGGGCCTGCAAGATACTCAGTTGCACTCTCTACCCTAAGTCCCCCGACCGGGCTCCCCATAGGTGATGGTTGGCCGGTGAGTCTCAGGGAGGCACAGTCCCTGGCTGGCATGTCCTGCTGCCCTGGTAGACAGGCTCTCAGTCCTCTGGTGAACAAGGATCGATGCTCCTAACTTGGGATACATAGTGCTTCCTCTGGCCAGCCAGAAAACGACAACAAGGAGAGGCCCTGGCTTTAACACAGTGTCTGGTGGTGTAGACGGGTGATGGGGACCCGTGCATCTTGCTTTAAAAAGCAGCATGAGGTACTCAAGGTGGACCGGGATGTGGACACCAAGTGGGTTCTGGAGAGCAGGGCCAACGTGCCAGCAGGCACCACGCACCCACCGGCTCAGCTTATCAGCCCGGTCCTGACACTTTCGTGCCGGGCCATTCTCTGAGCACATCCCTGCTCCACAGGAAAGAAAAGGAAGAAAGACATCTACTGAGGCCCAAAATAGAAAATCTGTGCTAGTTGCCTGGGCCAGAAGCAGGTGGTTGAAGTGAAGAGAGGGGCCTGAGGCCCTGAAAGGACTAGGCGTCTGCACCCCAAGCTCAGCAGAGACGCCTCTGCTTCGTGCTTTGTGCTTGCCTAGCCTTGCTGGCCCACTGCTCCCATGACCACACCCGGACAGAGGAGGCGCAAGCCACACATCTGAGGCACACTGTGAGTGAAAGCCAGCGGCACGCAGGGGCCGGGCTCAGCCATCTATCTCGTGTCTCCCCCAAGCTATGCAGGGAGGGCCACTCCCTGCATGGTCCAGGCCCAGGCCCAGAGCTCCCGCCAAGCCTTTCGGCTGAGGCCTGACCACCACTGCACCAGCGCCCTCCTCCTCCTCTGCCCTCCCAGGGTCCCTTGCTTACAGACACCCCACTATGTGCTGCCCGTACCGGGGCCTCACATTCACAGCCTTCTCTCCATGTTCAGGGCGCTGCTCCTCGAGGGCTCCGGGCATCGCCCCAGGCTGCCCCAGGGGCCCTCTGCCAACACCAGCTGGGTCTCTTCTGGGCGGGTACCGAGTTCTGAGCACCTTAAGACACATCTGACACGTGATGTGGTGGTGGGGCTTGTGGCTCCTCCCCCACCGGAAACCAAGGCTTCATCCCCTAGAGTTGGGCTGGGGTCTGGGGTCCCTTCTTGTCCAGGATTCAGAAAACCTCATATGCCCACGTGCCATGCCACAGCCCTTCCCGCTAATCACGGTCCACCCTGTGCCCCAGCCCACAGACAGGTGGACCTAAGGTGGAAGCAAGGACGGACACGACGAGCCCCTGAAGAGAGGCATGCACAAGTTCAAGTTCAGGAGGCCGGACGCAGCATGGACCCCTGTGTGGCTGCTCGCCATCCCAACAGAGAAGCCTCCAAGGCTAGGGCCCCCTCCCCTCCAAGAAGGCCAGCAGTGAAGGGTCCCCACTGGCCTCCCTCATGGCCCTGGATGTGGCCTCAGCAATGGAGGGTCTCGGCTTACCCTCCTGCCCACTCTGCATGGCCATGCTAGGAAAAACAGGGGCTCTGGGGTGAGGCTGCACCCAAGCCTTAGTGTCCTCATCTCCAGTGGGGTGAGGGTACCCCCTGTGAGTTGTCCTGTGACACAACAGAGTAGAAGGCACCTAGCATTGCACACAGTAGGCATGCAGCAGACATAACTCCCAGGTCCGCACTGCCTGGCCTCCTTCAGCCTCTGGCCAGCAGGGCCCACCGCCTTCAGCCAGGGCCCTCCCTCAGCATACAGGCTGCACCCCAGGTTGTGGAAGATGGAGGTGCCCAGCCTGTGTCCTGCTCAGGGCCGGGCTGAGCGAGGAGGGAGGGAGGGAGGGGAGACCAAGGAAGAGAGAGACGCAAGCTAAGATCAGGAGGGTTCATAGGTGCCTAGACACTTGATTTGAAGTGGCTCTTGAAGCATGTGTAGGAGTTTGCCAGGAAGGTGAGTGGACGGCCTTCCAGGTCACGGGGCCAGTGGATCCCAAGAGCCTGGTGAGGGTCTTTGCAGGTTTCTGGCTGTGCTGCCTGCTCTCCTGGCTCTCAGCACCAAATGAATTTCAGCAAATGCAGACTTTTTGAGTTCTAAGTTCCTTAACTAAAAAAAAAATGTTTTTTTAACATTCAGTTTTGAGAGAGAGAGAAGATAGAATGTGAGTGGGGAAGGGGAAGAGAGCAAGGGAGACACAGAATCTAGAATCCAAAGCAGGTTCCAGGCTCTAAGCTGTCAGCACAGAGCCTGACGTAGGGCTCGAACCTATGGACCATCTGCTGATCACGACCTAAGCCAAAGTCAGTCACTCAGCTGACTGAGCCACCCAGGCACCCCGTGATGGCTCAGTTTCTAATGGTCAAAAACCAACCTCATAGTTCTTAGGCTTTCAGCAGACAGTCTTTAAAATTTGCATCCCAAGAGGAATGTGTCCATGTCCACACCCCCACCCCGACCACTGTGCCTGGTCTAGTCCACGTCCACCCTCTACCCCATCACTATGCCTGGTCCAGTACATGCCCACACCCCCACCCCAACCACTATGCCTGGTTTACACCTGTGCTCTCTTCACTCAGCCCAGCAGACATGGCCTCAAGCATCCTGGGTCCCCATTTCACCTCTGGTGGTTTGTTGGGCTGGGATCAGATGCCCATGGGCCCAGGCACGTGCTGCTTGGGGTGGGGCTTAGGGCTCAGGAGTCCAGCAGGGAATCCACACACTGGAAGCAAAAGGGAATCCCGTCCCACATTAACAAGCTGTCCTTCAAAAATGTGGATCAGGGGCACCTGGCTCAGTCGGTTGGGTGTCCGATTTAGGCTCAGGTCATGATCTTGGTGGGTTGGGCCCCATGTCAGGCTCTGTGCTGACAGCTCAGAGCCTGGCACCTGCTTCAGATTCTGTGTCTCCTTTCTCTCTGCCCCTCCCCTGCTCGTGCTCTGTCTCTGTCTGTCAAAATAAAATAAATGTTTAAGAAAATTGTTTTAAATGTGTATCAATGGAAACTTTATAAAATACTCTATGTTTAAAATATGCCAACCAAATGATCTCTTAGAAAGAATCCTCTAAGACCAGGGGGGAGCCACAGATCTAAGGCCCTGCTCAGCCTCCATCCTTCATGTCAGTGAACTGAAAATGATTTCTATATTTTTCAGTGGTTGGGAAAAAACTAAAGAAGAATATTTTGTGATGCATGAAAATTATGTGAAATTCAGATTTCAGTATCCATTCGCAGTAAGTTTCATGAGGACACACACAGTCTCTTTGTCACCTGCTACAAAGGCAGAAGTATTTGTAACCATGTGACTGCAAATCCTAATCATGGGGAGCCGTGGCCCTCTTCTGCTGCAGAAACCCAAACTGCTTGTCTGGGGGCTTGAACAAAAGCCTCAGGGGTCTGAGGCGAGGGCTGGAGAGTCCAACAGCATTGCTCCTCTGGCCAGAGAGATGGCCCATCTCCAGAACTGGGAATAATTCACCAAGGCAGCTTGTATTAGGGCTGGTGCATCCTGGGCTTTGGGCACTGACTCCTTGAGGCCAGCAAGACTAACCCACAGCCTCACCAGGACAGAGAAATGGCTGGGGTTGTTTGCAGATGATGCAAGTGCCAGTGACTGTCCTCTCTCTGGACAGGGCATGGGCACCGACCCTGCAGCAGCAAGTGGGAGTCGGGTCACGGCAGGGAGACCAGCACCTGGGCTTGGCAGAAGGCGCTTTTCCCTAGGGAGACGCCTCCAGGGATCCCCCCCCCCCCCCCCCCCCCCCCCCCCCCCCCGATTCCTCCAACTTCACTCCCAGACTCTCCATTCCTCTGATACTGGGTCAGCCCAGCTGGTGCCCCTTTGATCCAGGCACCTTCATGCTGTTTACAGGACAGGTGGGCAGGACGGTGGGTGGTCCAGGCACGGGTCAGCCCCCTTCTATTTTACTGATGCATTTGGACTCTGGGATGAGCTGAAACATCAGTGCACTTCCTGCACCGCTTCTGCTATGGACTGAATGCTCTCGTGCGCCTCTCCCCCTCCAATTCCTCTATTGAAACCTGAGGCCCAAAGGGATGGTGTTGGGAGGGGGTACTTTGGGGTGATTAGGTCACGGATGGGGCTTCCAGGGATAGGATTCGTGTCCTTTTAAGAAGAGACCCCAGAGTGGTGCCTGAGTGGCTCAGTCAGTTCAGTGTCAGACTTCAGCTCAGGTCATGATCTCATGGTTTGTGGGTTCGAGCCCCGCGTTGGGCTCTGAGCTGACAGCTCGGAGCCTGGAGACTGCTTCGAATTCTATGTCTCCCTCTCTGTCTGCCCCTCACCCACTCACACTCTGCCTCTCTCTCTTTCTCTCTCTCTCTCTCTTTCCCTCAAAAATAAAGAAATGTTAAAAAAAAAAAAAAAGAAAGAAAGAAAGAAAAGAAAAAGTAAGAAAAGTAAGAGAGCCCAGAGGGCTCTCTGTCCTTTCGGCCAGGTGAGGACAGGGAGTGAAGATGACGGTGTGGTGACCAGGAAGCCAGTCCTCATCAGACATCAAATACGGGGGGTGGTGATTTGATCTTGGATGTCCAAGCACCGGCCACCTGAGTGGCCACCTTCACAGGCGTCCTGCCTGAAGCTGGGCCAGGCCGTGTCCACAACACTGGACTGCATCTCACCACCCGGTTCATCTACAGAAACCATGAGGGGTGGTAGAGCTTGGGGACAGAGTGTGGAAGGAGGAATGGACGGTTGGATCCTTCTACATTCAGTGATTTTGGTCCATAAGTGATTAAACTAACATAACCAGATTCCAAACACTGACTCTGTCCCTGGTTCAGCGGGTCTGGCCCCAGGCCACTGTGCAGGATTGCTCCTCTCCCTCCGGGGTCTCCTTGGTGGTGATGCAACATCAGAGTCCCAAGGCCAGGGCCCTCCAGGCTGCGTGGCCCCCCGCGGCCACCTCCCAGGACGTCAGGAATGCACACTCCCAGGTCCCACCTGGGCCTCTGCTGTCCAGCAGTGCTGGCCTGTTGCCAAGCCCAAGGCCAGAGTCAGGGTAGAGGAATTCTAGGTCCCTGGGCAGCTTGTGTTGGGAAGGCCACCCCCAAAACTCCTGGGGTTCCCCCAAGCTCGGCTGCTGTGAAGTGTATGGGCAGCCCAGGGGAACCTGGAACCCAAGGACCCACAGGCGTCAGCACTGCCGCCGAGTCACTGCTGGCATCCAATGAGCTTCCGCCTTTGGCCCCCGCGTCTCCACTTCTCATTTTCCTGTCCTTAAGCCCAAAGTGTTGAAGCCTCTGAGAATATCCAAGTCTCTGCACCTGCTTTCCCCAGGGAGGGCCTGGGGCCCACTGAAGGTGGAGACAGACCAGTGGAGGAGGCCACATCTTCCAGAGAGGGTCAAAGGCAGTCCGAGCACTTCCTTGGGTCCCCTGAGGACTATGGCCAGGGGCATTTGAAAGGGTACTCAATGTCCCCCAGCCAGTCCAGGGCCCCCTCCCTGACTCCACTGAGAAAATACAGATTGTCTTAAGGGCACTGGTGTGGACCATGGTCACATCCCATCTGGGGGATAGCGGTCTGGAACAGGCTCTGCTCGGAGGGATGGGAGAGATGTCACCTGGCTGTGGGGTGGGGAGGGCAGTCTGGGAGGTTCAGGGCAGGGCACCAGCAGGGGTCCCTGGAGCGCTGACCCTGAGGCCCAGGTGACAAAAGTGCTCCAAGAGAAGGTGCTACTTTGATGCCTGGCTGTCCTCCAGGCCAGGGACCAGGCTTGGTGCCTGGTGGGATCCCTTCGAGAAGTTTCTGGAACCCACATGCCTACCTGTTCCCATCCCTGTTTCTACCCCAGTCCCTCTGCCTCCAGGCTTCTAGATCACTCATCCTGTGGACGCCCTTCCTCACTTGCCCCGGCTAATTCTCCATGCCTTATCTTAGCAACACAGTGTGGGCTCTGGGAGCTGACCCCTCTGTGGGGGCCAAGCTCTCCTTGAAGCCTTTGGACAAGGAGCTGAAGCTGAATTTTGGTGTGTTTAAGACATTCCTCTTTAGACCAAACGCTGTGATTTCCCTGGACTAAGAAATCTTTTCAAATCCCACAGCGCCAAGAGGCCAGACAGCAGATCTGAGCCACAGTTACAGGAGTCCCAGGAGACAAGCACCTGTCCAGCAGGGACCCAGGGGAATGACAGGAGAGAATGGGCTCTTTGGTCTTAACCACTGGACACAGGCCTGAATTGGAGGAGCTCAACAAACAAGAACTGATTTTGTCTTCTGATAAAGCAAACAGGTTGGCCAGGTGGGTCCACGCAGATGGCCATGGGGCCGAGAAGGCAGGAGGGAGGAGGGAGGATAAAGACCTCAGTTCAGGACACACGGGTTGGGGGGTGGCGGCCAATCCCTGTGGAGACCGGCCTGCCTCAGGGCTGTGCCTCAGGGCTGTGCCCAGGTACAGGGTGGGGGGCTGTGCCCAGGTACAGAGACAACCAGCAGCTGCACTTGCTGCACTGACACAGGGGGCAGGAAAACAGAGCAGGCAGTGAACCTCAGTCGGCGGTGTCTGGGGACACCTACTCAAGGCCAGACCTGCAGGCTGTGCCCGCTGCACCTGCTCGGGTGCCCACGGCCACAGGGCATCGCCACAGCCC
>NC_043707.1:38087849-38098320 GCF_006229205.1 Suricata suricatta | reverse complement strand
TACCGTAGGGAGGAGCTCAGCCCTGTCTGGAATCTGTTCCCACGGTCACGCTGGGAACAGCAGGTTTTGTCTGGGTTGGACAAGGGCTGGCATACTCCCTGGCAAGGGCTGTCGGGGACCCCCTCTGACCACGTGCCCCAGCCAGAGCCTGAGGTGTGCAGAGAACAGGGACCCTCAGGAGGAGGGGCCCCCTGGGCTGTACCCAGCAATGGGAGGAGACCTAGAATTTTCATGATTAGGCCTGGGAGGCTGTTAGTACTGGCTGCATCGCCTGAAGCCATTGCTGTGACAGGGAAGGGGCCGGGGGTGCTCCAGTGACCCTGAAGCAGCTGTAGGGGTCAACGCTCCCCCAGGGAGAAAGTGACACCCCCACACCTGGTGGCTATCAGCATGGGGCTTTTGCTCCACACCTAGGAATGTAAAGGCTCTAAATAAAACGTTTTGTCGTCATTTAGTCTCTCACCTGATTGTTGCACTTGCCTCCAATATCAGACTTTGTCTGACATCTGCATTTTCCTCTCTAATAGGCAAACCTATGAATTACATTATGCATAACATAACATGTGGTAAATGCCTTTTAATTTCAAAAAACGTCTTTCTAAAATTACTCTCCTCTACCCAGGAAAAGGTGGAGTGATATCATGGGCGACTTGGAGGTAAAACTGTTTCACAAGTTTTATCAGTTGGCTCTCTGCATTCAGATTAGCAAGCACTGATGGACATCAGAATCACGTCCTCAATTGTTAGAGGAAGGAGACAATCTGGTTAAAAACATATTCAATTAATTCTGTCCCCGTCTCCCCCCAGACCGTGCTCTTACCAGAGGCCATGGCCCCAGATGAATTAGGTCCCAAGGCAGCACCCTAAATGGCCTACAACCTGGATCTAAAGGGATCTCCACTGTACTGTCTGTGTCCACAGGGAAACGCACGCCAGTGCCCGCTGGGAACTATGGGGCCAGCCCAGCGGACAGCAACCAGCCAACACGGGACCCACTGCTGGGACCCACCAGGGGGCCCGCCCAGCGGATGGCATCCGGCCAGCATGGGACCCACAGCTGGGACCCACTGCGAGGCTGGCCCAGTGGACGGCATTGGC
Source organism: Suricata suricatta (assembly GCF_006229205.1). Classification (NCBI taxonomy): domain Eukaryota; kingdom Metazoa; phylum Chordata; class Mammalia; order Carnivora; family Herpestidae; genus Suricata; species Suricata suricatta. The sequence continues at coordinate 38,097,222 of NC_043707.1, read as the reverse complement.
CGGCACGGGACCCACAAAGCAGCACGAGAGCGTCCGGGAGAGCAGGCGTGAGGACGCCTCTCCCTGTCTGCATGCTCTGCCCAGGGGCCCAGCACTACCTTCTCCATCTGCTGAATCACATGGCCCCTCCGAGGAGCCCCCAGGACCCCCGGGCAGCATGGATCTCACCCCACCAGACTCTTATGACTCTGTTTCCACCCGGCTGCTTTCTGAGAGGCCAGAGCCTCTACAAGACCTAGAACGTGGCACTGGCTTCCTGGTGGCATTTCACGGAGGCTCTGGGGGTGCGTGTTAAAAGGCGAATGGCTCCCGCATGACTGCACTCAGCTGAAGCCTGCATCTGAAACAAGGGCAGCCAGAAGCAATCGCTCATCTGCTGTGCTGCGCTCGGGGCCCTGGCCACTAAGAGCTCCGCCCACCCTTGGACACTTGGTGCCCTCTCCAGCATCCTCCCCACAGCCCTGGAAGAGGAGGGGTCTCTGTCCGGGCAGAAACCATAGCTCAAAAAGCCACGCAGTGTCACACGCCTCACGAGTGGGACTTGGAAGCAGCCAGATGCAGATGCGGCTCGTCTGGCTCCAGGCTTTGCCCCTAACAACCGAAGGCAAAGAAGAAGTTACCCCAAGTGCAGGGACTGAGCAGCGTGTGAAAGGAGAGCTCCGAGCACCAGCAGCTGTGTGTGAGGGGCACTAGGCACTTCTAAGACAGGTGCCAGCTGAATCCTCACCACACTGTGAGGTGTCCCCTTTCAGATCGGGGAAACCGAGGACCAAGACATTGCCTCGCTGGTGAGGGAGGCACCAGGCTCACCCCGCTCCGCCTGCTGGCTCCAGCCTGCCCACAGATAAGTGCCCTGTCGTGGGGTTTGAACTCCAGCCCCACCGAATATGCAGCTGTGAGAGGCAGCGTGTAATCTGACAGGCCTCTGCCTTCTTATAAAAAGTAACCGGAGTAGTAACACGATCAGGGTGATTTACTGAGAACCAGCCGCAGTTGGTGGCTGTCGGCCGGTCCCACCGTGAGCTCTCTGTCCCTCTAGGGATTGATTGCATTTGGAGCAGTGTCTGGACCGGTGATGTGGCCCCAGTGGGGGCCTGACCCTTGCTTTCGAAAGCCAGTGTCTACAGGGTAAGGAGCTCTCCCCAATCCCTGAGACTGGGCCGGCTGTGTCCCTGGGCTCTTCCCAGCAGGTCCTCAGGCAGGAACTGCCTCCCAAACAGGGAGGGGGCCTGAGTGCCTCTGGCCCCTTCCTGTTAAGTCCCGGCTTTGCAGGGCCCTGCGGAGGGCTCAGGAAGCAGAGGCCATGGCCATATTTTGAAATGTTTCAAATTGTAATTTGCTGGCTTCAAAGCTCCGTCATTGCTGTGTCTTCCTGGCAGGAGTTCCAGGTGACAGGACGATGTAACAGGGCCCTACCTGGCTCGTTGCTCCAGCAGCAGGGCTGGCACATGGCAAGTGCTCAGCAAACAGCCGCAGAACGGGACACATTTGGGTGAGCTCAGGCATGTGTCGTGGGCATGCCAGGTGTCGAGGCTCGTGGGGCCCGGCCTCCCTTGGAGGCCAGAACCAGTCCCTTGGGGAATAAGGCTCACCAACATGGTGCGGCTCACCCTGGGCCTCAGGAGAAGAAAGAGAGAAAACAGCAGAGAGAAGGCAACGTCTAGGAACATGGGCCACTTTGGCCAGAGCAGACGTCAGCCTGATCCCGGCCCTAGGGACCCACTGAGCTCCTCCAGGAAGACTCTGAGAAGATGCTCAAACACACCCTCCTTCCTTCCTGTCTTCGGGGGCTGACAATGTGGACTCTGGGGTGGTCCACGTAACCATGAATTCGTTAGCATCCTCTGGTCACCATGTGTGTTTTCCATGACCAGAGGGTGACACACCATGAGAATCTTCTGGGGCCTCGGATGCGTGCTACAGCGCTGGGGAAGGAGCCCTGCGTGAGGGCCTGTGCTCCCTTCCTTCCTGGAGATGCCGTCTCACATAAATCCCTTGACATTGGTTGTGCCCTGAGATGAGGAGTCACTGCTGGTGTTTCTTCCCCGTCACCAGGTGACCCTGTGGAGGGCAGCTTGGTGAGCTGCCAGGGAGCACCTCTCATACCTGCAAGTGGCAACACTCCAGCTACTGGTTTTTAAGACCCACACACCGAGCGCTGGACTGCGGCCAGTCTGTGTGTGCGGCTGACACCGTGCTCCCTGCTTCGGCCCCACGACTCTCGGCCCTATTTCCCAGCAGCCAAAGGGTGATTGTTGCGTAAATTCCAGAGCACCGCTTTATCGTGTAAGATCACGACTGCCAGCTCACTTTCCTCCACGATGGAGTACGGACACGGGCGTGTCAAGACAGCTTCCTTCCTTCTGGAGACGGTGGTGGGAAGTTCGGGTCTGCTCTGCCGGGCAGAGGGCAGGGGGAGAGGAACACGGTGAATCTTTTCACCTTGCTTCCTCCTAGATGGGGAGAAATTTAGTAACATGACTAGACACAGGGCACGGAAATGAAAATACAGGCCTCACATAAATGATGTCAGGCAGTGACAGGCTCTGGAGAACAAGGAAGCAGGTTGAGGGGTATCAAGGGAGGGCAAGGGTACAAGACTTGACGTTGAAGTGGAGATCTAAAAGAAGTGAGGGAGAAGCCCACAGATATCTGGGCAAATAGTCCTTCAATAGCACATGCAAAGGCCCTGGAGTGGGTGTCTGCTTGCCTAGGAAGTATAGGAGAGAGGGGTACAAGACAAGTCAACGAGGGGGGAGAAGACAGGTTCCTGATGGCCTTGCAGCCCCTGACCAGTGCTTTGGATGGAGAGCAACTGAAGGGCTTTGAGCAGAAAACCGACCGATTCTATTTGTCTCAATAGGCTCACTCCGATGCCGTGTAGCATGCAGTAAGGGGCAGGGGGGCAGGGCAAGGATGCAGGCCAGGAGATCAGGGAAGAGGCTATCCTCACAGTCCGGGCCATCAGTGGCAACTTCACTCCGCAGTGGCAGTGGTGACGACATGTGCTGAAAACTGCATTAATAAGACATGTCCCAGATGATTCCACGATCTTTTGTCCCAGGCAAATATTTGACTAGGAGTATGGTGGGAGTGGGGGGGTCTTGGACATGGCAGGTTTGAGATTTTCATGTCACCCAAGGGCAGAAAGCCCAGGGATGTCGAGGTGCCTGTGCACCAGTGATATTTAGTGGGACTGGAGAGGACCAGGGGTGAATGGAGACAGGGTTCCTGGGACTGAGCCTGCATCCCCAGGTGGCAGAGAAGGAGCAGTAGGAGGTAGGAGGGGACTGACAAAGGGCCAGGGATATGCTTAGTGATCCGGATATTAGGACCTGAACAGGATGATGGGGGAAAAGAGCCCTAGAAAGTTCCAAGCCCATGAGGACATGGCCACATGTCCTCATTTGAGCATTGTTTGTGACAAACCTCTGGTGAGTGGGAAGGAGCTGTGGTTTCCCATGGGTGCCCCGGTTGGAAAGAGGCAATTTCCTACTCTGCGTGGTTGGCAAGACTTTTTAACACCACTAAGTGTTGAGTTTTAGAAAGCGGATTTTCAGCACCTCCCAAGGGATCAGAGGATTTTCTCCTTCGTCTGGGAAGTGAACAGTGACCGCTGCATGGAGGTGGTGTGGCCTTAGCTGGGGACATGAGAGTGCAGGAGTCCCTACAGGACCAATGACTTTCCATCCTTTCCCTCCACGTTGGAGCAATTTCCATAACACCTGCTCCTTGAGGGTCTGATCAAAGTCAGGCAAACCAGGCCCGGCTTCTGTATTTAGGGATGAAGACTCTTCAGCTTCTCCTATGGTGATGGGTCTGGCCCTGTTGTTCAGATCTTCATCTGAACTTTTCTTTAAAATGCCTATTTTGTCTGTGCCACTCGGCTGGTATCCCGTGGCCCGTCTCTTTGGGAACTTTAAAGCCTTTCCCACTCCCAGCCCTGAGCCTCTCCCCAGGACTCTCCTCTGCACCCTTTCTGTGCCTTGCTCTGCTCTCACAACTCACGGGCTGTCCCACTGGCCTTTTCAATCTTATTAGCCGACTCCAGAACTGCTCTCTCTCTGCTACATTTGCTTTTCGTTTCCTCTTTATTTGGGCGTTTCCTTATCGCTCTTCTTCGAGTTTCCTGGATCGAAAGCTCAGGTCAAGGATGTTTGGTCTTTACGGAGCTCTAGAGGCACGGTCACCTCTCCAGCCCCCTCTGCCTGCCACTTTGGTGGCGTCCTGCAGGTTTTAACTGGTGCTGTTCTCACTCACGCTCATTTAAAAAAAAAATTTTTATACAGTTTATTTATTTTTGAGACAGTGACACAGAGCACGAATGGGGGAAGGGCAGAGAGAGAGGGAGAAACAGGACAGTCTTTCTCCGGCAGCTCCGCCTCCTCAGCTCATCACACCCCCAAAGTCTCTTCCCCCCAATCCTTCTGGGGGTCCCACTTTCCAGACGACTGCTGTGCAGGCCCCTCAGCACCGAAGCAGGCTCCAGGCTCTGAGTTGTCAGCACAGAGCCCAATGCGGGGCTTGAACCCACAAACCATGAAATCATGACCTGAGCTGAAGTTGATGCTTAACCAACTGAGCCACCCAGGCGCCCCTACTCATGCTCATTTTTAAACAGCATGCAATCTCCCTTCTGGTCTCCTTCACGGCCCCCAAATTATATACATGAGTGTTTTTATGTGTGGTACTAGTTTCCAGGTAGGAACAGTTTCAATGTGCAGATCCTGTCCTTATTAAACTGCGTGTGCTCCACGAACAGACTGCAGATCATACGTGCATATGCTTTCGTCTGAATGTGGGTGTGGTACGCACGCTGCTCAGTGAGCTGACTGTAGATCGTCTACCTGCCTTTGCAATTTCTTGACATTTTCCTTATGGTCAACAGATGGTCGGTATTTTATGGCCGTTCCATGTATGGTAGAATATAAATCATGTATTTGCACAATATACAACGGACAACATAAACTCATGCTCTTTTCTTGTTTTCTTTGTTCATTTTTGGCTTCTTGACCTGATGCTTTAAATTAGAACAAAGACGCTCTGTTTTCCAAAGGCCCCTCAGGCTGGGGCCATGTGGCCAGGGAACAAATAGGCCAGAGGTCACCCTTGTCCACTGAACGCTTCCCTTCCCTCTGCCCCGGCAGAGGACACTGGTCTCAAGTCACCTTCTCTGGTGGGGGAGTCTCCCCTGCTGCTGGCACCTCCCGGTGTAAGTTGCACAGGCCCAGGCCCATCCCCCCACCGCCCCTGCCCGCTGCGTCCAGTTCCAGCAGACAGGGTTAAAGATGCACACCCCATGACGCCTGGGCACAGGTGCCCGGTGAAGACCATGACCCGCCCACCTCTAGCTCCCAGAATAGCCTGTGGCGGGGGCTGGCCTGCGGTAAACAGCCCCAGTGGGTCCTGGATGACTAACCCTTAGGAAAATATCGAAGCATCTGAGAAGTATAGGTGCCAGGGCCTAGTGGGTGGGTCCCTCTGGGCCTCCCTCCTAGGCCCTTCTGGAATATTCCCCAGCCATTTGGCCAGGAGAACCCGTCATCCTCTGCTGATGAACCCGCAGCTCCCAGGACAGTCTTTCTCCGGCAGCTCCGCCTCCTCAGCTCATCACACCCCCAAAGTCTCTTCCCCCCAATCCTTCTGGGGGGCCCACTTTCCAGACGACTGCTGTGCAGGCCCCTCAGCACCATCCCTGTCCCTCACCCCACGGTCACCTTCATGCCCTTCTTACACCGCTGTTCCTCTGGCTCTCACACCCGCTCACCCACAGAAGCCCTGTGTTGATGGTGGCCCTTGAGCCAGGCCAGCTGGTGGCTTCGTGCATTGGGGGAGGTTCAGGGCACAAGGCTCACTTCCTGTGTGCTTTGACCAAGACTGAGGAGTGACTTGCTAGTGAGGGAACCTGGACAGACTTCTAGGCTGCCCCAAACCCATGAGAGTGGGTGATGTGTCCCTGGGCCACTTGTCCCCAGGGACCCAGCCACAAAGAATCCCAGAGACCTGTGCCCAGGCTGTTTGCTCCCTCTCTGCCTGGAATGCCCCTCCCCCCCCAGTCCACCGGGCACCCCCTTTTTCTGCTGGCCCAGACCTCGCCATCCCCACCACGGCACCCCATCGCCCTCCTCTCACCCCTGCAGGGCCTTCCTGGCTGATATCCTTGAATGGTGCCCTGGGGACCATGCTCCTGCTCAAGCATCCTCAGAGAAGCCAGAGCTCAGTGCCCAGGCACTCGCAATGGTCGGGAAGGGAGTTTGGTCCTGCCTTGTCCTAGCCACTGCCCAATTTCTCCACGCCTGTCCACACAAAGCTCTTCAAAAGTCACATCTGCCCTTGGTCTCCTCCATTCTCTGCTTCAGTCAGGACTCCTGGCAGCCTCACCCCGCCCCTCCAGGGCTGTCTGGATAGGACCACCAGGGGCCAGCCTCGGGCCACAGCAGCAGGCCGTCATGTCCTGGCTCATGGTTCCCCTTCTTCTCTGTTCACCTGGCGGGTCACACAGCTCCTGGCCTCAGGGGCAGATGTCCCAGTGCCCAGGCCTCTGCCCTGCCACCCATTCTCACCTGGCCCTGTGGGTACATCTACCCACGGCTCTGCATACCTAAACCCAGGACCCTCTGTTTCCCCTAACCCCATGGCTGATCCTGGTTCTACCTTCAGAGGTGTCTGAGCCCAAGATGTGGGGAACCCACCCCACTCAGGTCTGAGCCCCACCTCCTACCCCTAACTGACTGCCTGGCTTGGCGGTGTTGGCACAGCCCCAACCCAGCCTTGTCCGTCCTGAGGCCGCATGTCCCCCTTCGTCCCCAGGCCTCTGCTGGATTGTGGCCTCACATGGCCACGCTGGCTCGCTGGCTCCCCTCACTCATTTCCAACCTTGAAGAACACGTCAGATGCACTCCCATCCCTGGACCTTGGCCCTATCGGTGCCCTGCTAAAACACCATTCCCATGGACCTCCAAGTTGCCTATGACCTCACAGGCACATTCCTACCCAAATGCCACTTTTTAGGGGGTCTTCCCTGGCCACTCTGTACAGACAGCCCTCCCCTCACCCAGAATGCCCGATGCCCTCTCTGCTGCAGCGACTTCATTCTACGGAATTCTGTCACCCTGACATATTCTGCATTGACTCATCGGAGCTCCAGGAGGTAAAAGTTTCCAGAATCTTTCCCTGGAGTCTCACAAGGCCTCATATCAGCCTCCTGGGGTGCCCCCCTGGAGACCCCGGCTTGGCCCACCTGGCATTTGCTCAATGACAGAGAGGCAGAAGCCAAAGGTGCACGTGTGTCTCTGTGAACATGTGTGTCTCTCTGTGAATGTGTGTCTGTGTGTCTCTGTGAACGTGTGTATGTCTCTGTGAACATGTGTCTGTGTGTTTCTGGATGTACCTCTCTGGGTGTGAGTGTGTGTGTTTGCTTTTTGAGACTTCCACAGATCAACTGCACCAAATCCAATTACTCCTCAGAGCAAAGTATAAAGGGACCAGGCAGAAAAATCTGTCCAAGAGTTTTCCCGCTCTGTCCCCTGCGGTGTGTGCTCTGTTCTCGAAGGCCGTTTCATGTGCTCCCCTTGGCCGGCTAACGCCTGACGGAGTTGGTGGGTGGCTTCAGTTTGCTCTGAGCACCTGCCCTGCACCAGGGCTGTGGACAAGACACCATGGGAGCTTCCTATGCAGTGGGGCCTGTGCGTTTGAGCGGAGACAGGCCATAAACAAGAACAGAACAGTCGCCTTCAGGTAGTGACAGCTGCCGTTAAGACAACAGACAGGCGGGACACTGAGGAAATGGGGCGGCGAGGCTTCGAACCCACGTGGACAGTGAGACAACACTTCCTCAAGGTGATGGTTGTGATGAACCATGGACCCCACGAGGGAGCCATCCAGTCACCGGGAATCCCAATGACACCTCAGCTCCCAACTCCCAAGAGAATTTGGCGGGGGTGGGACATGAAAATAAGTGAGCCCCCCCCCACATGATGTCTATGGGTCATAGGGTCGAGCCACCCCACCGCCACCCTGAGGGCACTGACCAGGGAAGGGCTGGGGGGCCAGAGGCTGCAGAACCCCAGGGCCTAGAGAGATATTGTGGGGCTCAAGCTCCCACTCCCCAGGCGGCAAAGGGGAGGGGCCTTCTCACCAATCTCCATTCAGACATCATCTCCTAGGCCTGTCTAGGGAACGGTCACACCCAGTCCCCTCTCACCTCCAGCTCCAGCTCCAGAAGGGCTGAGCAGCCTTTCACTTATTTCCAATGGCCTCAGAGACCCTTATGGCACTGATCAGTTGGGCTGGGACTCCTCTGGCTCATCAACAAGTATCCAGTGGGCGCCTACTACATGCTAGGCACTGGGCCAGACACGGAGATTGGCTGAGGAGCCTCAGGGATGAAGTGCCCTGAGTGCACCGAAGGGAAAACTGAGGTCCAGAGAGGGCAGAACAGCAGGTGGACGGGCAGGCAGGGGCTCCCCCCTAACCCCCCACCAGAGACTGCTTCCCTCTCAGTGGGGCTGAGAATTTGCAGTGCCTCGAGGGTACCACCTGTTTGCTTGACAGCGGATGTGTTTGCACGGCCTTCTCTGGCCAGAGTCATTGACCCTTCTCACCAGGACTTTAGACTGACTCACATTAATATTCCCTATTGGGGGCAGGGGGCCCAGAAGCTGTGTGGGCCCCGAGGAGGGAGGCCACGTAGAAGTGCCAGTCCGGTATGGGTGGCTGATTTTATGCATCTAGGGAAGCAAATGACACGCTCGCGCACACACACACACACACACACACACACACACACACGGGCACGCGCGTGGGCGCGCGCGCGCGCACACACACACACACAGGCAAGTGAGGGCAGTGCCGCCTCCGCAAACACTAGGTACCTCTCGGTGCCCAGCAAATCTTAGTTGGGGGGCACCACGCCAACAGAGCTAAGGAGCAGGCGTGTCCCCTTGGGGTGGGGTGGGGCCCCAGACCGGTGCAGGAGCCTCGCCTCGGCTCTGGCATCCCTCTACCCCCACCGCTTTGCTATCTGGGCCAAATACCGAGCTCCCGCGTCTCTACCGCGTAGGCGCCCCCTCACCCCTCCTCTCCTCTAGCCGGCAGCAGGGCGCTCGGGGCCCGCCCGAGGCGGGGGCGGGGGAGGGGGCACAAGGTCGCCGCCGCGCGGGGAGCTCATCCGGCGGCGCAGACGCCCAGCGGCTCCGGGGAGGGACTTGGCCTGGACGCCGGCCCTCCGCTCATCTGGGGAGGAGCTGGGAGGCCCCAGCTGGCGGCGGTCAGCTCTGGGCGGGCGGAGGTCCCCGCGAGCCGCGGCCCGGCCTGGGCCCCCAGCGACGACAGCGCCGAGGCGCGCTCCCCGGGCTACAGGAGCCAGCGCGCC
>NC_043707.1:38017381-38087749 GCF_006229205.1 Suricata suricatta | reverse complement strand
GGGGGAGCCCGGCTGCTCGTGCGCGCAACCCGCGGGCGAGGCGGCGGCGACTGGCTGGGCGAAGGCGCGGGGCCGCCCCGGGGAGCCCCCGGCCGCCGCCGCCGCTGCCGGAGATGCGGGCTGGCCCAACAAACACACGCTGCGTATCCTGCAGGACTTTAGCTCCGACCCTTCCTCCAACCTCACATCCCACTCGCTGGAGAAACTGCCGGCTGTTGCCGAACCGGCCGAAGGAGCCCTGCAGGGGCAGGATCCTGGCGGCCCCCGTCCTCGAGATCCCCCACACCGACCACTGCTCCAAGACCCCGGACCCCATCGGTCGGTGGCACCCCCTGGCCCGAGCGGGGACAGCGCTCTCCTGGCTAGGCTGTTCGAACACCCACTCTACCAGATGGCCGTCCCACCGCTAACTGAGGACGACGTCCTCTTCAATGTGAACAGGGACATCAGGTTCAATCCCAAGGCGGCAGCAGAGAATTCTGACTGGTGAGTGAGGCAATGCGGGGGCAGCGGACGGGGGAGGGGGTGCTGGTAGGCCCCGACCCCTCAACAGCCTTCAGCCCGGGCTCCCCTTCCCAGGAAATGGCCTTGCAATCCCAGGCATTGTGTAAAGAGGCCAGAGGGTCAGGAACCAGAGGGTATGGACCCTCGTGGCAGAGCCCCCTCCACCCCTTCAAGGGAGCTTTGTGGAGTGGGGCAGCTCACGGCCTCCAGAATGAGGCCCCCTTGAGAAGGGCCCCTGGGGGGCTTGGAGACTGCTCCATGTGGGGCCAAGGGAGGGCCAGGGCTCCCTCCACAGGAGAGCAGTGCTGGCCTGCAAGGTCCTGGTCACTGGCTCCAAAAACCAAGTCGGGCAACGCACGCGTTGGCAAGGGACTGAATGAGAGGGGAGCCTGCCCCTCACCCTTCCCTGGGGAGCTGCTGGCCACCAGGCTTCCAGACACCCGGCGACATTTCTTTAGTGGGCACATCAAAAAAGTCTATAGAAGCCTAATGAGCCCTGTGAGCCAGTCGCTGAGAACAAAATTAGCAGAGGGGCGTGCTGGCCCCGACGAGGCATAACAAAGGGACGCTCCCAGGCAGGGTGCAGACGGCAGCCTCCCTTGGAACAGGGCCAGCTGTGTTGGGTGACAGCTTCATAAAAGGTAAGAAGCATCTCAGGAGCATTTCTCTGAACCGTCCTGGTGTCACCCCTTCCCCCCAGGCCCTCCTCAGCCACGAGGATAAGGACAGGCAGATGCTGCAAGCCTAACTAGCGCTAGGCCGGAAGGAATCCCTGCCTGCGAGAGAGCTCCCCAAGCAATGCAGGGGAAAGGCCAGCTTTCCAAAACATCTCATAAAAACCCTTTCTACCCTGAAATTTGACCAGGCCCAGGCTTTTCTGGCTAAACACACCAAGGTGTTTGATGGCCTTTGAGCTTTGACTGCTGGCCAGGTTCAAGGAAATACTCAGAAACTTGAGAATCAGAGCAGTGGCCCAGACCTGGAGCTCTTTCCAAGAGAGACAGAGCCCAGAGCCCATGGCCAGTGATGCAGCCCCTGTGGGGCAGGACTTGGGGCCACAAAGGCCCTATTTGTGGGTGTTAGAGCCACAAGAAGTCTCATTTTCCCTCAAGGCCAACAAGAGTCTCTGTCTTCCCCCAGCCTGGCCCCCTGCCTCCAGAGACATTAGGATGGGCCATGTGGGTGGCAGGTCCTCACCTTGGGCCTCAGCTGGAGCGAGTGCCTCCTTCCTTCCTCTCTCCCCACCCAAGATTGCTCTCGTTAAAATCAAATTTAGCTTCTTGCATCATTTCTGCCCCTGGTTGTTGGAACCCAAAGAGAGTGCCCAGGGAAGGGCTCTGACAGGTGGGGCGTGCCCACATGTGCACATAGTTCGAGGTCAAAGATGGCTTTCTTGTCTGCCCCTGGGCAGAGCTGACAGCCTCTCACACCCCTAGCTGATATCATGCTTGCTGGGCTGCTGTGGTGACCCCAGGACAGACAAAGCAGGGTCTGGTGCTGATGTTATGGGCTTGGTCCCGATTTAGTTATGGCTGTCTGGGTGTCTCCCGAGGGTAAGTAAGAATTACGGCCTTTGGATATGTTATTAGTTATTCTAACAACAGCCACAGAAAAAGTGCGGACACCCACAGGGTCCTGTCTGAGCAGAGGCACCTTGGACTAAATCTGCATTTGTCTGGATGCAAAGCTAAAACCTTGGCCTTGGCACCAGCTCCCCCTTATTTATCCAGACCTCACCCCTCCATTCTTTCCTTGCTGACTCCGGTCACCTTCCTTTTCTACAGGCCACGTGAAGGCACTGAAAATGAAGAACTCTTGCCCACTGGGGAGGCGGCAGTGGACTCCTACCCCAACTGGCTCAAGTTCCACATCGGCATCAACCGGTATGAGCTCTACTCCAGACACAACCCTGCAATCAAAGCCCTGCTGCATGACCTCAGCAGCCAGAAGATCACCAGTGTCGGTAGGTGCCCTCACCACGCCCTTCTGCTGGGGCAGGTCGGCTGGGGCTGCCTTTCCCCTGCAGGAGAACTGGGGAGCCATTGCCCCTTGCCAGAGCATCGCCTCCTGAGCTGATTTATGCAGTACCTTCTGGGAGAGGAAGGACACCTTTGATGCCATCAGCGGCTAGGGGCTGTGTCACCCTGTGTGTGCCGGCACTGTGACAAGGCTGGCGAGGGAGGGAGGGGTGCCGCACGGCTTTGCTGCTGCATTCTGCTTCCCTACTCCAGGAGGGCAGGCCCCGGACGAGCACTTTCCAGACATCAGGTTGCCCTCCAGGGGTAAAGAGGGGCAGGCGCCTCTGGTGGCTGGGACCCTCCCTCAGCACAGCCAGGAGACATGCTGCACAGCTCACAGGCTTGTGGTTTTGGACCAGCTCTGCGTCACACCTCTGCCAGGTGCCCCTGCCACATCCTGTGCCCAAGGAGTGACCAGGGCTCGACTCTGTCTGAGGCAGAGGCCCGTGCACACCGTGACTCAGAGGCAACACCTCTGAGTAGTTAGGGGTCTGCTGAGTCAGGCAAAAAGGGGCTCCGGTGACTGACTCCAGGAAGAGGTGGCAGTAGCAGTGTCTGAGCTTGGAGGTCTGGTGCCATTGTTCTCAGGGCTGTAGACAATTGTTTGTGACAGTCCATATTAGTCACTGGTGGTGGCGGCTCAGAGGGGCCTCAAGGAGGCAGTGAGGGATGGGCTGAGGCCCTGCGATGGAAAGAATAGTTCTGGGGGCTCTGCCAGGAGCTGGCCTAGGTACACACGGCCTGGAAGGCATGGAGGGAAGCCAGTGGGGGATACCGTGAGTGCAGGTCCCCACTCCCTCATCGTGTCAGGAGTGCTCTGACACGGTCTTCTGGTGTTTTCCAGAGCAGCCCTGATGCTGAAAGGGTCCCAACACCCTGGGGCTCCGTCCAGCTGCTGACACAGGGGAGAGAGGCTGGGGAGTGGGTTTTGCAGGGGTCTCTGGGAGCTGTTTCCAGCTCTCTCTGCCCAGTACCGAGCTGTCTGCTGGACACTTGCCTCGACACACGATGGGGTCGCTCACTCTCGTGAAGGATCACTGGCAGGAACGAGCTGGCACTTTCCTCTCTTGGCCACTGCACTAAGAGAGCACCTCCCAGGCCCCAGCCTTGCCCCGTGGGATGCCCAGCCTCCCTCCTGCCTCTCGCAGGCGTCAGAGGCTTTCGGTGGGGCTGGAACACAGGCTGTGCATGTGACAGGACATGTCCCACAGACAGCCACAGCTGGGGTGCCCCTTTCACTCCTGAGAGTAGACGAGGCCAGTAAAGAAGAATCCAGGGCACTGGCCAATGCACTCGCTTATTCAGCAGATTTCCTTGAGCACCTCCTGAACTCCAGGCCCCTTTCTGGGCAGTGGGTGGAGGATGAATGAACCTCAACAAGATTCTGCTGCAGATGACCTGAGAAGCTCAGAGAGGCCAAGGGACAGACTCACATGCTCTGAGCGCTCTTCACACAAAATCTAGGAGGAGGTTTTAGAAAGGAGGGGGCCTCCATCTGGAAGGAGGGGCACAGAGGACCTGCTAGGAAAATATCTGACCTGGGGCTTAGATGGGGTATCAGCAGTATCACAGGAGGGCGCAGGGAGGGCTGGGCTTTCCAGGAAAAGAAGAATGACATTTTAAAATTGGAAATGCTTTTCAAGAATATGATAGTAAAAGAGCGTGCTCTGCTGCTGTCCGTGGTGCCCCTCTCTGCCTCAGTTTCCCCATCTGTCAAATGGGCTTGTGCCTGCTCAGGTACATTGTATTTGTTCTAATAAGATGAGGCGCGTGAGCGAGCCTGTGAATAACACCACGTGTGTGCAGGACCACCCCTCCCGAGTGGGGGGTCCGGGGTGCAGGGAGGGCTGCTGGGACTCCTCAGGCTGGCCAGGCTCACCATACCTTCAGGGAAGACAGCCTCTAGCCCTCCTCGGACACCCACGGCATGCAGAGGGCAGGGCCCAGCAGCTCAGAGAGCAGCTCAGGCAGAAGACAGGCCTGTGGGGCTCACGGGCACGTTGCCCACCCGAGACACCCTGCTGTCTGTGCCTCCCAAGGGCCTGGCCCTCAGGCATCTTCCACCCACTTCTGGTCTGCCCCGGGCAGTGGGGGCTTAAGTTGCTTGACCACGGTGGACTGAGACCATGGCTGGCGATCTCATCCCAGGATCCAGCTTGGCCCATGCCTGGAGATGTGAATGCAGGGGGTTTCCTGCCCATCTGGCTCTGGGGGGCTGTCTGTGCTGTCCCTCCCCCTTCCCAGAATAGCACTGGCCTCACTGGTCCTTGCCCATCACTGTGCAGGTCCCAGGCGGTGCTGGGAGGCTGACTGATGCCCCTGGTGCCCGGACCAGCAGGTTAACCTCTAGTGCTTCAGTGTTCACGTGGATCAGGAAGATGGTTACGACCTAGACCCTACAATCTCCACCTGCAAATCTGAAATCCAAGCGTAAATTGTTCAACAGCAGAACCTGACCCAACCTGAACTCACATGGGGGCAAAACCTGTGATTCACAAGGCTGCCTATGAATCCTTATTTTTCTCCTTTGGGGTGAATATTCACATGCTCCTCTGAGAAAGGGGGAGTGTGTTTAATTACGGGGACACATTACTTGCGCCTTCTGTCATCTGAGATTTTTGATGAGTGGCATGGCCCCACGAAACCTATATCACAGGGTCACCAAGAGGCTTCAGGGAGCAAATAAGAGAAAGACATAAAAATAGAGGCTAGAGCATGTCTCTGTAGGCAGGTGTGTTGGGGGCAGCGATCCAGGGGCAGAGCCTCCTTTCTGGGAGAAGCTTGTGCCAGACAAGCCAGTGGGCTCCCAGGTGAGCTCCCACTTGTGAAAAGGCTCTGGTTTGCAGGGAGCAGCAGGAGAGTGCTGGCCCTGTTCCAGTCACAGGCGTCCCTCAAAGATGCCTGCTCGCTGGGTGGCATCTGCCCCCACGTCCCGTTGGATGTTTTGGTTAAAAACCCAGCTGCTTGAGACCTTAGCCCTGGCTGGGCCCTTGGCTTCGGAGAGCCCGCTGAGCAGATTTGTAAATGGAGGCCCTCACTAGGGACTGTCTGCTGCCCTGTCACTGCTGTGACCCGGAGTTGGGCACAGCCTTTGAAGTCTCGTGGGGAACCCTGGATGGCGCCCCTGTACTGGAGCCTAAGACCTCCTGTGGGTCAAGGTGGGGCAACACCATGCTCTGGAACATGAAATGGGAGAAAGACGTAGAAATCACACTGACCCGCACTGGCGGTGGGCAGGAGAGTCTAAACATAAGGAACTGGATATGCACCTCACTTCCAAAGCCACTTCTGCAAACAAGGAAACCCCCCGCAATGTGGGGCTCGTGAGTCCCTGCTCCAGGCTCAGAGCTCTGTCCCTTTAGCCATCTGGCCACATAGCCCCTTTCATCTTCAGGTTTCGCACCCCTGTCAAACACTGTTTCTGCAAGCTTGCAGACCTCTCAGAAGGACTCCGTCGAATCACCCCCGTTCAGAACCATGCAGTCCACTTCATGAAGCACGTGTGGCCTTCGGTACAGCTGCTGTGGCCGACCGAGGTTTATTTATAGCCGGGCTCCTGGCTGCTTGGTAACGGCGGTTCACTGCCTTTAAAGAGGTTTGGGATGTTATCTACCTCTATTCAGCTTGAAATCAGGCATGCAGCGCCTTCGGCTCGGCCGGTGATAATTAAATCGCTATCATGCACAATTATGGATGCAAAGAATAAATGACACTATTAGCCGCTCTGTACTTGGAATTGCTTAAAAAGGAAAAGAAATCACAGGAGCATGAGAGGATTCAGGCAGCCTCTGGCTGGAAGACGCCACCATTGGTTGCTCCATCCAGGTCGGGACACGATCATGGTCGGTCTCTAAACAAAGAGCTGCTCCCCAAGACCGGAGTCCTGGGCGCTAACTGATCTAGCTGGATCTGGGGCTGACTGGCCAGTGAGCTTCCAGGAACAAAGGCTGCGGCCCCTGGGGGCGCAGGGTGGGCAGCACCCCTTGGGCCCCTGGGGGCTGCCCTATCTAATTGGTCAGAGGCCAGCTCCTCTGGAAGGCAGTTCCAGCCCCAGAAAGGCCACAGTCCCCTTTCTTCCCTAGAGGCCACTCAGGGCCCAGGCTCCAGGTGCTGGCTCTCCAGCCTATAAACTGACAAGTGACAAGGCTCCATCAGCGGGAGGCACCTTAGGTCATTGGGGAGGAAGGACACAGCCCCCCTGCCCCCCACCAAGGATGATTACAGGCAACACGCCAGAGAAGGTGATATAGCACAGCCCCTCCTCGGTTTTCCTTCCAGCCATCTGGTCCAAGATCAAGATCCCATCAAGTACCCCCGGGCACCTGCCTTCCTGAGCAGACAGCAGCCAGGGCTGCCGAGTCCCACAGGCGTGATTCCCACTGTGTTCCCTCCCATTCCAGGGAGGAGGCTGGGTTCCCACTTGGGCTGTGCTGGGCTTTCTCTCTGAAGTACATTTAATCATCAAAATAGAAGGGAGCAGTCTTGTGGAGCGTGGTTTACACAGCAGTCTAGGCTGGGGGCAGTTACAGCTCAAACATCCTGGGGGTGCCCATGAGGGACGGAAGTTAGGTACAGGCCTGCCACGGCAGCATGCACGTGGGACGGGAGGACCCAGGCCCTCATGGCCTCCTCCAGGTCCTCGCAGGGGCAGTCCCCTTGATGCCAGCACCCTGGTGCCCAGCAGTGATGAGACACGCCCCACACTGCTGAGGGCCCACATCCCTCCAGGCCCAAAGGCAGCATAAGGGGCTCTGCCTGGCACCCAGGGCTCTGGAACACGGGTCAGATCCCAGTCCTGCCCTGGGGGTGAGGTGCGTGGGGTGGGCGGGGAAGAACAGGTCACATTCTCCATGGTGAGGCCCTTGCTTCCTCTGACCCTTCAAACAAGGCAGTGGCTGTGAAAATATTTGGACTACCTGCCTGACCATGATAAGGACAAACATGGGTCCCACTTCCTAGATGAGGTGACAGACGCCAAGGGCAGTGACGTCAGAGGCCCCCCCCACTGGTGGCCGGGAACACATGGGCGTGTGCATGTGGGCCACAGATCTCTTATGAAACTCATTCATTTAAAAGTCAGGAGGCAGCTCATCAAAATACGGGTTGGGGTTTTTGTAAGAAACGGGGAGACCCTGGTTTCCATGGGAAGCACAGAGCTGAGCGGTGGCTGCTTCCGGTGTGCCAGACCCGGGTCATCGTCCCTGTGAACACCGGGGTGGGGTACCTGCTGACGGCAGAGCCCGGGGGCCTGTGTTTCCCACTCACTCCCCACTGGTGTGGCGGGGCTGGCGTCCCTGGCCTGGACGGCACCTCGTGTCCCTTCAGGGCTGTCTCCCTCCTCCCAGGGCTGCTCTTGGTGCTTGGCCCACCTCCATCCTTCCTTGGGGGCGCCCAAGAAATGTAAAGCCTGTTATGGTTCTTCTGGGGAGAGCTGTGTTCTGGGGAAAGACAGTGAGCCAGACGACCTCAGAGTGTCCAAGCATCTTGGCAGTCATGGAATTATAGTGTCTGCAGACATTAGATAATAAAGTACAGGGTGTTCTGTTAATATGCATTAATGTGTGCTTACTGATGCATGGATCGCTGCTCAGCACTTACACCCTACTGGTAACGCACAGCTGGAGGATTCGTGCTGGTTCTCAGGGTTGGCAGGAAGGACAGTGGTCTGAATGGTGCACCCCTCTGCAGGGGGGGTGTGGGAGGAGAAAGCATCTACAAGAGGCACCGTCTGTGGGGCTGGAGGGAACCAGGCAGGACACCACATGTGTTAGTGATTTGATGGCAGTAAGGCCCAGATTGAGTGAGGCCACAGAGGTAGAAAGAAGGTGCCTGACGGGGCTGGATCAGGAAGGCGGCATCTGGGGCATGTGGCGTGATAGCCCTGACCTTAGCCCAGCCTCATACCCACAACGGGCTCACCACTCAGCTGGGTCCCCTCCTAGGATCTGATGGCTCTCTGGGAAACGTGGAGAACCAACCAGGTGAGGGCATGTCCACTGGCGCTTGTGTGGGGCTCTTGCTGCATACTTGGGTCCCTCTTCCCGGGTTGTCTTTGCTTCTAGGGTGCCTCGCAACCCTGCACTGGGGCAAGATTCCCCAAGTCTGCCCTGAGGAGGAAACCCCAAACTGGTCCCCACTTCTTGAGGCCTGGTCGGTGTCCTGGCTCTGCCAACAGGGCCCTCAGTCCTGACCACCTCCCCAGGTCCATTCTGTAGCAGAACAAGGCCACCCACTTCTGACTGAGCCCCGGCTCCTGGCGGTGTCGGCCTCTCTTCTGGCCGAGGTGAACACGTGACCTTTACCATGACTTAAGGTGGCTTGCCTGTGGGTTTTGGCAGGGAGACCATACTTGATTTCTCAGCAGAGTCCCAGTGTCTTCCGGCCGCGGACCCCGGCTTGGCAGCTGGGAGAGGCCCTCACCCCCGGCAAGAGGAAGGCGGCGTCCGGAGCAGGCAGTCCTCCTGGAGTCCTTAGTCACCGGGAGATTCTAACTTGCTTTGGTTTCTGGTTATCCGCTTGCTCCGTGGGGAAGAGGCAGTAGTGCAGCGGCAACAAGGGGTGGCGGTACATTGAGACTCCCCTTCCAGAACAAGAATGACTACAGGCCAGATTTGCATAATAATTTATTATTCAAGAAAATCAGGATTACAGGCCCTAGAAAGAGCTGTCCCTGATTGGCCTTGGAAGGAATAATTAAATACAGTGACCCCAGTTATTACATGGAAATGGGGACGTCGAATGGGGCTTAATAGGGCCTCTAATTTTTTTTAATAATCACTTCTGTGTTCATCTTATTAAAAGTGTAATAAATGTTCATTGTAGAAATTTAGAAAGCACAGATAAGGGAAAAAGGAAATTAAAATCATCTGTGGCTCTATTCTTGGGGGGTAACCACTGATGCTTATCTGTGCACCCAGATTTTCCCACACGCTTGGTACACACCTTCCGAAGAGGCAGCTCACTGAGCATAAACGTTTGCTTGGTCATAAAATACTAAATCGTTCGCTGTGGTAGTAGAAATTCCGTGGAGCCAGTGAGAAGGCTGCACAGTACTCCTTCACGCGGGATCACCTGCATCGTGCGTCTGCTCCCGGGGTTGAGCATTTGGGGTTACTTCCAGTGTTTTTGAGGGGAGTGGAATTTGTTCCTGGCTTTGCTCTCCTGAGGAGAGCGCAGGCTGGAAAAGTGTCAGGACAGACGCGCGTCACAGGCTGGTCTGGGGGAACTATGCCTCCAGCATCACCTGGACCCCAGGAGCAGCCTGGGACTCTGCATAGGAAGGAGTGGGCCATGGTCTGGTTGGGAGCCTGGGGGGCGGGCTGGGCCTCAGCCCTCACAGAGGCCCTGAGACCACTGAAGACGCTCAGGGAGCTTCGAGCTCCTGGTCATTCTCCACGATCATGACTGTCGACCATCTTGAATGTGCTTTGTGCCGGTGCAGTCGGTTCTAGATGCTTCACAAGCATTACCCTCTTAATTGTGACAGCAGTCCTGGGAGGTAGATGGGATGGCCATCCCCATGCCACATGTGAGCAACCCAAGGCACTGCCAAGTCAAAAAATACATTTCCCTTATTTGTCTTCACCCTTGCCATAGCCCCTGAGAGGGAGGCTGGGCAGCATCTAAACGCCATGTACCACAGCCGATGTTCGGGAGAATGAGGACTCCTTGTAGGGCACCAGGCCATAGGGAGCTGGTCAGACTCCAGCCTCAGGGCTCCTCCAGACCAAAGCCCCCAGTACTGTGCTGTCCAGCGTGGTGCACGCCCAGTATGGCCCACCCCTAGTATGGCGCCCTCCAGTATGCTGTTCCTCCAGTATGGTGCCTGGACGGCCCCCATGATGAATGAGGCGCCTCCAGCCAAGGGGTCTTCTGAGTCTCCTCAGACTAACGCTGCTCAGGCTTCCCACAGAACCCCAGAAACCTAGACTGGGCCAACAGTGGTGTGTAGGTGTAGGTGTGGGTGGGTGGGTGTGTGGGTCAGACTGTCTGAGAGATTCCGCACCCAGCCCCAACCCCTAAATACAAAGCTGGGATGTGTATGGGTGTCAGGGCAGGAAACCCGAGTTCCCAGGCTCGTCAAGGGGATGAGTCTGAGGGCAGCAAGTGACTCCATGTCTCTCTCCCTCTCTCTTGCAGCCATGAAGTCAGGGGGCACACAGCTCAAGCTCATCATGACGTTCCAAAATTATGGGCAAGCTCTGTTCAAACCCATGAAGTAAGTGCTGGGGGCTGGTTGGGACGAGGGTGCCAGGTGTGGGGACCGGTCCATGCTGGAGCACGCAGGCACCCAGTTTCTAGTGGAAAATGCACTGTTTCCTCTCAAAGGTGTTTGGGGTGCACTAGACTGCTCTGGGCTCCCCAGTGCCCCCTCTCCACCTTCATCCACTGGCAGATCATTCCTCCCCCAGTGAGCATAACAGGTGTTTTAAACCAGGAGCCTGAATATGGATGCCAAAGAATGCCCCTGCAGAGGTGACTGTGCCTCTCCTGCACGCCTTGGGGATCAGCAAACTTTTCCTGTCAAGGGCCAGCCAACAGGTATTTTAGGTTTTGCAGGCCGTGTGGTCTGTGTCTCAGCCTGTCAGCTCTGCTGTCCTAGCCCCAAGGCAACCAAACGATATGTAGGTAAACAGACGTGGCTGTGTGCCAATAAAGCTTTATTCATAAAGCTCGCAGTGGGTGGATGGACCCCTCAACTGTAGTTTCCTGTGCCAAATAAAGCAGAGACCATGCTACCAAAATATAACTATCAAGGCACGCATTGGCACATGAAAGTTTGTGGGAATGGCGGAGAAGGGGTATTTGAAAGCCAGGCCATGCCAAGAAAATTCACAGGGAGCTTCATGGTTTTGATGTCCGCCCTGATGATCCTGGGGTGTGAGCATCCCATGTGGCCCAAGGTTGCTCCGCCATCTTTGTTAGCCCCAACGAGGCTGCAGGTGTGCCGGCAAGGGTTTGCTGCACCCCCGAGTGCCCACATGGACTGTGCAAGTTGTGTGAGCCTGGTGGTGGGGCGGTGGCAAGCTGCCGCTGTGGTCTCTGCTGGGTAGGGAAGCTGGCTTTTGTTCACCAGATCTTGGCCGTCTGTCCTGACATTCAATTCTCAGAATAAGCTAGAAATACTGATAGCTTATCTGCTTACTTTTCAGATTTTGAGAATGATGGTAATTGAGAGGCATTCCAAATACGTTGCGAGCCAAACAAAATAGAGCTGCTAGGGTGTAACTTGTGACCGAAGGTCTGCTGTGACCAGGGTATTTCTGGGACTCTTGCTCCCATTCGTGGGACAGATGTCTTTCTGGGGGCTTCCCCGAGGGTCCACTTTACCTGTCTGTGATCTGGGGCTGCCTGGAGCAGGAGGGTTGAGAACCTTATTCACCCGGGCGAGACAAAGGACACCAGGGGAGGGCGACAGGCCTGGGGCTGCCAGGATACAGGGGACACGCCGAGGTGTGGTGAAGCCACCCACCACCTGCCGAGGGTCTGAGAGCATAGCACCTCCTTCCCTGTCTATGCAGGAAGGGAAGTTCCAGCTCCTCCCAGAGAATCTTCTAGAAAAGGGAGCCGTAGTGGGCGGGGCTGTCTCAGGAGGATGGCTGGAGGCAGGCGTGTGGACAACAGGCATGGGTTCAGGTAGCCCCTGACTCATGAGGGAGGATTGGGGCCAGTTAGAGGGTATGCAGCCTGAGGCGAGTGTGGGCTCCTTATGGAACATTCTGGAAGGAGAGGAGGCCTGGGGCAGGCATGGGTTCCTTGTGAAGCTTTCCACCCTCCTTCTGTTGAGAGGAAACAGTTGAGAGATCGCGGCTGCTCACAGGGGAGGTGAGCAGAAGGGCTGCTACTAGGTCCCTTGATGTCACAGTGGTGCCCTTCCTGTCCCTCCACGGACTGACCTATGTGAAACCCCGCGGTCAGGATGCCCAGTGTGGGCAACCACCTCAGCAGCCCTGGTGACACATGATGCTCTGTGCAGGCGCTGCCGTCCTGGTACTCCCTGGGCCAGGCTCCGTGCCTGGGTTCACACATCAGTGGTTTTGTCTTCACATGCTGCTGTGAGCCACTGGCATTTTGTTCCGGCCGCTGTTCTGCCATATAACAAGGAGGAACCAGGGCTTGGAGAAGCCGCCCAAGGTTGAGCCAAAAGTCCAGGCTGCCTGGCCCCCGCCCCCGTCCTGCCCCCGCCCCGCCATGGTGGACTCCACAGTCACAGAGGAGTCCAGGGCAGGGTAGGACGGCCAGGCCCCTGTGTCCCCAGAAAGCGCACGACGCTCACGTCTGCCCCTTCTCTCCCGAACTCTCAGCCCCCGCCCGTCTGCAGCAGGAAGTGGCAGCATCTGAAAGTGGGGGCCATACACAGACAGCCTGGGGCAGGGTTTCTGCAGGCACTCAGCAAAGGCCCTTGTGAGTGCTGGGGCCAGGCTGAAGCCATGGAAACAGGGCTGAGAATCTCTAGGCAGCTGGGGAAACTGAGGCCAGAAAGGGAAAGCATATGTGCATGGCCTGCCAGCTAGACTGTCAGAGCCGTGGTGGGTGTCCTGAGGGGAGCCAGGCTCCTTCCCCTGTCGTCCGCCCTCTTGCTGCTCTGCTGGGTCACATCAAGGCATTTCCAGGCACCTGGACTCCTCTCCACTGACCGTGCCCTCAGTCTGGCACTGACTGTGGTCCTGTCGCCAGTAGCCTCCACTCCCTGATGACCCTGGGGCCCGGGCCCTGAGGAGGCTGCACACACCATTCCTGTCCCCAGTGGCTGTGGTTTAAGACCACAGCACTAAGACATTAAAACCCAAGATTAATAGTTCTTTTTAGGAAAGACTTTCTTCTATGAGCTCCGAAAAGTTCTGTAAGTTGTGAGTACCTTATGAATGAATTAGATGGGGGTGCTTTTCCTCCAAGGCCTTGAAGGATATAAGTTACGAGGTTCTGTAAGAGGGATGGCCGGTGGGACAGAGGGTGGAGACTGGGGGTCTTGCAAAGTGTGATTTATGTGCAGTGACATATTTTTAAAAGTGATTGGACACCACACACTAGCACATTAGCTCATAAGTTTCCGGACATTGTTGCTTTAGGGTTAAAGTAAGATTTCAAACATGTCGGGGTCAAGACGCAATCCGCATGCTCTAGAGCTCGCTCACGGGAAGCCTGTGATTCACTGGCTTGTACATTCACAGAAGTGAGCAGCCATCACCAATCCATTCTAGGGCCTTTTGGTGCCTCCAGAAAGAACCCATACAATGTTTCTATCAACCCCTGTGGCCCCCTTGCCCACCCTGTAGGCCTGGATGCCACCAATCCATCTTGTGTCTCCAGGATTTACCTATTCTGGAATTTCCTGTCAACAGAATCACATGTAAATATGAGCAGCTCCTTTCACTCCAGGTTCATCCACACTGTGGCAGGTGCCGGTGCCTCATTCCTTTCTGGGGCCAAATGACACCACATTATGTGGAGAGGTCACATTTTATTTTATCTTTCCACCCGTTGATGGGCATTGGGGGCTATTTCCAGTGTGGGGCTGTTAGGAATAACAGTGCCATGAACATTCACGCCCAGGTTTTTGTAGGGACACGTGTTTTCCTTTCTCTCGGGTCCATACGTTGGCGTGGAGTTGCCAGATCTTATGACAACTGCATTTCACTGTTGGAGAGGCTGCCAGACTGTTTTCCATGGGAGCTGCTCTCCTGGCCCCTGTGGCGCCCCTGCGGTGCCCCCGAGTCCTGGCCTGTTATCATCTATCTGTCTGATTCTGGACCCCCTGGGGGTGTCTCCTCGTGGCGCAGACTTGCATTTTCCTGATGATTCGTGATGCCAGGCATCTTTACGTGTCCTTGTGAGCCATTTGTGGATCTTCTTTGGAGAAATGTCTCTATAAATCTGCCACTTTTCAGCTGGGGTGTCTTTTTTGTTAGTAAGTTATAAGCATTCTTTATGTATTTTGAGCACAAGACCCTCATCATGTATGTGGTACCCTTTAAAGCACAAGAGTTTTTGTTTTTGTTTTTAAGTTTATTTATTATTTTGAGAGAGAGAGAGAGACAGAGCCAGGGAGAGCAAAGGGAAGTAGAGAGAATCCCAACCAGGCTCCACACTGTCAGGGCAGAGCCCGACATGGGGCTCAAACTCACGAACTGTGAGATCGTGACCTGAACCAAAACCAGAAGTCGGACGACTGACACTCCGAGCCACCCAGGCGCTCCTGTCTATCTATTTTGGTGGTGCCTGTGCTTTTAGTGTAGTGTTTACAGTTTAATATCGAAACAGTTCATTCATAAGCAGTGATGCGGGTGAGGTGTGTGGCTGAGCGTGCCGGGCAGGCACGTCCTCGGAGCCAGCAGGCGTGGCCGCAGCCACCACGTGTCCCAAAGGCAGCTTCAAGCAGCCGGTGGTTTGGCAACGGGGGGGTGGACTGAGGTGGACACACCGGAGGGTGCAGCGTATTGGAACAAACTTCCACCTGCTTCTGGAAAAGGAGCCTTCCAGGCAGGCCCATGACACTGGCTGTGACCACCTCCCAGCAGACACGCTCAAGGCCTTCCCACACACGCCACGGAGCCTCAGACGCACACTCCATGCAGAGCCCACTCTCCAGCTACTCAGACGGGACAGAGAGCAGGGTCTGCTCGACCACAGTGGCCCCGGAACCGGGGGCTGGCTCATAGTGGCGCCCTGCATGTGCACAGAGCAGATGGGGGCAGGGGCAAACAGCGCAGACACGAGCACGTGAGCAGCTACCCTTGCCGTTGAGCATGACCAGGGCTGACTGGCACAGGGTAGGCAGCTGGAAGGCTTTCAGACGGTATCTCTGGCTGAGGCCTGAGTGTGAGGCCCAGTCGATCACGCCAGGCCAGGAGACCCGAGAGAGAGAGAGAGAGAGAGAGAGAGAGAGAGAGAGAGAGAGAGAGAGAGGAGAGGGTGGATGCTGTTGGCAGAGTCCTGCAGGTGGGGAGGGAGGGGAAGGGGAAGGCGTCACTGGGCGTCAGAGCAGAGATGGCGGTGCAGATTCAGGGTCAGGGTTGGCGAAGTGTTCTGACCCGGGGACGGGGGCTCCGGCGGATGGGTGCGAGCGGCGGCCTGGAGCACTGAGGATGACAGGCTGCCACGTGGGCCGATTGCCATGTGACCTTGCACACCCTCATCCTCCTCTCTGGGCTTTGGTTCCTCGGTACTGTCGGAGGCTGGGTTCCGAGAGGCCGAGGGTCCCTCTGAGTCTCGAGAGGAAAGAGGTGGATGGCTGGCATGAGCTGGGGGATAGGTTTGGTGGGAGAGCTGGGAAGTGGCGGGCCACTTCCTCCCCAGAGCTCACCTGAGCCGTGCAATCACTTCTGAGTGCTACAGGCCATTCTGGGTTCACCAGCAAATACGCCAGGGAAGGTGACTATCTGGTGCCACTGCAGGCAGGCTGGAACCGAGTGTGGACTCGTTTCTGCTGCGGCCACCCAGCACCTGGTGAGGCTGGCGTGAGGAGCCGTCGTAACCAGCCCTGCCCCTCCACTTTGGAGCCCAACTGTGACGTGGACATGGACCCCAAACACCTGAGTCTGTGTGCGGTTTAGGATCAAAAGTGTCCCCAGAGGCCTGGGGAAGGGCAGCTACCTGACACACGTTGTAGCTTCTTAGGGAAAAGCGATGTCAGCAGCAAGAGTGATACCATCAATGCTATGATTAGGGTCCCTGGTACCCTCCAGGGTCGGCCCTGCTTACGAGAGACAGGGGAAAGAGGAAACCCGAGAGCTCTGGGACGCAGCATTCGAAGTCTGGCTTCGTGACTGACACGCAAGGCTTGGGGAGATCCAATGGGAAGATGGAAAGTTCTCCAAAGGAAGCACGCTGTGCCTCAAGGTGGGCGGGGTTGAGGTCATAGGTGTGGAGTCAGAGCCCTGCACCAAGCCCAGCACAAGGTATCTTACATAAGTGCCACAGACACCCTGAGGGGGCCACTTTACCCTCCCACCAGGCCTCTTCGTGGAGGAGCAGACCGAAGCTCAGGGTGGCAGGGGACATGCCCAAGGACACCGAGATCACCCAAGTCCCCTGGCTAGCACAAGGTGGGGAGGAACAAGCCATGCAGATAACTGACCTCAGCATAGCCGGGCTGCTGTCTGTGCTGCCCACACGTGTCCCCCTCAGACCTCAAGGCTGGCGTGTGCCAGCACGGGACCACAGCTGTCCCCAGTGCCAGCAGAATGTCTTCACTCCTCACTTGGTTGCAGCAGAGTCCTGCAGCAGCGCACACACCCGTGCCGTGTCCTGGGCCCACAGCAAAGCACCACGAACCAGGCAGCCGAAATAACAGACGTTTATTTTCTGTCCCATTCCCCTCCTCTGTGAGGACACCAGTCCCTGCATTGTGGCTCACCCTGCCCCAGAGTGACCTCAACATAGCCATCATGTCTGCAGAGTCCCTACTTCCAAATAAGGTCAGGTTCACAAGTCCCAGAGTCAGGACCCAGGAGGTACACGGTCCTAGGGTCAGGGCTCAGGAGGTTTGCGGGTCCCAGGTTAGGACGCGGGAGGTTCACGGTGCCAGGGTCAGGACTACAACCTATCTTTTGGGGGCACGATTCACCCATTAGGGCACCGGGTAAGCACATCCTCCATGTTCACCACTATCACCTCCTCTCAGGGAGAGGAAAGGTAGTAAAGAGTCTGCATCTCCAATGTTTGTCAATTCACCCTCCAACCATCATGGGACCTCTTTTTCTCTGTGTTGAGAGGTTAGATTAGACCAGGAACAAATACCGTAAGTGTTGGTAAAACCCAGTAGCTGCACATAGACAGCCTCCCCTGGTCCTGCTGTGCATGGAGCTCTACGCTGCTGTGACCAGGCTTGTATTTTTGGAGGAACCTGGTTTGGGGGTGGAAGGTACCCAGAGTGAAGTGCTTGGTCGCAGGGTGGGGCTGTGGTTGGCTGTAGGAGGTCTTGCCGGAGCCTCCAGAGGCCACACAGTGGTCTGTGAGCCAGCAGCCCAGGACGAGGTTCCCAGGAGGTGCCTGGGCTGGACACCCATGTCTGGGCTTGCCCTGGGGGCTGCGCAGGAGACTCAAAGGCTGGCAAGAGGTTGTCCACACAGCCTGGAGAAGTCACAGGAGGTGAACACGTTGGTCCCAAGGTCTGCCCATGGGTCCCCCACTCCCCTCGCCTTGGAGGGCAGGAGGCTCCCTGGGTTTGGGAGAATCACTGGATAACATCAGGGCCAACTCTGTGCACACATCTCTGTGCAGAACTGACACTCAGTGGTGGGGACTATCCCTGCACGGGAGCACGTGGCCGCTTCTCCCACCAGCTGCCTCTCTTCCCTCTTCTCGGTCATGTGTCAAGGTGGATGCAGCAAGAGCATGTGTCCGAGGCTGCCATGCTGGGTTCTGACCTTGCCTGGGAGAAGGCCACTTGCCCCTCTCTGCATGTCTGCCAGGGGTTTCGGTCTCTGCTCTGGCCAATGAAAGAGCCGGTGACGGACAGCTGGCAACTGTGTCACTCGCACCAAGTCATTTGACCTTCCCAATCACAGAGGTACGCTTTATTTTTATTGCCAACTCCCCTCCAAGGAGGAGGAAACTGAGGACCCAGAGGGTTTAAATATCAACAGGGAAGGGCATCCGGCCAGGGGTTTGGTTCAGGGTCCTGGACGCCAGATCCTGGCCCTTCAGGCAGCATGGGGCTGGAGCCGGGCTGTCGTGGGAGACCTGAGTCCCACCTTGCTGGGGCCAGGCTGTCGCTCAGGGAGGCACCCACTCTGCCACCCTCTGTGCCAGCAGATTTCTGGAGGCACCACACATGGGGAGGAGACCTAAGTACTCCAGTTCATCTCCTGTTTGCTGTTTATCTGTGTTTATGGAGCACAGGGAAGGGCCTTTAGCCCATTATGTCTTGTCTGCCTTGGTTTACCTGTTCTTCGCAGGGCCAAGCCTTGGCCCAGTGGCTGGAGCTGAAGCTCAGCCGCGTGTCCAATGTGTGCTGCAGTGCCTATGAACCAGCCATCTGGTTTTCTTTGCAAAGAATGGAAATTGTGTGAGTGTGTGTGTGTGTGTATGTGTGTGTGTGTGACCCAGAGAAACTGTCCTTAAACAGCTGCTTGAGGCCCAGGAATTCCTAAGCAATCAAGATGCATAAACAGGCAGCTGTGGAAGAATGTTCAGGCGGAGACAGAGTCTCTAAACACAGATCTGGGAGCCTCCCTCCTGCTCTGACCACACGTGGTCCACCAGGCAGGGTGTGTACTGAGGGCAGGAGGCACCAGCCAGCAAGCAGGGCCCCCTCTATGATTTTGACCTTGGTCTGAAGGCCCATTCCCCATGACCTTGGCCCTGCTCTGGGCCGCAGGCCAGGTGCCTCCCCCAGAAGCTGAGGGCCCAAGGGGCTATGGGGCCAGTTCATCTCTTTTGGGCTGAGCAGATTTGGCTAGGAGACTCTCAAGCTTAGCGTCAACTTTCCCAGGGGCTCTGGGGCCACACAGGGTACCACACGCTGGAGACTGATGACAGACCGCACCCCCTCCCCCATCAACCTGCAGGCCTCCCACGTGACCAGTGTCTGACCAGGGGCCAGACTCCCAGACAGGCACCCTGCTCAGGGCCCTTTTCCTGTGCTTGCCTTTCCTCTGGGCAGGTCCTAAGCAGCCCCTGGCCCTCGCTGGGCCTCCCTGTGTGGCTGCAGCATGAGGCCCCCGGGCAGCCTGAGCTCCTCAGTGTGCAGGGGGTACACTGCCCTGGGCTGTCGTGGAGCAGGGATTCCCAAAAGGATGGCCGGACGTCCTGAGGTCACGTCCGTGTAGCGGCTATCTGATGCAGGGAGGTGTCTTTCACAAGAGGCACTGGCTTTCCCCTCTGTCCCATGGGCCTGCGGAGGCAGAGAGGCCATAGTGGGTTCTCCATGGTCCCCAGGCGGCCGGCCTGTGGCCAAGCGTTACGACCACTCAGGACCCCAGTCTCCTTCTTCAAGCGTGAAACCGTGCAGGCTGTTTCCATTTACCACTTTCACAAGAGGCCTCGTGAAAACTTGTGTTTTTATTTTGTTTTGTTCTGTTTTGTTTTGTTTTCACAACCACCCAGGGCCGTAGAGGTCCTCTCTGGAGGGAGGACCCTGGCGGCCTCACTGTTTAATTTCCTGTTTCACCGCAGTAGCACCAGCTATTATGATATCGTGGAAGTTCAAGGGGCACGACGTGCTGATCTGATAGGTTCACGCTGCAATCCAGTGGGAACAGCTAAGATGCATTTTCTGGGCAAGTCTGACGGTTACGATGTCACTTTGTGCTGTGTGTGAGGTCCCACGGCCCACCTCCCTGCCAGCTACAAGTGTGTACCTCAAACAACATCTCCAGTGTTGAGTGTCCTTCAGTGCTGCCATCAGATGAGCCTTGCGGCTCCCGTCCAGACCCGCAGCTAGATGGGGCCACTGTGGGCAGTCTCCCGGGCCTCCGTGTTCTCTTCTGGGAAAGGGGTTCACACACCAGCGTGGGGCTGGTCACTCATCCATACTGGAGCTGCTAAGCCAGTGCTTCCTGCTTGGCAGGGCTGGGAGTGGGGCTGGGGAGCTGATGGGCACTGGCAGGGGGCCTGGCCCCGCCCATGTCTCATAGGTTTGTGAACTCAGAAAGGAACCAGGCTGCCCTGAGGATCACCGAAGGGGCAGCATGGCCAGGACATGAAGCGCAGGCTCCCCAGGGCCCCACCAGAGTAGCTGGAGGGGCAGGCGCACAGCACAGCAGATGCCCCCCGAACAAAGCTCTTCCTCAGGCAGGAAGATCAAAGAGCAAAGCCACCGGGCTGTGCTGGGCGGACCTCACTGGGGCCACAGGCTTCCTCCCCGATCGCTGTGACCCTGGGCCCAGCGGTGACCTGGGGTGGCTCTGGCGGGCAGGCGAGCTGCAGCGGCATCGAGCGCGTGCAAGCCCAGAACCCCTCAGGTGAGGCTGTGTGGACAGCAGGGGAGGTTCTGGAAACAGGTGATCCTGAGAAGGAGGCACTGATTGTAGAGAACCTGTGGTCTTGTCCTGCCCTGTGCTCATGGTGCCAGGCGGCTGGCATGGGCTGAAACAGCTCCCAGAGGTGAGGGCTCGGGCTGCCTTATGGACGGACCTGGGCATGGACCCAGGCACGGACCCAGGCAGGACCACAGACGAGGCCATACAAAGTGGGAGGGCAGGAAAGGAGTCTTGGCTGCCAAACAACCTTGGGAGAAGACCTTTGAGCCGGGTTTCAAAGGGTGAATAGGAGTTCTTCCTGGATGCAGGGGGATTTCAAGGCACATGCCCTACATACTAAGGCTTGGGGAAATAAGATTTTGAGGCCTAGTGAGTGAGCAGTTGGGAGTTTCCAAGGATTTGTCATCCTCTTGATGAATAATTCATGTTTTCTTTCTGCTGGTGCCCTGACCCAGGCCCCGAAGGCAAACTGATTGCCCAAGAGCCAGTCACTGGGTGTGGAGCCAGCAGAGGCCTGGGCCTGACTGGACATGAACAAGGAGTGCTTTGTGTCCATGCTCCGCGTAGGCCAGTCTCCAAGCCCGAGTCCCACCCTCGTTCTGACTGGCTGCCTGGAGCGCCAGCACCCTCCCCATGGACAGCCAGGCCTGCGTCAGTCCGACCGTGGCCCACCTGCCAAGAAGCTGTGGGAGCCTGTGTCTCTGCCACAGGCCCAAGTCCTGGGGGTCAACCCGTCCTCTCCTGCATGCCCACCAGCCCAGCTTACTTCTGACTTCCTATCTGGTGCCTACCCCAGGCCCCTGAACAGGAGGCATAAGGTCCAGGCTGGCAGGGAGCCTGCATTCTAGTGAGACACCAAAAGTCAGAGGCTGCGTCCGGAGAAGATTCCACGGGACAAGGTGACAGAGATGTTTTAGCGACAGGCCCCTCTGCTTGTGTTTGTAGGGTTCCTCTCCCAGGCACTGTTAGAGTGCCTACTGCATGCAGACGCAGCTCTGGGCCACAGGGCAGGAGGTGGTGGGTAAGCTGAGGCCTGGATGGTAAGGTGAGAACCAGACACGTGAAGGTCTAGGACAGAACATTCCAGCAGTGGCCGCCTGTGGTCCCGTCTGAGGCTGGTGGCCTGCACAGGTATGGAGAGGCCAAGGAAGAGCAGGGTAAGCTGGAGACCCGGAGCAGGTATCCCGGTGGCCTCCCTGCTACAGGAGCTGAGTGCAGCTTTGGGCTCCTCCTTGAGGAGTGCGGTGCTCCTGCACGGGGGGCTCCCTGCTGACCCTTAGGAGCACCCTGAGCAGAGAGCGAGGTTTCATGACAGTCAGCCCATTTCCCGTGGGACTCCCCGAGTGCCACAGCTGGGGCCGCAGGACAGGAGAGCCCAGGACGGTGGGGCAATGTGCCCACTGCACCCGGACAAAGCCCCTCGGGTCCTAGCACGGAGCAGTCACCCCGTGGCTGGAATGGGGCAGATATGTGATCCGAGCTTCTTCGGGGGAGGAGGCATTGGCCAAGAAAGGCGCCGTGGAAAGACGGTTTGGGGTGTGGCCAGAGCCCAGGGTGTGTGGGGGCCTCTGGAGGTCGGCTGCGACTTGGGTCATACTGGGATCTGAGGGGGTGTGCTGGGTCGAGGGTCACGTGACGACCTGAGGGGTTGCACTGGGAGAGGATCAGGCGGTGACCTGAGGGGCTTCTGAGGAAGCTTCCAGAACAGTGTGAGCAGTGGGCAGGAGGTACCGGTGTGGGGCACATCCCTGAGGGCACAGGGCAGGTGGGTCCCGGGTCCTGGTGGTGAGGAAGGAGGGGGTGAGGGTCCCAAGCAGCCCAGCACTGCTGGCCGTCTCCAGAGCAGCCTGCCACCAGGGCCCCTGAGTTCTGGGAACACTCAAGAAAGTCCTGATTGGGGAGCAGATGGACACTGGGAAATGAAAGGCTCGACACCCCCCCCAGGGGCCTGAGTGGCAGACCGAGACCAGTCAGATTGCTCCTGATGCTCCCCCCAAAGAGGATCTGAGCCCCTGGGGCCGGGCTCTGGGCAGGGGTCTCACCAGCTGGCTGCAGAGGGGGGAGTGGAGGGGGGCTCAGGGAGGCCATTCAAGGCAGGGAGAGCAGCCCTCCGTGAGAGCAGGTGTGCATGTGTACTCGTGTGTGTACGCGCGTGCACATGCACATGCAAGTGGGCACACGGGGAGTCAGTACTGGCACCGCCCCCCGTCAGGCTCAGCGAGTAGTAGGACCAGCTCCTCCCTGGCTGGTTGTTGGCTGGTGGCTCCTATTTGAACAGCGACCCAGGCTCCTATGCAGACCGCATGTGACACTGGGGGCTTGGCCATCACGTGGGGGACTAACAGGCATCCCGTTGTCAGCCGGAGCCATTGAGAATTCACCCCTCCCCCAATGCAACGCCAACATCTGCTGCTCGCCCAGGGTCAGCCTCTGATGGCCGTCTGTTCGCCGCTAGACCATGAGCTCCATGGGGCAGGCCCAGGTCGTATCTCCATGCTGTATCTGCAGCACCCACCGCATAGTAGGTGCACAGAATGAATGAATGAAGTGGAACGAATGGATGACTCAATGGACTTATGAGTATGGCCCAGCAGGGAGGGGCCGGTGGGCTCCCGAGGGGTCTGAGCAGCACCTGGTGTCTGAGTCACTTGGTGCCGGCAGCCGTGAGACCACCTCCCGCCAGGCGCCTTGGGAGTGTGACTGTACATAGAGCATGCAGCCCTCGTGCCTCCGGAGCCCCTGGGAGTGACAAGCAGACACCACAGTGCGTGCGGCCGTTTACCTTACAGGCCCCTGGGACGGGGCACCGGGGCCGTCTCCGGCTTCCTGAGTTATGTTTAGAGTCCCCCCAAAATAAACCCTATTAACTGAAAAACAAATAAGTAACAACCTGAAACAGGCTTTCGAGAGACTCTCCTGGGTCTTCCCAGGCAGCTCTGGAGCCCGGGCAGCCCACAGGAGGCCAAACCGCCGAGACCCCTGGGGCCTAGAGCAGCCAGCGTCTGCCCTGGGCCCCTTGCCCAGCAGCACCTCGGAAGGCAGCTGCCCACACTGAGTTCCACCGCACTGAGAGCAAGCTGCATTCAGTCAGCTTGAGAAGCACCCTTGAGGACAGAGTGGGGTCTCCGGATCTGCATGGAATGTGGCCAGGAGCCCCGTGTGGGGCCGTGGAGATGGGTCTTCTCCCTCACCCACCCAGGCTTCGTTATGCTGCAAACCTGGGACCCTAGAGTCCCCACACACAGCTGTGGAGGACACAGTGACCTGCTCTGCCCACGGGAGAGGCCGGCTTGGCACTGTCCCCTTGGAGAACACGGCACAGCCCTTGCGAGAGGCCCGAAGCCTGGGAGCAACTCAGACGGGCGTGCACGCTGAGGACTGTCTCAACCCTCGGGGCCACCGCATCCACAGAGGGACCCCTGGAGGCTCGGCAACTGCACAGCTGCAGGACGCCAGGACCCGAGCGACTGTCGCTCTGTGGCTCTGTGTGTGGCCCTGTTCGTGCCGGTCACCCTCTCAATGGACTCAGAACAGCCAGGCCTCTCCAGCAGCTGAAATCACTCCAGCTACCCCCAAGTCCCCACGAGTGACCATGAGCCAAGACTGCATCAATTCAGGCTGTGACCACAGACGGTACCTGTCTTCGCCTGCTCTCACAGGGCAGCTGGGAATTCCTTTGCTTAACAAAATAAAAAGGAAACAAAATTATTAACAATTCTCAAACAGTTGCAAGAGAATGTGGCAGAAAAAGGAATAAACGGTAAAAACTGAACAACACCTTTAGGGAGTGCAGTTCCGCACTGGGGCCGCTGCGCCGGTTGTGCAGATGGGAAGATAAAGTCCATGCGGGGACCCCCCTCAGGCCACACACCGGGCTCGTGATACAGCACGCATGTCCTCAGGCTTCTGGGAAAGATCATTCCCTTTGTTTGAAGGCAAACAAGCAAGTCATTTTCCCCCCAAAATGTTCTTCCAAACAGCAATATTGGGAGTGTCTTTCCGTACTTTTCTCTGGTTATCCTGCTCTCCAGGGCGCCCGCCAGCGCATGGGCCACCATTCGAATTGTCTTGAAAGAGGGAAAACTAGGAGAGAAGAAACTACGATCTTCGTGTTCCTTGTGCCGGGAAGGAAATGGAAGTCGGGCTCTGTCTCAAGTCCGCTGTTTGTCATTCCTCAGAAGGATGTTTTGCAGACTCCACATCTCCTTAAAAGACCCTCGGATAATGTGCTGGGACACAAGCCCCCACTGTTTGGATTAGTTTGTTTTCTGACGGGAGAAAAACCAGCACCACAGCAGCCCCGTGGGTGCTGAGTGTTCAGGCTGCTTAGATCAGGGGTGCGGTGGCATCTGTCCCGTCACCTTGGAAAGAGCGACGAGCCACGGGGCTTCACTACACAGATGCCGGCACCTGGCCGAGCTGTGCCGCCTCCTGCCCAGGCACACCCGCGAACACGGATGCGCTGGCAGGAGGGTGTTTAAAGCACGGACATCTCCATCTTTCAAGCACATCGTTCCCCTCCACCCCCCACTTTTGAAGACGCGTCTAAGTTATTGCAACTATTTTTAAATGGAAAGGACTTCGGGTTTTCTTTACAGTCACAAATCTTGGAATCGCGTGGCAGTTGGTTTTCACAGAGTTGGCCCTAAGAGTGTGAATATCCTCACCCAACCAAACGTGTGACTTCTCTCTTGAGCAGCCCGCCTTCAGGAGGCCTGTGGGAGGGGCAGGGGCTGCAGGTCCGGAGGCTCCTACAGCCCCTGGATGGCACAGGTCACTGTGGCATTAAGGCCAAGGCTGGAGCATGTGCAGGTCTGTGCCCAAGGAACAGAGGGCTACAAGGGAACCGTCTACTGGCTGTGCCCCTCATGAGGCCCATGGGGATCACAGAAATTCTGCCAAAACCAGAGAACAGGACGGTAGAGGGCCCCGCGCTGGGCCCCATCTTGGCGTAGTGCCTCCTGCCCTGTGGCTTCTGCAGAGGAGAGCTCAGTGGCCAGGCTCAGAAAGCACCACGTCCTGCTCTACGCTCAGGGTGTCTGCCAGGGGCTGGCTGTGCGATAGCTCAGCCCCCTCAGCAGCTCACATGCCACCTCCTCTGTCAAGACCAGCTCGGGCCCCGAAGACAGTGCCCCACTCAGGCAGGCCAGCCCAGGACCCTGTCAGGGCCTAGGTGGCCACCTGGACAAGCCGAAGTCCTGGAATCGTACAGGTCCCTCCCTAGGTCCACTCACCCCGGAACCAGGCGCCTGGCCAGACCGGACCAGAGCCCGGAGACTGAGCAGCCCAAGGGCACAGCCAGGCCCTCAGCCCTGCAGCCCACAAACGCTCCCTGCCGGACCCCACCAAGACCAGTCCTTGGGCCTGTCTCCATGTCTGGATTAGAAGTGTAACCTTCACACCTCCAAGTACTGTGGGACAGGCATACTTCCCAGGGCTGAAGGCCTCTGAGTGTGTCTTCTGCTAGGCACAGTCTATGCAGGGACCCTCAGCCCATGACAGGTCCGCACTGGGGCCTCTCCACTCTCCAGGCTTCCCTGGCATCCACCGCTGCAGGCGTGGTGAGCAGGGACCGGCTTAATGGGCACTGGTGGGGAAGCAGCCAAGCCCCAGGGACCATGTCCTCTCTGCAGCCAGAACTTGCTGTTGTAGCTCGAACAACGTGGGTCAGACCCAGACTGCTGTCCGTCACTAAAGACCAGCTGGATAAACAGGTGCCCGAGGGTTTGAGGAAGACAGGCATTTTTACCAAACAAACAGATCCCCCCACACTCATGTGGGGCCAGGGCAGGTGACACCAAAATTAGCAAGAAATACGGACAGTGGGTTATAGGGCTGAAAGGTCACACTGAAGTTAGCTGCCAGGCAGAGGCCCTTCTCTCTCCTTCTAAAACTCTGCCAGCCAAAAACCTGGTATTAAACAGCTTAATATATCTCTTTAATGACAAGGCGGTGGTTTTCTGCTGTGTGAGTGATGGGAAGATTACCCAGGAGAGAAAGGCTAATTTTTGCTTCTGCACCTTCATTTGGTGAGTCAGTGACCCGCTGTGCATCTGGAAGAAAGGAGAGGGTTCACCTTATCTGTGTTTCGCCTCCTGTGGTCACCCTGAAAATGGGAACTAGCGCCCGTCCCTTCTATGGCCTCTTCCCCCAGGGTGTCAGCCCCGGGGCACAGGAGCCTGAACATGAGGGGGTCACCCTGGATTCTCCAGGTGGGCCCTGAGTGCAGCCCCAGGTGTCCTCATGGGAGGGAAGAGGAACCAGAGAGAGCGATGGGGCTGCCCCAATGAAACTGCTTCCATGGTCAGGTGACAGGCTGATCTGTCCCACGGGCTGTGGCTGGCCAGCTCCTGCCTCGGTGTGAGTGGGGCCAAGTCTCTTCATTTGGAAAGATGGCTGGCCATCTGGGGGGTTCAGTCCATTGAGCATCCCACTCTCGATTCCAGCTCAGGTCATCATCTTACGGTGTGAGACTGAGCCCTGAGTCTGGCTCCACAAGGGGCATGATGGAACCTGCTTGGAGTCTCTCTCTCCCTCTGCCCCTCCCCGACTTGCACATGAACTCTCTTTCCCTCTCCAAAAAAAAAAAAAAAGTAAAGATGGTCAAGGGCCTGAGCATTGGGGGGACCAGAGCGAATGCAAAGGGCCTGCGCAGCCACACACAGGCTCCCTCAAGTTCTGCGCGATGGACAGGTGGCGAGAAGTGGGATTTGGGTGGCAGTGGGGCTGCATTGTGATATGGGGGGCAAGCGGGGGGGCAGTGGAGGCCTGGGGGCAAGCAGGAGTGGCAC
This sequence comes from Suricata suricatta, assembly GCF_006229205.1. NCBI lineage: Eukaryota > Metazoa > Chordata > Mammalia > Carnivora > Herpestidae > Suricata > Suricata suricatta. Next base: position 38,060,512 of record NC_043707.1, on the reverse strand, counting down.
CAGTGGGTGGGTGCTGATGGACACGCCTGGATGGGACCCCTTGGGGCAGAAGGTCCCAGAGGGACTCCCCCAGCAGCCACACCGGTGAGGGTGCTGGCGGAGAGCCCTATTCATGTGACAGACTGAGCGGCGAGCCCAGCACCCGGGAGCCCCATGTGCGTGCGCGGCGTTGCCGTGCGCACAGTGCAGCCTGTGGGCGTGCGGCCTGGCAGCTTCTCCTATGGCCTCTAAGGCCGTGTCTTCCCCTTCTCCTGTCTCGAAGTGACACACGGAAGGTTTACGTGTGGTTCTGTCTGGGCCTCCGTTTCCCACCTGCACTCAGGGATCCCAGGGTGGTGGGGGCCCTTAGCTCTGACCATGATGCCTGAAACAGCTGTGTGACAGCGTCTGTGGCCCAGGGGGTCGGAGCAGTCACACAGCTGCTCTCCTTCGGAGTCTAAACTGACAGCTGGCTGTTGGTCCCATTCGACTGGCCTGAGCCCCCTTCTCTGCCGTGCGGAACCCACCGACCAGGCAGGCACCGTCCCCTCCCACCCCCCCAGAGTGGGACCAGATGCCTCCTCCCCTCAGCCAGCCCAGCAGCATGGCAGCTGCAGTGAGAAGGACTCAGGGCCCCTGCTGCTCCCGGAGGCTTCGCCCCTGCTCAGCCTCACCTGCTGCGCTGCTCTGAGGGGGCTGTGGGCTTGCCCTGCCCATCGGCCTTGAACAGTGGAGGGAGGGGTGCAGGCAGACCCTGCTCGGCCAGCTGCTGTCCTCAGGTGTCAGAGGGGAGAACACGGCCCAGCCCCTGCCACCCCGCCTGGCATGAGAGAGCCTTTCTGGGGTGCCGCCGGGTTGAAGCAAGGCTGTGGGCCCTGAGCCAGGCCCTTCTGTCCCAGCTGAGACCTCGCTAATTGGCTGTCACCAGGCTGTGGGCGGGGACGCTTCCCAGGCTGCTGTGAGTCCACACAGGCTGCTCAGCAGGGCACCCAGCGCCCACAAGGAGCTGGTGCGCGTTGGCTTTTCTTCCCCCACAGGCTTCAGTGAAAAGCTGCCAACTTCCTCTATTTTTAACCAAGCACAAGATTTCTGTTTCCCAACAACTTAAGGAACATTGAGATGTTAATAGTGGCAGTGGTGACCAGGGAGGGGGTGGACCATGGCGTGGGGATGTGGAAATCACAGCAGTGGGGACTGGGGAGGGGGTGGACCACGGTGGTGACCAGGGACAGGGCGGACCACGGCGCAGTGGTGTGGAAATCACACTTGTGGAGGGGGCCCACCCTGGGAGCAGGACCTTTTTGGGGCCCCGGGAACGGTTCCTGCATGAGGTCTCTAGGCCTGCACACAGCCTCCCAGTGGCCCTGAGGGACCCTGGACCTAACCTGGCTCTACGCCCGTGGCTCCAGTGTCCAGAGGTGGTTCTGGTCTGGGAGGAAACGCAGACGTACAGGGCCAGCTGGGGCCTGACTTTGGGGGCCTGAAGAGAGATCCCAGGACCTGCCATTTCCAGCAGAGTGGTTCTGCACATGCCTCTTCCCCTTCCTGACCTCAGATGTCCTTGTCATTAAATTGAGGACGGGTCATGGCCTCAGGGGGCTCCTGTGGTTCTTACAGACTCTGACTCTCTAGCTTCTGTGAAAACAGAGATACCTTTTCTCTCAAAATGCTCTTCGTCGGGTCTTAGTCTACTACACGTAGTCGTGAGGGCATGACCGGATCTGAGGAAGTAGATGGCATTTCACAACCTTCCCGAAGCTGCCACCTCACCCTGCCCCTCCCCCGACGGGTGTTGCCAAAGGTCCTGTATCCGTTCCCTGCACGGCTGCGGCAGATGATCTCAAAGTTAGTGGCTTAAACCAACACAAATGTGTTCTCGTGCCTTTAGGGGGTCAGAATGGGAAAGGGACCTGCAGGCTGCTCCTGCTAGAGGCTCTGGGGGAGAACATGTGTCCATGCCGAGGAATGCAGGTGGCCTCCAGACGCTGGAGGAGGCAGGGACACAGATTCTTCCCCCAGCCTCCCTCTCGGAAGCCACCATGTAGCTTCATCCACAGTCGGATCTCCCTGTGTCTCCTTCTCCTAAGGACCCTTGGGATGACATACAGAACAATCTCCCTGTGTCAAGGTCAAGAACTTAATCATAACTGCAAAGTCCCTTTTGCCATGGAAGGAGATTCAGACCACATATTTCCTGGGAGAGGCCAACGTAATAGTCATCCTCACTGTAGTATAAAGTCCTTCCTTCTGGGGCACCTGGGAGGCTCAGTCGGTTAAGCGTCCAGCTTCGGCTCAGGTCAGGGTCTCATGGTTTGTGGGTTCGAGCCCCGCATCAGGCTCTGTGCTGACAACTCAGAGCCTAGAGCCTGCTTCCAATTCTGTGTCTCCCTCTCTCTGTGACCCTCCCCTGATCATGCTGTCTTTGTCTCTCAAAAATAATTAAAAATTGAAAAAAAAAAGTCCTTCCTTCCAAGCTAAGGGAAGTAAGTGCTTCTAAAGGAAGGGGTTTGGAGAGGGGAAGGAGAGAGGGAATGTGAAACTGTAGGCACCAAGAACTGGTCTCAAGCAGCCCCTTGCCAAGCTTTAGCCAGCTTGGGCTTGAAGGGGACAGAGTGCTGAGCTTACCCCTGGGGGCTGCCCTAGGACCAGCCCCTTCCCTGAAACAGTCTCCCTGGCATGCTCAGGCCTGCCCGGGGCCAGGTGGGGCCCACTCTGACCTTGAGGCTCATGGGGGCGGGGCATGACTCCATGGAGGCAGGGTGGGAAGGGTGGCCAGACTGGGAGCTCCTCTCGCCCCTGAGCCCCTCAGAAGGGCTGCGGCCCACCCCTGCCCACCCAGTCTGCAGGAGAGGACAGTGACTCCCTGGTGTTGTGGCATCAGCCGCCCAGTCTCTCCTCCTATCTTCAGGGCAGGCACAGGCCGTGGGTGCTGAGCCAACCCCCCAACCCCACAGCGTCTGATAGCATCTCCTTTCCACGTTTCATGGCCCACACCCCAGGAAGAAGCCCAGAGCCCTGGGCAGGCCATGCCCTTGGCCTGCCCTCCACACCCGGGCTCCACCTCCATCACAGCACCTGGAGGAAGAGAGGCTGGCCGGGGCTGGGTGCGCTGAGTGCGGCCTCCGGCCGGGTGCAATGAGTTCAGTACTTTTCTGAAGTGCTTCCCCCAAATGGGTGGGTCCACCACACCACTCCCTGGAGAAGCCCAGGAGGCAGCAGGCCCCACCCCCCCCAGCCAGAGGGGCCCTGTCCAACTCCCATGCTGCAGCCCAGCCCTGAGAAGAGCAAACGGCCCCCTGCAGAGAGCGCAGCAGCTCTGAGACCCCTGTCCTTTCCTTCGGGCAGGGACCGGCTGGGAAGGACAGCCTGCAGGCGCTGGGCTGCGGCTCCTGTCACCTCAGCAGAAGGCATGCGCTTGGACGACTGGCCGGCCAGCCCCTGTGCTTCTCCGGCCATTACTGCTGGCTGGATCACTCGCTGATTTCAGCACAGACCAGTGAGGGAACCAGCCCTGTCCCTCATGAGCACCCTCACCAGAGTCTGGGCCTCTTCCTGCCACTCTTCCTGCTCTAAACTCTCGGCCTGTGTGTGGGCGCTGACCACTCGGACAACAGGAGCTGGGGCAGGCCCTGTTCTCCTTGCAGGGAGGGAGACGCACAGAACTATCCCCACTTTACAGTTGGAGAAACTGAGGGTCTGGAGGTCTAGCACACTGGCTCGGCCCTTGTAGCTGGCGATGGAGAGCCAGGTCTGCGCAGGCCTGACCTAGGCACCTTCGGCACCCCCCAAGGGCGCTCTGTCTAAAACAAATGACTGGAGAGGTGCACCCCGGAGCCCACCTCCCACCCTGCCTGCCCCTCTTATCTTCAGGTGTTCCTGAGTGCCCAGCTCGACCCTTATCAAGACAGGTTAAGCTAGGACCCCTTCCCGAGCTGCTTATAGCCCGAGGGCCTTGAAATCCCTCACGGGTAGCTCACACATCCACAGGCACAGAGCAGAGGTCCTGGGAGCACCTCGGAGCCTCTTGGGAGTGAAGAGTCACCAAGCACACAGACAGAAAGCACTTCATCACCATATCTGCATTTCCAGGGTCATTCTGCAGAAGGGGTGTTTGGAAGCCAGGACAGCCAGGCAGAAGGCTTGTCTGTGGCCTTGGGGCTGCAGGAAAGAGTTGCCTCTTTGTGGAAAGAGCCTGAGGACAGAGGTCACTGGAAACTGGGGCGGGAGACGTGAGGGAACCAGGAACTGTTCCAGAACCTGGTCACAGAGCTTCCAGGAAGTGGCTGGGCTCTTCCTGGAGTAGCAGGGCTCTGAGCCACCTGCTTGTCACATGTCTCACCTGATGAGAGAAGTAGGCTGGAGTGAGGGAGAAATGAACGGAAGCCAAAATGTTGGCAAATAGAAATGCTCACTTGTTAGCAGTACAGGTCAAGCCACTGTAAGGCAATAAGGGGTCAGTATGGGTTAGGGGTAGTGGACCTGGGAGTGACCATGCCGTGATGGTGGTGATGATGATGATGATGGAGATGATGATGATGGTGAAGATGATGGTGGTGATAATGGAGATGGTGATGATAATGGTGGTGATGGTGATGATGATGATGGAGATGATAATGGCAGTGATGGTAATAATGATGGTGATGGTGGTGATAATGGAGATGGGGATGATAATGGTGGTGATGGTGATGATGATGGTGATGGTGATGATGATGGAGAGGATGATAATGGTGAAGATGGTGGTGGTGGTAATGGAGATGGTGGTGGTTGTGGTGATGCTGATGATAATAGTGATGGTGGTAATGGAGATGATGATGCAGATTGTGATGCTGATGATGATGATAATGGTACAAATTGAAGAAATGAGGATGGGAAGGGCTCAAGGCCGTGGACCGATTTGTGCCCCTTTGCTGTCCTTCCTCCATCAGTGCTTCCATTGCTTACTGCACACCTATTCTAAAGCAGGTGCTTGGCTAGGCACTCCTGTCCCCAGACCCTGCCAACTGTGGTCCAGGGTGGCAGTGTTAAGCTCCTCAGTGGAAGGCCTATGCCAGGGAAGGCCTGCCAGGCTGCCAAGGAAAGCCCTTGGAGGGTTGGGACACATCTTGGGAAGGATGTTGGAGGCAAGTGCAGGTGGAGAGCCCAGCACAGGGAAAGGTGCAGAGGTGGGGAAGGCCTGGGGGCTGGGGCTAGGAGTGGTCTGCTGATGGAGCAGCAGGGGTAAGGACAGAGGAGAGCAGAGCTGCAGAGGGCCGGGAGGTTTCTGCTGGCAGTAGTCCTGTGCTGGAGGTGGGTGCCATGGATGTGGGGTGATGAGGGGCATGGCCAGGGAGGTTGAGCCTGGCCAGCACCCTGTGGCCCCTGCCTCACCCACCCTTAGGGCCTCTCCCCACAGCCAGAAGGCCTTGGGGCTGAGGACATAGGAGCCAAGGCCTGGCCACAGAGGCTGGGGTGGGCCTAGTGTGACTGCCCGCTGGTGCCAGCCCAACAGCAGTGCAACAGTGATGGGATGTGCATGTGACTGGATTCATGCCAGTCACACATCTCTGCCTGGAGCCTAGTGTCTCTTCCGCTGCAAATGCAATGAACCCAAACTATCTTTTCACGCCACCCATGGCTCCTTCGCAGCCACCCTGCCCGGCCGTGCCAGAGAAAAGGCAATGGGCCGGGCCCTACTTCTTTCTGAGACCCTTCTGACAGCCCTGTTATGGCGAGAGGTGCCTGCGAGTGTGTGTGTGTATGTGTGTGTGTGTGTGTGTGTGTGTGTGTGTGTGTGTGTGTGTGTCTACACCAGTGTGCACACGTGGCCTGTAGCAGGCAGTCAGAACTCCGGGCTCTGCCCTCACTGACCCTCAGGGTGTTACTGGGTCTGCCCCTCCCTGGACTCACAGCCCCTGGAAAGGGTGAGGACTGTTGGCCCCCAAGGGTGGGGAGGTCCGTGCTGCCTAGCCCCCAAGTGGGCCTCCTAGGGCTGGAGTCTCATTCAAGCCTCCACCTTACTGGCCAGGTCACATGTGATTGTCCCTGCCCGGCACGGAGAAGGCCCCTGACATCTGGTGAATTCTTACGGAGTTGAGGGCTGAGTGAGTCCCTGCTCCCAGCCTGGAAGGTGGACACTTTCCTGCAGACATTGTCCACGTCCATTGTCCAGACAGTGTGTGCAGGGGCACAGAAGAGGCCTGGGTCTAATGCAGGGAGCATTTCTGCTCTGACGTGATGTTGGAAATTTCCTGCTGGCTGAGGTCAAACACGATTGGCCAGTATCCCTCCTCCCCAGGCGTCTGCTCAGTATCTGTGTTTATAGAATGATGTTCGCCTGTAGAGACTATAGAGTCCTGTGTGATTTCCTGTCCCTCAGCTGGGAAGAAGCATCACGTGTGACTCCTTCAGGGAGCTCACTGTGGGGTGTGGATGTCAGAGCCAAGGCGTCCTGGAGTTCCTTTGTCTCCCTGGGTGGACACATGGAAGCCAGGGAGGGTCAGGGCCATGTCAAGGCTGCACACACGGCCGGCCAGAGGCTGCACTGCTGTGCTCAGCCCATCACACACGCTGCTGGTTAGGGTTAGCATCTGGGGCTGGGCTCTGGCTCTCCGGGGTGACCCACAGCACTGCTCCAAACACACCCCTCCTGTCTGCTCACCAGTCTGGGAGGGTCCAGGGTGAGCCTCACTATGGCATCAGGAAAGTTTTGTGAAGGAAAACTTTGAGCAGTGGTTTGAAATGGCTTGCATTATCGGCTTCAACCAGCAGTTCCCAAAAGTTCAGAACGTGGTAATGTATTACAAAAAAAAAAATGGGTCCTGTAATTGGTGTAGTGCTAAGAAACAGAGTGGCTGCAGGCCTTATCAGGGCCTTTGTGGTGGGAATACGCACTGTTGATACCCCAGAAGGGTCTAATAGGCATGTTACCCAAACTCCAACCTCTCTGAGGACTACTTTGGTGCTAGAAGGCCCTGGACCTGGGTGGGTGGGACACACATTTGGGAGTGCTAACTCAGCTATTGAGGGACATGAGAGGAAGCTTATTCCAGGAAGATGGAACAGTAACAGCAAAGAGAGCAGAGCAGAGTACCAGGAGACAAGTTGGAAAGAGCAGATGGCCCTCACTCAGCTCAGGAGAGGGGCAGGGGGCAGAGGGAGCTGACGCTGGGGAATGGGAGGAGGCAGACTGTGCAGTCCGAAACGGCAGGTGCCCGGCTGGGACACTGGAAAATGGACCACCTCTTTAGACTTCAGAACGGGGTCCCCCAGGTTGCCCCAAAGAAGCTTCCCAGACTCCCTCACGTCCCCGCAGTGGGACACTGTCTGGGCGGGGGAGCTGGTAGGAGGCTGAGAGCAGGGGGAGGGACAATGTGTGCAGCCTGAGCCTGGCCCCCAGCTCACGTGCCGGGAAGCCACCTTATCCTGTGCAGGGGTGATTCCTGGGGTGCCCGTGGTACCTCTGCCATCCACATGCTCCCTGGACTCAGGGGCAGGGGGCTGACTTTGGCCATCTGCCTCTCTGGAGGATCTAGTGACACGGACCTGGTGGTGGGCTGATCAGTATTTAATAACCAGCTCCCTCGTGGATGAAAATCCTGATTAGAGAGTCTGCCGATTCCTGTGGTGAAGACCCCTAGTTGGCAGATTTCACACTCCCAGAAAGAGGTCACTAAAGGTGGCTCTGGGGGCACCCATCACCTCTGTTTGCACCTGCAGGTGCAAGGGATGGTAACAGCCTCATGAGCAAACTGTAGAAAGTCATAAGATACCTGGGAAGTGTTGCAATTTAAATATTTATTACTTATAAAGTGTCACGGATGGGCGGCCTGAGTGGCTCAGTCAGCTAAGCGTCAGATTTCAGCTCAGATCACCATCTCAGTTCCTGAGTTCAAACCCCACGCCAGGCTCTCTACTGACAACATGGAGCCTGCTTGGGATTCTCTCTCTCTCTCTCTCTGCCCCTCCCTCACTCGCACTTGTACTCGCTCAAAATAAATACGCTATTAAAATAAATAAATAAGGTGTGACTTATGTTTATATAAGCTGACTTTTAAGGATGACGAGAACAGCCGGTTCAGAACACACTTGCAAGTCAGGCAGCCCTCGTTTTGCCGGGAAGAGCCAGCTGCGCCCTCTGCTGGAGGGCTTCCCAGAGACAAGCCTCGGTTTCATCCTGTTTTCTCCAGGCAGACGAGGGAGCAGGAGACACCCCCGGACTTCTTTTATTTCTCGGACTACGAGCGGCACAATGCAGAGATTGCCGCCTTCCACCTGGACAGGTGAGCCCTCCCAGTGGCATCCCGGGTCTGAGCACTGTGTGCCAGTGAGCCCAATGAGCCCCCCCAACACCCTGCTGAGGGGTGGCGCCTATAATTAGCGCTGCTGTACAGACGGGAAAACTGAGGCGGGGTAAGCCCCAGCCCATGCTGGGCACCACTCCTCGGCGGCCCAGGCCCCGCCCCCCAAAACCGTGCCGGACGGGAGATCCTGGGGGCAGCTGATCAGGGCAGACATGACCCATTGGGAATAACATAAGAGAAGAGAGGAAAGGAGTATGAATGCTAGGAATTTTAACCCAGGGTGCTTCAGGGTGTAACCTCTGGGGCCACAGTGACACCAAGGGACACCTGCTCCTCCATTGCCTGTCTTCCGGGCTGGCTCTACCAGACACGATGTGCATTCCTCTTTGGGTTCCCGTGGCCCCTTGTTGCTAGGGTGGTGGGCAGGTGATGTTGGGGGGCCATGTGGGAGATGCCTCTCAGGGAGAGCCATGGGCCTGGCTCTGGAATCAGTTCCAAGAGTCTAAGGGAGAGGCGTCCCCAACTGCCCCTCCAGCTTAGGGTGCGTCCTAGGCCTCAGCATTGAGGTCGCCCTGACTGGTTAGAATGCAGAGTCCCGGGCTCCACCCCAGACCCTATACACTGGGGGACTCAGATGCACACCGTTTGCAAAGCCTGTTTTGCTTTGTTTTTTAAAGACCAATAATCTTGTCTAGGGACCCCAGAAACCCCAAGTCAGATTTTCAACAATTTCAACGACTGTGCAGCCTGAACCCAGAGAAAGGCCTTCCTGTGAAAGGAACAGTTGCCGAGGCCGATGAGGGCTCCTTGGTCGGAAGGTGGGGGCTGTTTATGACAGGATGGCGTGTGTAGCAGGTGGAGGGCGGAGGCGTACAAGGCCCTCACATTCTTGTGCCAGCCACCTGCCCCCAGAGGCGGCCACGGGCCCTGGCATCCCATCTCCATGAGCGATGCAGCACGGCACAGAAGGGTCCTGTTGAAAGTGGCTGATTGAAAGCTGCTCTGACCTGAGCCCAGAGGGCCAGGCACTGGCAGGCCGGTGCGGGGAAGTAGGCACCACCCACTCCGGTCCTCAAGGGGCCCGTATTTACTGGTGGCCGATGGCACCAGGCAGAGCCATGGGCCCTAGAGGTGGGCCTAGCGGGCCTCGGAGACCAGAGTGTTCCTCCACACAGGCCAAGCTTGGGTCAGGACACAGAGGTGAGGGCCCTTCCTATCACTTTCCCGCCAGGATCCTGGACTTCCGCCGGGTCCCGCCGGTGGCCGGCAGGATGGTCAACATGACCAAAGAAATCCGGGACGTCACAAGAGACAAGAAGCTGTGGAGAACCTTCTTCATCTCTCCAGGTAACCTGCCCTCGGGGGCCCCTGCCTTGCTGACTGCACACAGAACTGTAAGCTTGGTTACTTGTATGAAGGAGGAGGAGAAAAAGATAAAGACCTGTCTCGCAGGCCAGCCACCGCCTCCACGGGACCGCCTGTGGGCAGCCCTGTCCACATCGGCTGTGTCTACATCAGTGTTAAAAGGCTGCCAGAGATGGCCACGTCGTCGTCCCTGGGCGATCCCCTGGGCCAGGCACAGAGGTCCTGCCTATCATTCGTTTGTTTTAAAGGCAAAATGAGTTCATTTTTGAAAAATCTCCACCTCTCCAGAGAGTCTCCTCCAGGCAGTCCGGCCAGAGGAGACTCTCTTCTCTGAATGTTCCCCCAGATTGAGACGCCCCCCAGCAAGGCCTTCCTCCTCCCTCGGCTCAGCAGTGGGGTGAGTGGGGCAGCGGCCTCAAGGGCCACCACTGGGGCCTGTGCGTGGCATGTGCTAGAGACAGAGCTGTGCTGACGTTCATAAAACCCTTGGGGACTTCATGTCCCCAGTCTCAGATGCACACACAAACTCGTACCCTATCGGATCAACTGGCCCAGGAGCTTTTCATGTGGCATTCAGGGCTCCTCGCTCTGTCTGTGCAGCCCTGTGAGCACTTCCTTTGAGCCAGGCCCCGAGCTGAGCACCTCCTGCTTGCAGGGCCTGAGGGCAGGGACACCTTCTACCTCCTATTGAGTTCTGGAAGGTGCTGGGTATCCCGATGATGGCAGCGAAGTGGAGTGTGGTGACAAGAGACCCACCCCGAGACAGGGCCTCCTGGCTTTCCTCTGAGAAGCCTCGGCCATGCAGGCGGCCCGTCTCTTATCCAAGCGCGTGAAACCCACATGGGGCCAGTCATCGGCTGCATCCCTGGTGCACTGGGACAAGGCTCCACCTGCTTGTTCAGGGCGGAAGTTTCCTCCACTGCTCCGCAGATTTGCCAGGGCGCGACCTGTGACTCAATTAGGCTCCCTGTGAGTCACCCACTGCTCAGCACATACGCAGGGCTCCTGCTGTCAGAGCCCAAGAGTAAGAGGAAAGTAGGGCAGAAAGCCCCCAGAGGCGGGAGGGATGCGCCCCTACCCCTGGGCCGGCAGCATCTCACCTCATGACCAGAAGCCAAAGCGGTGGGGTCTTGGAGGGCTCCTGCGTCAGCCTGGTCTAAGGCTGCCCGCGGCTGCCACTTGGACGCCCCCAGTGACAGGGAGCTCATCGGCTCCTGTGTGCGTGCCCTGAGCTGCTGGAAAGGTCCTTCTTTTCCAAGGATGGACATCTGCCTCCCAACCTTGGGTTCTAGGGCTTTCTGCTGGAATCTCCCTCCCGCACCACCCGAGACAGTGAGCTCTTCGTCCACGTAGCCCGGCAGAGGCTCTGGGGTCTCTCGTCCTCCAGCCTGGGCATCCCCAGCACCTGCGCTGTCAGCCTCCCATGCTGCCCCACGTGGCGATGACCCCTCTGAGTCCAGGCTGGATATGCCCACACCACCCGGGCCATGCCCATGGGACCCGAGCCACGCCCGCAGGAATACCAGGCAGCCACTGCGCCTTGTCAGTGGTCTTTACAATTCTCATTGCAGCATTTCTAGCAGTGTCACTCTGTGTTCAAAAATTAAGATGAAACATGCCCGGCCCCACCGTGCCAATCACCCAGTCTGTCAATCGCCAGTGACCTTGCCCATTAGACGGATGCTCTATACCTCTGTCCTGGACGAGTTCTGAAGTCTTCATCCCAGAACCCACTGAAACACTGTCATAGTACTGGCAGAAGGGGCCAGAAATGCCTGTGGCTGCTGAGAGCACGTTGCAAGGGGGGCACTCAGACCCGATAATGTCCCCTCAGCCTGAAACAGGTTTGTCCCCACATGGGCAGCCTCAGCCCCTCAGACGGGGCTGCTGCTGCTGGCAGGGCCTGTGCCACCAGCTCTGTGTCCTCCACCTCTGTCATCACACAGCAGGGAATGTTCTAGGCAATTCTACTACACAAAAGGGAACGTGTGCATTATTGGGTACCTGTGGTTTGCCAGGCACTGCTATGCACCTGTTACAGGAGGCCATGTTTTATTCTTAGCCAGACTGTGGGGGGGGGATTGTTTCCTCACCCTGTCCCCATTTTAAGTGGTTCTGTTGAGGTATGATTGACGTCATGTGGACAGAATCCAAGTGCAAAGTTCAAGGAGTTCTCACAAGCAGAGAAACGATGAACTGGCCCTGTCCCACCTGGCCCCGTGCCCCTGACAGCGCTAAGTGCTTTCTGTGTCTGAAGGTTTCTGTGGTTTTTCCTACGGTTTTGCACAGTGGGGGTGGCTCACGGTGTGTGCTTTCGTCTGTCTTCTGTCACTCAATGGCACTGTTCTGAGGTCCACCCACATGGCTGCATGGTATCCACGTGTTGCTCTTTATGTCAGGGTCCTGTCCCTCTGGGGGGATGCGCCCCATGTCATCTACCAGGTCGTCTGGCAGTGGGCACCACCGAGAGCAGACTGAGTAACCTGCCAAAAATGAAGTGGAGGAACTGGAGTTTGAAATGTCGAGAAAGGAAAATGAAGCAAGAACTTTCTATACTTTGCTTTCTTGGTGCACAGCAGCCTTCCTGCAGGAACCCTGCTCCTGGGCCTCGACGTGCTCACCACAGCATGTGGCAGCTTTGCGTGGGCTCTCGTGGGGGCCGTGGGGCCAACAGCGTCCAGGATCCCAGCACAGAAGTCCCACCCGTGGTGGGGGAGGGGGTGTGGGTCCTTCCCATAAACAAAAGACAGAGTCGACTAGTCTAAGCAGATTCATCTTCTTTCAGGAGGACAGCTAAGTGCCCCCACCAAACAACAGTGCGGGGCAGGCTGGGTCAGATCCCGTTGTGCTGAGCCCCACAAAAGACTTTGTGCTTTTCAGTAAATCTCCATGGACACATCTCATACGTGCTGGAAGGTTCATACATCTGTGGGTTTCTACAAAGTGCACCCACTACATAAACACTTCCAGGACAGGACACAGACTGTGAGCGGCTCCGGGAGCCCCTCCTGCTCCCGCACCTTAAAGTGACTTGTTTCCCAGCTATGCGGGCCTGGGCCTGGCGGGGTGGACACAAGGCCTCTGCCCACACACTGCGGACACAACGTCCAGTTCAAACGCACACGGAGGGTGAGAGGGTTCCCAGAACTGCGCCCAGGCACCTTCAGGCCACTCCTGAGTGATGGTGGCATCCCAGCCCCACCTGAGAGCTGCCCACACCTCAGATCCGTCCAGATGGGATAAGGACGGTTAGTATCCTGATCTTTTGGGCCCTCTGTCCCGCCCTGCACACCCTGGGTCTCAGCACTCAAGCCTCGGGTAGAGGGGACTCATTGGTGCCGCAAGCTTCCCGGCTCGATGGAGACCAGGCTGGGGCCGCCTGTCTTCCCCCAGATCCCCGGAGTCGGCGGAAGTAGAGGGGATGGCCCCAGAGTGTCTGGGAAGCCAGCCCATCTTCCCCCAGGTCCCTAGTGTCAGGAAGGGGTTGGCCCCAGAGTGGCTGGGAAGCCAGCCCATCTTCCCCCAGGTCCCTAGTGTCAGGAAGGGGTTGGCCCCAGAGTGGCTGGGAAGCCAGTTCTCCTGGGTTGACTCTGGCCCCCACTTCCTCCTCACCACCTGCTGAGGTGTCATCACTGAGATGACAAAGGGCTCATGCCCCTTCCTCCCCCTCCCCGACCCCGTCCAAGTGCAGGGGTGACTAGCGACTGCTCCCCTGTCCTGGCCTCTGATGCGGCATTAGACATCTATCTTACCCGCATTCCCTGTTTAACACCCGGCCCCTGAGCAGGCACTGCTGAGGCCCTCATTCAGGTGGGGAAACTGAGGCACGAGGCAGAGAAGCACCACACTGATTTCACACCCCTGGGAAGCATTCCAGGCCTCACCCTCCTTTGGAAACCAGATTTGGATCTCTGATGAGGAAGATGCTGTGCACTCAAGAAACGCCTCTCTCTCTGAGCATGAAGCCATCTAAAGCCAGCTTGGGCTCTTAGATTAGCAAATCCCAGGCCTCCAACCAACAGGATCAGATAAAGGTTTTCCTCCTCAAAGTGGAGCTGCTGCCGTGGTGAAGGCTGCATTGTGTATGGGGTAGGCCGCAGACTGATCTTTCCCAGATTGTCCTCACAGCATTTACCAGCATCGGACCTGGGGTCATGAAGTCGGGGGAGGAAGAGAGAGGCAGGTGAATTAGGTGGAGACCTGCTGTGTGCGGCCAGCACGGAGACTATGGTTCGAAGGGCCCGTGATTCCATGGGCAGCGAGAGCCCGTGGCCCTGAGACCCCGGGGTCTCGTGACTGTCACGTGGCAAGGTGCACAGCAGCAGGAAAGCAGACCCCTCGTCTGGGGAACTGGCCATGTTCGCAGATGGGAGGAGGCTTGTGCTTGGTGCCTGTGGCTCTGTCCGCTGCACACCCAGGCTCCTGACCGTTTCTCCACCAAACAGACAAAGTTACTCAGCACAAGAGCCTATCAGTAAATACACACACAAGTGCCATCGCGCCCCTGCCCAGCGGCAGGTAACTGCCCAGGGTGGCGAGAAGTGTCCACCCTATAGATTACTTGTTTCATCAAGACATGATTCACGTACTGTGAAATCCATCATCATTTTTTGGCAACAAGCCGCCCAGGACATTTTACTCTGTTTCTATAAGTAATATGCCATGCACGTTGGTTAAACTGAATTCCATTGGCCCCATGCTATTGCTTCATGAAATTCCTCATTTTGAAGTGTGCCATTCGGTGGTTTTTAGTACATCTCTGACGGTCCCAGACGCCATCCTCGCCCCAGAAAGGAACCCATCCCTGTCGGCGGTCACCCGCAGCTCTTGCCTCCCCCAGCCCCCGAACCACCACTGTTTCTGGATGGATCTGTCTGTCCCAGACGTTTCACGTAAACAGGATCTGACAGCGCACGGGGCCCCGTGTCGGCTTCTGTCACCGCGCACGCATTCTCATGGCTCATCCGCGATGAAGTGTGCGCTGGTGCTTTGCTCCTTCCGCGGGTAAATGGTGCTCCACGTTGTGGGTGGACCACACTCTGTGCGTCTGCTCTCCACTGGACAGACAATCGGACTGTCCCCACTCTGCGGCCACTGTGACCAGAGCTACCGTGGCCCTCTGTGTGCGGCACCGTGTGGCCACGTGCCCACGTCTCTCGGGTGCAGACCGCTACCTTGTGTGGTCACTCTGGGCCTCAGTTTTTGAGAAGCCACCAAACGGGCTTCCACAGCAGCCACCCCAGCGTGCAGCCCGCCAGGTCCATCCTGCGTCCCGGCCTCTCCGTGCCCTCAGCCACACCTGTAACGGTCTGTTCTCTCCATTGAAACCAGCCTGGTGCGTAGGACGTGGTGCCTCACTGCGGATCCCCCTGCATTCCCACAAGGACCGCTGTTTTGCGTCCTCGTTAGCCATTTGTGTCTTTTCTTTGGAGAAGGATCTGTTGAACGCCTTTGCCGATTTGTCAGTTGGGTTATTTATCTTTTTATTTTTGAGCTGTCTGCCACATGTGTCACATGCTAGGTCCCTGTCAGATCTGTGGTTCACAGATACCCCCTCCTGCTGGGGGAGGCTGGCACCTTTATGCCTTTTTAAGCCTCTGAACATTGACTAGAATTCTGTAGAGGCTAGTCCGAGCTTCAACAGCTGTGTGGCCTCGGGCTGGTCAGCCCCCCTCTCTGTACCATGGGGTTGCAGCAACCTGTGACATCCAGTGTGAGGACTCTGGACGGACAGCGTGGACACGGGATGGCCGGGCGGATGAGCGGGGAGGGCAGATCTGGAGCGCATCATCCCCGCTCACCAGCATGTCCATCTGCCCCCAGCCAACAACATCTGCTTCTACGGCGAGTGCTCCTACTACTGCTCCACGGAGCACGCGCTGTGCGGGAAGCCGGACCAGATCGAGGGCTCGCTGGCGGCCTTCCTGCCGGACCTGTCTGTGGCCAAGAGGAAGACATGGCGGAACCCGTGGCGGCGCTCCTACCACAAGCGCAAGAAGGCGGAGTGAGTGCGGGAGGGGCCGACCCTGCCTCATCGTCACATCCTTTGCTCAGAGGGGCCTCAGGCCTGTCGAGGGCCACGGGGGTGTGAAAGAGGGGCGGGGAGAGACGCGCACCTAGCTCTGCCTGCCCCCAACTGGGCGAGACCACCCCCTTCGTGAACGAATAGCAGGAAGGGGCTTCCTGACTCTGAGAATCCGAGGTGTCCCCTGCAGTGGTGCCGGCCAGCCTGGAAACATAGGCTCTCGGTGCCTGAATCTGGGTTTCACTCCTGACCCTTCTAGAATGTCCCTCATACAAGAGACGGCCATGGAGGTGTTTCTGAGAGTGTGTCCAGGCCCTGTTTCCTACCAGCGATCCTCCAGAAACCTGGCATCTGGGGCTGCTGACAGCCTCCAGCCATGGCTAGCTCACCTCCCAGCCCCATACTCCTGTTAATGCAGCCTCGGCCAGCGGCACTGTGGTGACACCTCTCCACCCAGTTGTTGCTGCAGTAATCCTGCCGCGCTGAGCTGGGTCGGGCCTCCTCTGTGTGCTCACACTGGCTCCCCTGCAGGTGGGAAGTGGACCCCGACTACTGCGAGGAGGTGAAGCAGACACCCCCCTATGACAGCAGCCACCGTGTGCTGGACGTCATGGACATGACCATCTTTGACTTCCTCATGGGTATGTTGGCAGCCACGCCTGCACCCAGAGCCCCCTCCCTGCGTGTGACCAGCTGTGGCACAGCACCCTCTTGGCTCTTTGACTCCAGTGTCATACAGGGATGGGGTGGGAGGCAGCCCAGCCCCGAGTTTTCACCTTGCTTCTGCCCACAGGGAACATGGACCGCCATCACTATGAGACTTTTGAGAAGTTTGGGAATGAGACATTCATCATCCACTTAGACAATGGGAGAGGGTGAGTCATGCTCTCTTCCAGATCGGGGAGGAGACCCTTTGCCATGATGCCCATTCCCCGAGGCTGCTCCGTGTGCCCTGCAGGGCGTGGGCCCCTGACCTCTGGCTCCAGTCATGTTCCTCTTTCTGATCCTCGGGTTCACCCTATGCACGGGTCCCGTTACGTCCCGTGCTGCCCTGGGGAAACTGAGGCCCGGAGAGTGTGCTCGCCCAGAAGGACAGAGCTGTGAGGAGCCCTTCACCCTTACGTGGATGTCTGGGAGCAGCGGGCTGAGACAAATGGCCCTCCCTGCCCCACAGAGAGGGCCTGTGGCCACTGCTGGCCAGGGACACAGGACCTGCCAATCAGTAAAAGCTGCCGGTGCTGAGATGCCTCAGAGAAGTGAGCATTGGGCACCTGGGCAGCTACCATGTGGGGGCTGACCGCCTGCCACCTTCTCCATCTGCTGCCTAGCACCCTGCGTAAAGAGCCCTTGCCTGGAGCAGGGCCAGAACACTAGGCTGCTTTCCAGGACCTCCCTCATCCGAGGGCCTGTGTCTGGTGCCAGCGACAGCAGGTGCCAGGCCACATTGCCAGGGTGCTGGGGAGGCACTGCAGGGGGACACACTACCAGGGGCACTGAGGACATGCCACCCAGGGTCCAGGAGACCTCAGGGGCCAGGCCCTACTGCCCAGCCTCCACGGCCCTGGTGTTCCAGCAGGGCAGACATGAGGGCCCTGGGCACCCGGGGGTGCACTGGGCACACAGGTGGCACTCCACATACAGGTGGTTCACTCGGCACACAGGTGGTGCACACTCAGCACACAGGTGGTGCACACTCAGCACACAGATGGTACACACTCGGCACACAGGTGGTGCATACTCAGCACACAGGTGGTATACGCTCAGCATACAGGTGGGCACTTGGCACACAGGTGACACCCTCAACAAGTCTGCTCTTCTTTGGGTAGGTTTGGGAAATACTCCCACGATGAGCTATCCATTCTGGTGCCTTTACAGCAGTGCTGCAGGTAAGGCCCCCCTTTGCCCCTGAGGGAGCCCCGGCCCAGCCACAGATTAGGCAGAAAATCCCCAATCCCTGCAGCATGTAGGCCAGCACCCCAAAGCCCTTCCCAGTACACAGCTCACACCCACCGTGATGGCCCATCTTACAGATGAAGATGCCGGAGCCCGGACAGCGGGTCTGTCCCCCAGTGCTCTCTGCCACCCTCCTCAGGGCTCCCCACCTGATCCTCCTGCCTGGACAGTGGTCTGTGAGGCGGACAGTGTCCGCCCTGCTCAGACAGGTGTGTTCGGCTGAGCACAGTCTCCTGGAGCGTCGGGCTGCCCCTCCCTGCCCTGCGGGCCCCTCACTGTGGTGCCTCTGACATGCAGGGACCTAGCTAGGCGGGCCGGGGACCCACTCAGGGCCTCCTGACTTGGGACTGATGCTGTTGCTCAGTCTGCCCCCGCCCTCCCAAGCCCAGTCCTCAGAGTGTCCCAGCTAGGGCCTGACCTCTCCCTCCGCTGCAGGATCAGGAAGTCCACCTACTTGCGGCTGCAGCTCCTGGCCAAGGAGGAGTACAAGCTGAGCCTACTGATGGCAGAGTCCCTTCGTGAGGACCGCGTGGCCCCCGTCCTGTACCAGCCACACCTGGAGGCCCTGGACCGACGGCTGCGCATTGTGCTGCAGGCCGTCAGGGACTGCGTGGAGAAGGATGGGCTGCACAGCGTGGTGGAAGATGACCTGGGGCCCGAGCACAGAGTACCCCCCGGCAGGTAGTGACCAAGAGCCGCCAGCCTGCCACAGAGGAGGGACACATGCGTCCATGCTGTGAATTCAGTGACTTTAGGAATAGACAGGCCACTCCCAGAGTCCGGGAACTGCTGGAACGTGAGGTCCTTCGGCGGCGGGTCCGAGAGGACACAGTGTATTTGTTCCCAAGACCGGAGAAGGTTGGGGAGGGGGCACTCTGTGCTGGTGGACAGAGGCGGCCTGGCGGCGGGGGCGACCCCCCCCTTTTTGTATGGAAAGGAAGCCTTTACTTACAATTTTGTATTTATACATGGTGTATATGTATATAAATAGAGAGCAACAGCTATACATACAGACTCCACCCACCTACCACATGCACATGAGAGGGCCGAGCCCACTGGGGCTGAACTCTCCCACCAAGTTCACTCACACTCTGGACGTAACTTGAAATAAACTCCCTTCTCTCGTCCCTCCTGGGGGCCCTGTAGCCAAGGCTGAGTACCCTGTCTCAGTATCCAGGAGGCTCCCAATGGAACCATGGGCTGGTCGACAGAATCCTGGTCTCAGAGTGACGTAAATGACCATGTCTTCCATTTCTCAGAGCCGTTCGGCAGCACCGGGCTCTCCCCAGCTGCTGAGAGTGCTGCCCGGCTCCTGACTTTGCTCTGACGGTCAGTGTAAATATGTCATGTGGGCTCCTCCATGGGCCTCGGCAACAGGCTTAATTTTGCAGCATTTTTATGGAATAGATTGCAATGTGGTAAAAGTGCAATAAAAATACAGCAAATGTGCACAAGGGTCCAGGTCGCTCACACCCTGAGCTCAGCTGTCTGCCCCCCGCCATCCACAGAAGTAAGTCCTGGAACTGGGCGCCCGGGGTGGCCAGGCACATAGTTGGAAGGGAAGCCTGAGGGCAAGCAGGAGGCGTGGGCGTGGGGGCATGTGGCAGGCACTGACAAAGCTGAAAGGGGGTCCCTGAAGACACGGGCCGGTCCCAGAGGGAGGCACTGGCACCTGTGGGAACCCTCATGTTTGCCCAGCCCTGCTAGCTGCAGGGCCTGAACCCTCCCCTGGGAGCCCTGCCTGGAGGCCCCCAGGACCTTGTCCCGTGCGCGGCGCCATGGGGGCACAGGGCCCAATGCCAGGCCAACCCCTTGGCTTCCAAGGAGAGCACGCCGCCGCAGACCCACCTGAACCCTGGAGCATGAGAATACCCGGGAGCAGAGGGCACTGGACCTCAGAGCCCCTGGTGCTCCTGGGCCCCACCTCTTAGTATGCCCCCAGCCCCACTGCTACCGCAGGACCAAGCTTTCCATGTGCTGGGCACCTTGCAAAGCAGCCCACATTGGTTCTCACAGGTCTCTAAAGCAACACCACAGGGACAATTTTCACTTTTCCTTGTTCCACATGGGGAAACTGAGGCTCAGTGGGGGTCTGACCTTGGCCCAAAAGTCAGTTTTGGGTCGCAGAATGGCCAGCTGTTCCCTCCAGGGCAGGAGGGTCCCTCCACACCCCCAGCCCCTCCTGGAGCGCGCTCAGTGTGGAAGGCCTCCTCACAGCCAAACTACAAGAGAGCCTTCGGCTGCAAAGGAATAAGTGGGGGACGTGGTAAAGGGGCCCCTGGAGGCGCTTCGCACAGGCTTCCAGCCTAGTGCTCACTCAGCGGCCAGTGCTCACCCAGGGGCCAGCGCCCACCTACCTCTGGTCCTGCCCGCCCCCTTCTCCAGTCTCCCACTTCTGTCTCTGTCCCTGCTGGGTGGCAGAAGGGAGTGCCCAGGAGGAGGGCCTGGTGTGGTTCCACGAGAGGGAGCAGTGAGCTCTGTGGCCTGGGCGGTGGCCGGGAGGGTGTGTCCCCTTCCTCTCGCAGCCCTTCCCCGAGGGAACAGAGCGCTGGTGTCATGGCCTCTGACTCAGGGCCAGTCGATGCTACGCGCTGCTCCAGGCCTCCGTCTGACCACCGTCTGTCCAGACTTTGCTGGGTGGCTGCTGGAGGAGCCGCTGGCAGCCCAGTGGACATCGCCAGACGTGAACAGCTCATATAGCACAGACTAGGCCACTGCACACGACAGGGACGGGAAAGGGACAGAGGCAACACAGACCCTGGACAGGCCACGTGCGAAGACGTGTGTCCCCCGTTCCTGGGTTGAGGCCTGGCCCCCACCTGACCTCCACCTGACCCCCCCCGACCCTCAATGTGAGAGCACTTGACCCCCAGTGTGAGAGCATCTGACCTCCAGTGTACTGACCCCCAGTGTGAGAGCACCTGACCCCCTGGTGTGAGAGCACCTGACCCCCCGGTGTGAGAGATTCTGACCCCCAGTGTGACAGCATCTGGAGACAGACCTTTACGGGGGCAATTACAGTTGAGTGAGGTCTAGAGCTGGGGCAGCAATCCACTGGGAGTGGCCTCCTGTAAGAGGACATGCAGAGGATGGGCCATGTGGGGACAGGCACGAGACAGCCTCCCGCAAGCCAACAGGACACCTCGTCAGGCCGCACCTGCTCTGGGAGCCCGTGTGTGAGCTGCCCCGCATGGGGGGCCCCCATACGGGACTGCACTTCTGGTCCTTTTTCTTGGGTCCCCACGCAGAACCCCCCATCTCTGGGAGTTTCCGCAGCACAGACAGAAGGAGAGAAGTGGCCAGGAAGAGCAGTGTTAGTGAGCGTGGCTGTCGCTGGGACCTGGGCCAGAGGGGGACACACGCTGCGCCTGGAGGTTCCCTGTGTCTGTGTGAATGTCCCTTGCCGACGGGAAGTTCCACTCCACTTCAGAGCATCTCCTATGTCTGCTGTTTCTCAAAATAACCACCTCAAAATGACCCTTATGCCAGAGAGGCACATTCTGGGGTGCGCTAACCCGCCTCCCTTTGGAAGCAAGGCAGCACCCCAAGGACCAGAATGTGCAGGCACATCAGTGAAAGCCCAGCGCAGGCTGGCTGGCAGTGCAGCAAAGACAGGCTCTGTCTGCACAGCCACTGTGGACACAAGGGACGTCCGTGTGCAGCCAGTCTCAGCTCAGCACACAGTGTGACACGCTGGGGATTCCCAGCCGAGGAGCAGGAGGCCAATGGGCCAGGCACTACTGAGGAGGCATGGGGCCAGGGAGAGGCACCTCCTGGAGGCAGAGGATAAGGCCCGATCAGACATCTTGGGTGCAGTTCTCACTAAAGTGCCTGGAAGGACTCTTGCTAACATGGCCAATGGCTGAGGGCAATTGGGAAGAGGGCAGGCCAGGCAGCAAGGAGACTCCCATGGTCCCTGGCACAGAGGGAGACATTTTCTAAAGGCTCGACCACTGGGATATGACGGGTGGTGATGCCGGGAGCCACGGGGCAGTGAGCGAGGCCAACGGCCCAGCAAGCCCACCGCCGGCCCAGGGGCCCACTGGCCCTGCATGAGGGCACAGGAGGGCGTGCCAGAGGATGCCATGCCAGACCAGGAAGAAGGTCAAGAAGGGGGACACAGGAACAGGGAGGGACCCTGGCCCGCAATGGAGAGGCGTCCATGCCACCTTGGGCCAGTGGGCAGAATGGGGCAGGAGGGGGGCATCCGGGAAGACATGGGACAGAGTGGAGCCAGCTCTTTGTGCAGAAGAGGTGATGGCCCATCCTGGCCTAGCCGGTGATAAGCACCTGCCTGGTCCCCTGGCAGACAAGAAATGCCATTCTGTCCAGAGGGTCATCTCCTCAGGAGCAGACGTGCAATTACAGGAACTCATGACTGAGCTCTGAACGGTATTTTACAGACATAATCAACATCATTCTCCCAAGGAAAGCAAAGGTGGTGTAACTGCATTGGGACGGAGCCACAGAGGATGTGGGCTGAGAGCTGAGCCCTCTCCTGCAGGGCAGAGAGTCGACAGGTGTGACGTTTACCATATGCCTGTCACTTAGGAACACGGAGGTAACACAAACCCGGGAGCGAGTTCATGCAGGGGCGCGGTTTCTCAGGGACGCAAGGTGGGGGCAGGAGGAAGGAGCAGGGTCTGCTGTTCTACACGACCCGATCTTGGGGTTACTTCAGGCTGTGTAAGGTATGGTCACCAGCAACCTCGGCACAAGTTCAGAATGTGGGTGAAGGTGCGGGTGAACAGGTGGGGTCAGAGGCTGGGCTTCAGGCCTGGCCCTGCCGTGGGATCAGCACCACGGAGAGAAATCCCCGCCCAACTGTGCCATTTCACAGCTGTCACAACTGAGGCCCCGTCCACAGACATGACTTTCCTGAATCCAACACAGTGAGCGAGAGGCATAGGGGCCTGGATGTGCCTGACCCTTAGGCACAGGAGACCCTCGTTCTGTCTTCAAAATCAGACCAAGCACTTCCCCCACTCGCCCTCAGCTGCTGAGAGGGAACACAGACCCTGAAACCCCGTGGGGCCAAGAGAGGTGGGGGCACAGGGAGCCGGTCTGAACAAAAGGAGGGAAGAGGGTCTTCCCTGAAATTCTTGAGGGCGTCGCCCAGCCCGACTGATCCACAGAATTGACAGAGCTTCTAAGAGGGGCCTCAGAGAAAGTGCAGGCGAGAACTCAAACATGATTTAAACAAAACCAAAAAACTGGGGGGGAAATCAAAACAAGTGCCCCTCCAGTGGGCCTGGGGGCTCACTCTGGAGAATCGAGGGGCAGGGAGGAGGGAAGGCGGCACCCAGTCAGGGACCACAGGCTCTGGGCGTAGACCACTCCCCAAATTAAAGTAAGAAAATAAACAAACCAATATGTGAAGAGGGACCTGCAACCCAGCCCCTGTGGGTCACAGGGGACAATGTGGCCGCAATGGGAGGTCTTAGAGCAGGGAGTGGACACACCCTTGTTTCCAGCCACCACACCGAAGTCTGAGATGCACAAAGATGCCCCCACGGCCCAGAGAAGGATGACACAGGACCCTCATGGACTGCAGGCCCTCCTGCCGTGTACCTGCCACCTGGGAGCAAGCTGAATGCACGACGCCTGGGGCCGGTGCCCCGAGGGCAAAGCCACCAGGCCAGAACCATCCACACCCCACCGATACAGGGTGACATGGCACCCAGCTCCCGGGGGGCCCGGCTACCCGAGGGGTGGCTCACCTGCTCCCACAGACCCATCTTCCCCTGTCCCTCCCATGTCCTGGCTGGTCTCCTAGGGAAACTGCTCCCCACATCCCGCACCCCACCCAGAGGGAGCCTCCCAGAAGAGGTGAGCAGAGAAGGTTTCGAGCAGCCTCCCCTGGGTGTGGACTGCAGTCAGTGGTGAAGAAGGCCAGGCCTCGAACCTCTGTCTGGAGGCGGAACCCAAAGTCTCATGTGGGGAGGAGGCCCCGCACACGCCCAGGGCTCTCCTCACTCTGCTCAGAGCTGTCGTGGGAAGGTAGCAGTTCAGAGCTGGCTACGAGTTGCCCCCCTGGCGCCGGGCACCGGGTCCACCCTGCCTCAGTGCGGTGAGGACAGCTCCTGTCCTGGCAGTTTTACTGGGAAAAGTGGGGTGAAGCTCTTAGGGAGGCCAATGGCAGGGTCAGATGGGATGGGGCGCACGCGGGTGCCTCAGCCCACACAGGGCCAGCTTGCTGTAGGACATGACTCCCCACCACAGCAGCTGCTGGGTCTCTGTCGTCCTGGGGAGGCCTGCACTGAGGACACACCCCTGGTCTGGTCCACTTGCACCACCTAGAGGAAAGCTCGAGAAGAGCAAGACCCGCTCTACAGGCAGGACCAGAGTCCAGGACCTTAGAAGCAGGGAGACCCTGGGGACCCTCATCTGCCTGGCAGTTGGGTCCCTCGGCTGGCCCAGCCATCGGCAAGCCCCTGTTGGCCACCTGAGCACCACCCGGGCCAGCCTGTCCTATAGTGACCAGCACTCGGCCCCTCTTCATTGTCGCAGCTGCGTTGGCTCGGTATCTGCCCCTCAGAGCCTGCCCCTGGACAAACTACTCTTCACGGAGAGCTGAGGGGAAGGTCTGTGCCCTGATAAACAAGCACAGACAGTGACAGACACACCAGAAGTCAGGGCTCATCGGGAGAGCAGGGGCAGCTGGGGAAGCACCACCGCCCTGGTGCCGCAGGGCTTTTGCACAGCCTCCCACCCTAGAGCTCTCTGCCCCACCCCAACTGCACTTTTGCTCATCCCTCTTGTGAGCACTGTCCCAACGCTCCATCAGCAGAGGGGAGTGTCCCGGTCCTTCTCCTGGGCGCCTCAGTATGTCCTGTCACGGGGCTTCTCCCTCTTTCTGAGACCCTCTGCTGGGAGCAGCACAAGGACCAGGAGAGCTATTGGCTCCGCCTGGCTCCCAGCACATACTAAGTCCTCACCGAACATCTCCGATGAGCAATGTGCGTGGCTCAGTTGCCACGATACCCCCCCACCCCCGGCTTGTCTCGCACACGGACTGTGAGGTGCCTGCAAGGCACCTCCCACCCCCACCTGAGCCCCGGCGCCTGCAGCCTGGGCCTCATGACCGGCACTTGTCGATTCTCTCTCTACTCCATGCCATCCCCGCTGCCGGACTCAAGGGGCCCACTTCTCATGGCAGTAGAAGCCGCCATGTGGGTCCCCTGTGGGCCATGCCTCCTGCTCTTCACGCCCCCGTCGCCCACAGCGTGGCCCCCAGATTGTCTGAGAGGCCAGTAGAATACAGGTCACTTCCCAAACTAGGATACAGAAGGCGCTGGACCTCCGCCTCCCCTTCTCAGATCTCCCGAGTCGGGGAAGCTAGCTGCCTTGTGGGGCGTGGCTCTGTGGAGAGGCCTGTGTGGTGAGGACAGCAGGCAGCGGGAGGCCTCCTGGAGCGGGAGCCTCGCCCCATCGAGCCTTCAGGTGACACAACCCTGACTGACAGGCTAGCTGCAGCCTCATGAGAGACCCTGAGCTGGAACCCGTCGGCTAAGCCACAGCGAAGGTGCCCCTCAGAAGCCCTGCAAGACCGTAAATGCCCGTTGTCAGCCTGACCCACTGAGTTTGGAGTGGTTTGTCACTCAGCATAGACAGCAAAAGACACTGTGGCAAAACTTTTATGATAACTGCAAGTACTTCTGCATCTATGCACAAGTGCTCACTGCTGGCTTGTCTGGAACAGATCACCTGGCTACATTTCGATATCATAGCTATCCCTGTTTCTAGTGAGCTACTGCTTGAGTCCTTGCAATGAGCAAAGCAGGACCGCCTGTTCTCCTCCACAGCGCACCCTGCAACGTGCCCGCTGCCTGGTGGCCTACCTTGCCGTCAGAGTCAGGCCTTCCTTTACTGGGCACTTGACTCCTTGGCAGGAGTCGCCCCCTTGTAAGCCTCTGTCTAGTGGCTTGAGCACAGCTGACCTTGCTTCGGGGCACCAGGGCTGGTGTTTCCAGTGCAAGAATTGTCACCTCCTGGCTGCAGTGTTTGGGGGGCAGCCGTGACCCTAGCCGGCCAGTGGGAAGTGACACAAGGCATTTCCTGAGCCACCACAGAGAGTGCCCCGCGGGCAGGAGCGAGTGTGAGGCACAGACGGAATGCAAGAGGGGCAGTTTCACCCTCCCCATTTGGGGGCAGGATGTATGTAATTAGCTTTGTTCTTTCTTGGGCTATTTATCACACTCCTTGTCACACTGAGGTGTGGGGTTCTAGGGTCCATGCATCGCTCGCTGAAAGTTTGGGAGCAGAAGAACCAGATCCCCCCTCCCGGCTCCAGGGAGCCCCAGCAACACCCCCTGGAAAAGACCCTCGTTTGCTGTGAGCTGCTGCGCGCCTGCCACGTTGGGGAGCTCCTCACAGGGTGTAGACCGTGGCATGTGCCCCCACCCACCTCTAGCTGAGCATGAGCAACCCTCGAAGGCAGATTCTGCTCCTTAACGTTTGTGCCTGGCTCTTAAGGACACTTAGCATGAACAGATCTCTAGGCACAGGTTGGCAGAGCCACAGAATGAAGTTCCTGGAATTATTTAATTTAAAATAGGACTTACACACGGATTCAGACACATTCAACATTCTTCAACATGAAAAATCCAATTCTTGAAGAATATTATGTTAGCAGTTTTGCAAATGGTTCCCACCTTCCGAAATCGAAAGAATATATGCCAGCATGTGATGGATTTTGATTTTTATACCTTTCTCTATTTTGAAACTTTCTGTACCAAACAACTTTGAATTATGAGCAAGATGTAATAGGATGTTCCAAAGAGCATCTGAAGGCCCCCGTGTCCCCCCACCCCACCCCCCTTCTCTCTCCCTCTGTTTATCAAGACCATGATTTTTATCTTTGCCATTCACAGGTGTGTCACCAACAGTTCAAGTCATGTCTGATGACTGTGAAGGGCACCACACGGCTGCCCAGGTGTGGCGGTGACGCCCGAGACTCGCTGACATGATGCTGGTGTTGGAGAAGCTTCGCGGGCCGGTGCCCCCTGCGTTCCCGCACGCTCCTGCCCCGTGTCCTCTCCTCCCACAGCCTCCTGAACACACGTGTGGGCCTCCCCAGGCCGCATCTGATGCCTGCAATTGCTGTCACCTTCCTGGAGGGCCTGGGTTCAAACCCCTGCCCCACCACACAAATGGTGTGACATGGGTGAGACACGAGACCCAAAATGGCCAGGAGAGTTACTCTAGGGACTGTCCTGAGCAGTAAATCAGTTAGTATATGTAAAAAAAAATCTTAGAACACTGCTGGTCTATGTTTGCTGCTGACACTACCATTATCAGTAGTATTCTAAGGACATTTTGGCTAATGATCAAAGAAGCCTTCCTTCTCACTGCCAGGCCACAGATGAATAAGTTAATTTTAAAGTAAGTCAAATAAGGGGCGCCCGGGGGCTCAGTCAGTGAAGCATCCGACTTCGGTTCAGGTCATGATCTTGCAGCTCCTAGATGCGAGCCCTGAGTCAGGCTCTGTGCTGACAGCTCAGAGCCTGGAGCCTGCTTCAGATTCTGTGTCTCCCTCTTTCTCTGCCCCTCCCTTGCTCCTGCTCTGTTTCTCTCTGTCTCAATAATAGATAAAATATAAAAAAATAAAGTCAAATAAGAAACCAAAATTTGAAAGATTTTCTAACTAACCAACCGGGACTTTCTACACAGCCGAGAAACACTGCATGTTGTTCCTTTGATGCTCAAAGCCCCTCCCCCACCAGCCCCTGCGACCTCACTAGGAAAGTCCTGGACGGGACCAGCCAACACTTGGGGTGGAGGTGAGGGCCCCGCAGGAGCCTGGGGAGACCAGAGGGAGGAGGGACCGCCATGTGAGGCCCCTGCTTAGCCCCTGGGGGACAGGGCATGCACCCCTGCCCCGTTGCCCCCCATGCCACACCCACAACAGGTAAGAAGGGGCTCAGACCTCAGATGGGCCTGTCCCCCTGCTAGCAGTTTGCCGCCCTGAAGCCGGCCCAGGAAGAGCGTGATGAGGCCGTTCAGCTGACGAGTGGGTGGTGGGTGAAGCCGCCACGTTTGTGACAACTGGTGACGCGACAGTAGGAACACGGACCAACACCCACTCGCGCCTCCTGTTCACTCCACTAGAAATGACACCGTCCTTATAAAAGCTAAAAACCTACGGCCGGTTCTCGCCCCAGGGTTGGTTTACGGTGACTCCTTCCACATTCTTCTTTTTTTCTTTAAATGATTTACTTTTTTTAACTTTTTTTTTTTAACGTTTATTTATTTGGGAAAGACAGAGAGAGACAGAGCATGAGCAGGGGAGGGGCGGGGAGAGAGGGAGACACAGAATCTGAAGCAGGCTCCGGGCTCTGAGCTGTCAGCACAGAGCCCGATGTGGGGCTCGAACCCATGAACCGCGAGATTGTGACCTGAGCCAAAGTCGGAGGCTTAACCGACGGAGCCCCCAGGCACACTACACCCTTTTTAAAGAGAGGTGAAGGCACAAGTGATGCCCTGACTATGCCATGTGCCAGTCTGCCCGGGGTTGTGAATGCTTTGAGTTCATACACAGAGCACTCAGAGTAGTCCTGGCACATAATAATTGTTCAGAAAATGCTCTTTGTGACTATGGGGCACTTATATGACATGTGGACAAACAAAACAGGTGGCAGTGTTTGGCTTAGCTTTTTGTGGCAGCATCAGGCCGAAGCAGGTCCCCCCAGCTGCTCCAAGGCCTGCGCTCTCCCTGGTGGTGGCTTCGGTGTCTCATCGAGCTCAGACAGACTGCTTGTCCTCATGGGCGGGAAGCTCCCAGGCACTGCCTTCTGCACATGAGGGGATGAGCCAGCACCAGACTGTGGGCCGGGCCCCCCAACGAGGTTGCAGACCCACCCACGCTGGCGGGTGGTGGGGTTTGCACCACAAACACACTCCAGCAGAAGCGGGTGATCTGGCCGAGTGTGTCTGCCGACCAGATTCGAGACGCAGCACCCCACCAGATGGTCACAAGGGACATCGTAGGGTCTGGGACCAAACCCCACCCCACGCGACAGAGTCCAGATGGCAGCTGGGAAGGAAGGCCACATCCATGTCATGCTGCTGTGACTACGTGTTTGCCATCAGGCTCTGGAAGTGACATGAAGAGAGAGCTTG
Source organism: Suricata suricatta (assembly GCF_006229205.1). Lineage (NCBI taxonomy): Eukaryota > Metazoa > Chordata > Mammalia > Carnivora > Herpestidae > Suricata > Suricata suricatta. The sequence continues at coordinate 38,031,790 of NC_043707.1, read as the reverse complement.
GGATTTTGGTAATGCCAGCTCCCTAGTCAGAAGTGGTTTCAAACTCGGGTTCTGATCTTCACCAGCTGTGGGCCTGGGATTACTGCCATCTGCTTCTTCACAGGCTGGTATGTGGCCTTTTGCGGGGAGGGACCATCTTCAGAGGACGACCAGCACACACAGCTGTGTAAAGTGCCAGGCTCCCCATGCGAGGTGAAGCAAAAACGGAGCATGGGGGCTCTGGGTGACTCCAGCCCAGGGCTCCTCTCCTTGGACGGTGAAGGTCTGCGGTGGTCACAGGAGCCCTTTGCTGAGACTTGGAAGGCTGGAGTGAAGTGGCCACCTTGCTTCATGCCTGTCCATCATATGTGTGACAAGGGCTTCAAGGTCCGCATTGTAAGCTCAGTGCACAGGGTCCCTGACCCTGGCTGACCTCACTGGCTGGGACAGGGGCAGGTCTGGAGCTCCAACCACTGCCACCACACCTGCCTCCACTCCTGCCTCACTGTAGGGCTGCTGGGAGAGCAAGTCTCAGAGCCCAGGCTCCCTGAGAACGTGCCTGAAGTCTGACGGGAGGAAGTGCAGAGAAGGGCAGAGGCGTGAATAGGGGCTGGCAGAGGGCATGCCAGACACGGAGACTCAGTGGAGGCAGCCCCCAGCTGAGCAGAGAGATCCTCTGTCTTTGGCACCTAGTGGTGACCGCTCTGTCTTGAGTTTCCTCCTCACAAGGTGGCATCTTAGGGTCTCAGTGCCATGACGACAATGGGGGTGGGGGTCTCTGAGACCACTGCAGGATTGTTTAATTAAATGCTTTGAGACAATTGTAGATTCCATGGAGTTGTAAGAAATAAAACAGAGCCACCACAGGGACCCTTCACCTATTCTCCCCCTATGGTGACATCTTGCAGAACTCGGCATACAATCTTGTGGCCATGGCCTCCATATTGACACAGTAAGGACGCACAGAGCGTGTCAAGGCCCAAGGGCCCCCCCTCTGGCCTGCACCTCCTCTCAGCCCCTGGAGGCCACTATCTGTTCTCCATTTTATCGTTCTGTCTTTTCAACACTGGCATATAAGTGGCAGCATGTAACTGTAACCCTTTGAGACTGGCTTGTGTGCTCAATTCGAGTTCCAACCAGACTGGATCTCACTGTGTCAATGGGTGGCTGCTCTGCTGAGGGGTCCCAGGGTGTGGAGGGACCGAAGCCTGTTTAACCATTTCCCTGTCGAAGGACATTTGGGGATGTGAGGAGAAGAGCTGCTATGAAACCGGGCGCACAGGTGCTCATGTGAATTTCAGTTTCCATTTCTCCGGCGTAAATGCCCCCGGGTGTGACTGCTGGTCACGTTTCATATTTTGAGAAATTGCCAGAAGGGGCTGTACCACTTTACACTCCCGCAGTCCATCACTCGTAATTCTGAGATCTGACAAAGGACACTGCGGAGCCACTGAATGTGTCTGGGCCCCAGTGTGCTCCCTGCCAATCCCAAAGCAGAAGGCGCGAGGGCACGGCCGCCATGGGGCTGCTGGAGGACCAAGGACAGCAGGCAGCAGCAGGCCCCCATGGTGCCAACTGGCTAGATGGGACCTGGGCTATTTCCGAGCTAAAAGTCTGCTTTGAAGGGAGAACTTTCTGGACAAAGACTGTCCAGGTTTCTCGGCCTTGGGCAGATTCACAGACGTGGGTCAGTTCAGAATTCTGAAGGGTATTCACGGAGATGCATCTGGTGGCACGTCCATGCCCACTGATAAATACCCCCTCTCCCACCCTCCCACCAAGATCCTACCTTGTTTTCCCCCTAAAATTCCCACACCCTGTCATCTTTTCACACGAATCTGCCCATACTTGGAATCACGGCTTTGGGGCTCATGAAGTTCTGGCTTAGCTGTGAGTGTGCTCCTGGCACCGCAGGCCCTGGGCCCCAGGCCCACGGCAGGCCCCCCTCCACAGCAGGCTCCTGGCCCTTGCTGGGCCCCCTGGAGAAGGGACCCTTCTGTACAGGGAGAGACAGTGAGGCTGGGACATGGGGCCTTGGAGGAAATGCTGCACCCCATGTCTCTGACCTGGCTATGACCCAGTGCTCCAGGCAGGGACACACCAGCTGGACCCAAACCATCCTGCCTGGACCCATGGCCCAGGAGCAGGAGGTGGGGCTGAGCCTGGTGGTGGAAGGCAGCGACAGCTCTTTCCCTCTCTGTGTTCTGGCTCCTGGCTGGGTCCCATCGACAAGAGTCCACTGTGGGATAGGGGCCCTGGGAAGAGCCTAGCGTCCCCCTGCGCACCCTGGGCGCACAGACTGGGGAGCTCAGAGGAGACGTCTGCCAGTGCAGAGAGCCCAGGAGGAGCCCAGCTCAGCTGGGGAGTGGGGTGTGAAGGGCTACCAAGCGACTCTGCGACTCTGCGTCAAACTCTGGGGCTGGCCCAGGGAGCGGAGCGCCCCCGGAGACTAGGACCCAGAGGGAGGCGGGGTGGCGCCCCGCCCCTCGGACCACCCAGCTCGCGGCTCCCTTCTCCCTGGGTCCGTCTGCCGGTCAGAGGGTCACCCAGAGCCGGCTCGGCAGCCCTCCGCCGCTTTACCAGTGGCTGGGGCCTCCCCTGCTCTGGGATTGGATGTGAGAGAGCGGGGTGGGTGCGGGCGGGGGACCCCAGAAGCCCAGATTCCCAGCTCGGGCAGAGAGTGCAGGCGCTGCGGAAGTGCGTCTGGGACCTCCGCAAAGACCCGGCGGGCTGGCGGACCACACCGAGGAGGCGGCAACTGCAAAGGCAGCGGTCCCGGAGGGGCCGCAGGCACCGGGTGAGCCAAGATGTTTGACAGCTCGCAGTACCCCTACAACTGCTTCAATTACGACGCCGACGACTACCCGGTGGGCAGCTCCGACGAGGAGAAGCGGCTCTCGAGACCCGCGTACAGGTGGGGGGCTGGGTGCCATGACCTTCCACCGCAAGGACCTGCCTGGGACAGAGGGGTGGCTTTCTCCTCGGGGGCGGGGGCAGCACCGAGGGAAGGGACACGTCTGCACATTTAGAAGTAGCCAGAGAAGGTTCTCACAGCTTCCCTGAAGAAACTCCCAAGTAAGAGCCAAAGCTGGGGTCTGGGCAGACACTGGGGCGGGAGCTCCAAGGTTCAGGCTCCCGCACACGGAGACGCCCTGAGGGCAGAGGAAGGCGCGCCCCTGGCGAAGGGAGGGGCTGGCCCGAGGGGGCTCCTGATGCTGAGGCTGCCCCCGCCCCGCCCCATGTGGCCCCATGCGCCCCTATTTGCAGCTACATTGCGCTGATCGCCATGGCCATCCAGCAGAGCCCCTCAGGCAGAGTGACCCTGTCGGGCATCTACGACTTCATCATGCGCAAGTTCCCCTTCTACCGAGCCAACCAGCGGGCCTGGCAGAACTCCATCCGCCACAACCTGTCCCTCAACAGCTGCTTCGTGAAGGTGAGTCCCCACCCCAGCCCCCTGAAGTGGCCCCCTAGTGTCCCAGGCGTGGGGGGCCCCGACCCAGGGCCAGGGTGGGTTTTGCAGCAGCAATGTAGGCTGCCTCCAATTTGCTCCATGAGCAACACCACCGACCCCAAGGACGGGGACCTATGCAGTGCAGACCCTGGACTCCTAAGTGAGGCCAGATGCCTCGAGGGGCGGGCGGGAGTGGGGTGGGGGCCAGCCCCTCCCCGAGCCCCGCCCTCCCCCTCAGGTGCCTCGGATGGAGGGCCAGGAGAAGGGCAAGGGCAACTATTGGACGTTTGCTGGTGGCTGCGAGTCGCTGCTGGACCTCTTTGAGAATGGCAACTACCGCCGGCGACGCCGGCGCCGCGGCCCCCAGCGCGATGGGGCAAGGGGGGCGCATGTGGGGGGTGCGGAGGGGCCGTCAGAGCCGGCCCCCCACAGCCAGCCCCCCACCCCTGGCAGCCCGGCTGCCCTGAGGAAGGAGGATTGCAGGGGCATCAAGTTCAGCATTGACTACATTCTGTCCACGCCTGACCCCTCCCGGGGGCTGCAGAGCCCTTGCGGCCAGCAGGAGGCCAGAACCCCCAGACTGGAGGCCCAGCAGATGAGCTTCCACCTGTGGACAGTATGAGGCGGGGCTGATGCCCTGCTAGTCGGTGTCTTCCAGCCCCACCTCGAGCCACATCCTTCTAACTTCCAGACTCATGTTCCGCGCTGAAAACCAGCCTGGGCTGGAGGGACAAGAGGTCAGTCTTCTGGCTTCATCCTTCAGAAGTTCCCCTGCAGGAAGACCCACGGGGTCATCTGACTGGAGGGTCTGCTCTGGAGTCACTGAGTGGCCCCACTCTAAGGGCTGTGAATACAGTAGGTTCAGGGCCACATTCACTTATAGACAAAGTAGCATCTCATCCCTCCATCTTCTGAGAATTTGCATGACCCCCACCCCCAGAAGCTGCCAGTGAGCTCTGGTGCAGATGGTGAGGTGGGTGGGCATCTTCCCGGGAACGAAAAGTGCACATGGTGAAATCTGATATTACTTGATCCCAAGAATGTTGTCCCCAAGGGTCCTGACAGTGGTCCCGTTATGGATGATGTGATCAGAAGTTCAAGTGCATGGATAGTTGTGGATGGAATATTCAACGACTGCTTAAGAAATTCTGTGCCCTTTTTTATACAGGAAAGAAGGGTAGGAGCAAGGCGGGGTCCACATTTGGGACAGCGTGGGGCAAAGCACACTTTTCTTGGTTCCTCAGAGCAGGGACTAAGCCCCTATTCAGGCATGTTCCACCTGGCTGGCTTCCTAAGAAAGCAGACACGAGGTAGCAGGCAGCTGGCAGATCCTGCTAGGCTGTGAGCTGCACAATCTTACAGACACTGGAGGTGGGTGCGCTCCATTTGAAATGTAAATGATTTAATTACTGTGTAGAGACAGGCATTTTAAAAAACACAATTATGCACAGTGAAACTATTTGACCAACCTTATCATTTTTCACCAGCCCATTTTTGCAGAGTTAATTGGTTTCCATGACTTAATTTGAACATTAGTATGGATTACACCTAATCTGATCCACTAGGTGACAATGACTGGCTAATTTTGTAAACAACAAAAACACACCCAAGCAGGCTGGCTGTCTCGGCTGGGAATCACACAGCCGTGCTTTATCGGACTCTGAAAACTCAGACTGGTAAAGGCTGGCCAGCGGGAGGCAGAGACAGACAGCGATGCAAGGATCACTTAGTGGGCCCACTTCTGATTCAGACATTTCATCAAACCACAGCAGTCTTATGTGTCCACCCACACAGACCCCGTGGGTTGATTTGAGTAGAGGGCAGAAGGGGCTTTACTTGCAAATGTTGTGAAACACCTGGTCCCCACGTCTGGAGATGAACCCTGGGGGCGATGTGCTCACTGCCTGCCCACCCTCACCCAGGGGGCAGCCTGTCAGCTTCACGGGAGGAGGGGGGCCCTGCCTCAAACAGCCCTCTGGGCACAAATGCCAGCTGCTGGAGGTCCTGGCCGGGAAAGCACCCGACACTGGGGGACCCACCCAGCCCACCAGGCACAGCGGCCCCATTGACGGTCCTGACACTTCTCATCCCTATTTTACAGACGGGGCACCTGCATGCCGGTGGACCCGGGCCCAGTGTGTGGCCTGGGGGCTGGGCAGCTAATGCTCCATCCACATTTCGGCCCATGCAAGCTCAGAGCTGCTATGTGCACGTGTGTGCGTGTGTGCATCGTAGGTGTGATGTCTGTCTGCGTTCTTGTTATCCATATCCCTTTGCCGGTTCTGCAAAAAGCCGTTTCAATGATAGTAGATGTGACTTTGTGGTGATGTGGTGCTGTGTTACTATTACACACAGGTGGATGGCATGCACCAGGTCTCAAGATATATTTTTCTGCTGCCAATCAAGCAAATAAAATTTGCATTTTATCTTTCGGGCTCTAGCCGTATTTCTCTGTTTTGTTTGGTGAGCAGAGCCTGATGGAGAACAGAGAAGTCCTCTGTCCTAAAGAGGGCAGTTTTTGAAGCTGTGGCCTTTCGAGGGGGCGCCTGGGGACCAGAGAGGTGGTCAGTGTGTCCTCCCTCTTCACATGGTCTGACGCAGATGCTCACCAGCGGCCAGGGAGCAAAAGGGTGACACCAGGCAGGTGAGGTCTGTGCACTAGGAGGTGTTACATTTGTTTTGCAAAGGATATCAATCATGTTCTTAAAAGCGGAGGGACATTTTCAATTTGCCAGCGCGTGATACTCCACGACTTCAGAAAGTCTCCGAGCTCTTGGAGTGAGTGGCATTTAATACCAAACAACATCACAGGGGTGAGGGCTGGCTCTGGCCTATTCAAATGCCACTGCCAACATGCAGACTCGCCCAACGCAATTATAATTAAATACTTTATGCCTCTCTTGCAAATCCGCTGATTGATCACCAATACGTACATTACCACCGCATTACCCCCGAGCAGATGTCTGCCACATGGTTACGGATCACCAGGTTTCCATTAACAAAGTTGAGAGGCACTGCTGCGTGGGAGACCAGGGGAAGTGTGTGCAGACTGCCATCAAGCTGCGCGATGTTCCTGGCTGGGCAGCATATCCAGGCTGAGCCCTTGCTCACCCAGGCAGGATACCCCTTCCCACGGCAGCTGGCCAGCCCAGGGCCCCCCACCACAGCTGGAGACCGATGCGGACCACACCCATGGCCAGGTGGATGGAGGAAGAGCCCTGGGATCCGGGTGGGGGCAGGTCTGTGGGCACAAAGTGGCCCCAGTCGATGCCCTCCCTCATCCCATGTTTGACCTCAGGGTCCAGAGAGGCCTGCCCTAGCCAAGAGTGGCTTCCAGACCAAACCATCCACTGGCTCGTGCTCTGCCCCCAGGGAAGCAGAGAAAGGCCTCATTTCTCTTCAGATTCCTTGTTTTCTTTACTGAGCTATTCTGGGGCTATCTGTTCATTTGTTCAACCAACATCCATGGGGCCTATGCTAGGTGCCGGGGTGTAATCACGGGCCAGGCTGTGTCCCGGCAGCGTGCATGGAGAGCCCCAGGCCTCCACGAGGCTGGGAAGCAAGCCCGCACTCGGGGTGCGGAGATGCGGGCTGGGCAGGGCCCCACGGGAAGCCTCCTCCAGGATGGGCAGGGGCACGGATGCCTGGGGAATGGGTGTTCACAGCGGGAGGTGGTGAGAGCCTAGCCCCCAAGGCGGGAAGCAGTGCGGGGTGGGGATGTGCAGAAGGCCAGTGTGGCTGGAGGGAGACACGGCAAGAGAGAAATGCACGAGAAGGCCCCAGCCCCCAAGTCCAGGCCGAATGGCCACTCCTGGAGCCTTTGAAATCCATCTCCTGCACTCAACTCAGTCTGAGTGTTTTCTGATACCCAGAGCTCAGACTGGAGAGCCCCCTCCCAGGCACTTCGCCTGGTTGTGTGTCTCCTTCACCCGTCCTCACACCTCGGTCCCTGACCCGTCCCATCTTGTGCAGGTGAAACCAGACACAGGCCCTGCTCTGTGGGCGATGCTAGCCAGCATGCTGGCCTGAGGGTGAGCAGGGTCATCTGGAGCTCCGGTTGGCACATCCCCCTTGGCATCTTCTGAGCCTCAGTCAGCTGTCCCAGAGAGACCTCGGAGGCCTGCGGACCTGCGGTCCTGGCCTCCTGGGTGGGGGCAGGGAATGGCACCAGGCTGGAAGCCTTGTAGAGGTGTGTGCTCAGACAGGGCAGTGCCCACCGGAGCCCTGAGGTCTTTGTCTGTGGCACGGGCCATGCACAGAACCCCGGAGACTCAGCTGAGATGGAGGAGGTCTGTACCCATCACACATTTCTCCCCACCCCATACCCCCCACCATCTTCTGCTCAGCCCAGACCCAGCCAGGGTGTCAGGGAAGGGACTGGCCCACTGGCCCATGAGCATCATGGAAACCAGGCCCCCTGGCCAGGCCAAGCAAGTCCTCCGGGCACCTCCCTTCCTTGAAGCAGCCCCCAGGGCCCCCACTCCTTCCCTGATACCCCAACCCTGCCCTGGGCACTGCCAACATCCTGCCTTCCCACAGGCAGGCTGGGACAGGGCCACCTGGAGCCTCCGGTGTGGAGGGGTGACCCGGAGGACAGTCCTTCCATGGGTGCGGCTTCCACAGTCAGTCTTCTCTGGCCTCCCGTTCTGGGGGTTGGGCAACGCTGCCCTCTCCGCCTCATCCCTGCACTGTGAGGTGAGGTCCTCGGCTGAGCTGGGTGCAGGGCCAGAGGCCCCTCCCGTCCTGTCCTGCCACCCCAGGGTCTGGGCTCCCTCAGAAATTCCTCTGGTTCCCCCGCCACCCCCACCGACAGACCCTGGGCTGTGTGGGTGCAGAACCAACAGAGAGATTACTCGGAGGCCAAGGACTTAGGGCCCTCTGCATAAATGTTCTGTGTTAAGAACCCAAACAGGCCTATTTCTAAATTTTTTAATGCTTTTATTTTTGAGAGAGAGACAGAGTGAGAGTGGGGTGGGGCAGAGAGAAAGGGAGACAGAATCAGAAGCAGCTCCAGGCTCTGAGCTGTCAGCACAGGGCCCAACGTGGGGCTCAAACCCACAAACCGTGAGATCACAACCTGAGCCCAAGTTCAATGCTTAACCAACTGAGCCATTTGGGTGCCCCAAACAGGCCTATTTCTCACCAAAAGTATATATCTCAAAATAAGCATTGCAGGGGGTCCACCAGGTTGCGGCCTGTCTGGCGCAAGGGTCCCTCCCTGTCTCTCTGTGCCCCCCACCCCAAATCCCTGACATGGCCCCTCTGTGCTGGGTCCTTCTGTGTTTCCCATCGCCGCCCGACCCTGCTCTGCTGAAACCTCTCTCCTGGCCATTGAGCAGATCTAAGCTGCCCGAGGAGGCAGCCACAAGTGGGGAGGGCCGTGGGCAGGCATGAGGCCCTGGCCTTGTGGCCAGGGGGTTGGCAGGCAGGCCCTCGCTTTCCCTCCTGTGCAGTGGAGGCTGACTGCTAAGGGCTTCCCATCTGAAGTGAGACCAGGCTTCACATCAAGGCCATGGGCGCAGCCACACAGGTGTTTGAGGGAGCAGCTCTCCCTGGATAGGGGGCTTATCTGACAAAATGTGGCTGACGGCAGCACTGGGGTGACCAGGCCAAGACCCCCAACAGCTCACTCTCGGAGAACGTCCACCTAGAGCGCAAGTGAGGACTGACTGCAAAGGGCCCCTGGACACGGGACCCTGGCACCTTCACATCGGACCAGGCAGGCAGCCCCATACATCCGCACAGACGATGAAGGCCCGGACATTCCCTGGGGAGCGGGGGAAAGGGCATCTCTTCATTCAGTGGCAGCTGTGCCCACCCCAAAGACTCCAACCTGGAAGTCGGGGTCCAGCCCACAAGTTCCCCCAGATAACAGTGCCAGCAGGCACTGGTGTCTACGGAGGGCTCCCCACATGCTGGGCACTGTCCTTAGGACCCCCAGCTGTGTGAAGGGGGTCAGCTGACTGCCTCTGTCTTGTGGGAGCTTCCGGGCTCCACCCCCACCTGTCGGCAGCTTGTCTAGAGGGCCCCAGGGTCACTGGCTGGGCAGGACTGTGACAGCCAGGGTCCCCCTGGGAGGTCAGAGGGCACAGGGCCAGGTGCCCAGGTCCTCACTCCTCTTCCAAGCTCTGTGCCCTAGGCAGGTGGCCGAGGGCAGGGACAGGGCAGCACCATTTCTCAGGGGAGGAAACTGAGGCTCAGAGATGTCTCGCAGAGCTTGTCGGGGCAGAGGTGGGTCCTTGGTCCATCCTCCCCCATCCAGGTGCCTGGGATGCCAGGCTGAGGGTACAATGACACCTCCCAGGCTGCAGGTTAGAGGAACTCAGATTCAGGCCCTTCCACCTGCCCGCTGGGGCCACCATTCGACCCCTGAGCAGGTGTCAGAGACCTCAAATTCAGGAATGTGAGGCGGGCAAGGACCTCTGCCGCTTCATCTTCCAGGCCCCCGCCTCCCAGGCAGTGGACATGAGAACTGGCCCTCCCTTCCCCACAGGACGAGCCCGGCATGCAGCCCTGGTACCAAACACTCCAACAGGGACCTGGGGAAGGGGACGACATACGCTGTCCATCACCTGTGACTTGATTTTGTATTCAGGCAAGTTAACAATCCATAAACATTCACTACATTACACATTTTCTTCCCCCCCAAAAATACCAAGTGCATGTTGTGCAGGTGGGCCTCTCCCGAGCGCTGCTTGTTCCAGAGAACCTGGTCCTGGAAGGGAAGGAACAGCCTGTCAGGGCGCACCTGGCCAACTGAGAATTAACCACCTCCAGCTTTAGGCCACTTGAGTCAGGGTCCACATGAGATGTGGGTTTGCTCAACCGAGACAGCAGAATTAGATTTATAATGAATCAAAATCAGCAGCCGAGTAGTTTCCCAAGCAGAGGAAATCAAGTGGGAACATCTGAACTGATTCAACTTCCCCCCTGCGCTGCGGGCTCGCACTGCGGGGAGGCCGCCATGCTCACTGCCACCCGGCCCCACCCTGGCCCCCACGTGCACCACCCCCCCCTCCATCCCCGGGTCACCTGCCAGATGCTCCTACCGACCACTGGACACCTGCAGGCCCGCCACGCCCGCCTGGTCTTCGGGGACCCGAGAGCTGTCTGCCATGTTCCCATCCCGCAAGCCCAGGACCCACACAACCGCCCACCCTCTCTCCAAGCCACTTGGCTTCGGGGTTTGGGAGGCACCAAGTTGTCTGCTCCCGGGTTCGGAGCAAGAGGCTGAGAGTTACAGCAGCGCTCGACACCAGCTGGTCATGGGAGCCGATCCTGGTGCAGACAGCTAAGGGAGCGTGTCCACTCCGACCTCCACAGCTTCACACTCAGTCCTGTGGGCCATGCCTGCGGCCGGCCACCAGCCCCGTGCTCAGAGCCTGGTGCAGCGCTCAGCAAACGTGCATGAACTTAGAGCCAGGGCCCCTGGTGGCTCCCAGTCTAGATGCCCCCCTGACAGGCCACAGAGGCAGGGACCTGGGAGGATGGGGAGCTCTGCTCCCCAGCAAAAGTCGGGGCAACAGGGTGGCACCCACGGGGCCCATGGGTGGCGGTGCAGCTGTGTTCCTCAAAGACACGGGTCGGGGCTACAGACTCCGGCACACAGTGGGGACCCTGGGAAAGCCCACGAGAAGCCGACTGTCTCTGCTGGCAGACAAGCACGGGAAGACCGAGCGCGCCAGACCGCCTGGGCCTGGGGAGTGGCGTTCACGGGGAGTTCCGGTGCTGGGTGAGGGTGCTGTTCCCCACACTCATGCTTCCACACACCCACACGGCATGTCATTCTTCTACAGGCATCTTACGGTGCTGCTGGCCAGGCCCACCACCGATGTCACACCCGCACACCCTGGCACACAGAGCTCCCTCTCCACAATGCCTTTTCCATCTTTGCAGCCTCGTAAAACCCTATTTGGCTCTCAAGTCTTGGCACAAAACATCCCCCTCTGTCCAGGCCCCTGGCACCTGCGGGCAGAGCAAAGCTATCTGGGCACGTGCTCCCACGGCAGTGATGGAGCACACAGCACTTGGCAGGGACACCTCATCTGCCCCCATGACACAGAGAGAGAAGCAAAGCCCCAGAAAGATGTGCCAGGGTACGTGCACGCACACACACACACACACACACACACACACACACACACACACCCCCCACAGAGGCAGGGACAGCTCTCCAGGCCTTGTTGCCCTGGCCCTGCCTCCTGGCGGCACCCAGCTCCCACGAGCTCGCCCCCATAGGTGCGCTGCGAGTGCATCTTGGACATGTCCTTGACCCTTGAGGAGCCTCGGGCCCCGAGCAGGAGGTTCCAGGCACGAAGACAAGCTGGCCACATGTGGCTGCAGTTGCTGCAAAGCTGGGAACAATTTTTCCCCACTGTCTTCCGTTGAGATTAACTGACTCGGCTGAATGTTGCCCAGGAAAGTGGAGGGTATGTCTCCCATCAGCCTAGGGAGGCACATGGCAAGCCTCTGGCGCCCAGGTACATGGGGCAAGCACTGCCTCTCTGGAGGGGGTGGTCTGGGCCAGGCAGGCTGACGGAGCCAGGCCCAGCCCCAGGAGCCCAGCACCCTGAACGAGGAACCTGCGCCCGGCGTCTGCCCTGCGGGGGCACCTGCTCTGACTGCCCCCATCAGGACCAGCACTCGGGACCCCACAGCCCAGCTCTGGAGCCCAGGGGCCCTCCCAGGCACTGTGCACAGCACTTGAAGCAAAGAGACGAGGCGGGTGGATATGATCCCCATTCTGCAGACGAGAGGCTGCGAAAAGAAATGGGTCTCCATGGTTCTCTGTCCCCACCTATGGCCCTTTGAGGGCCTCACCTCACAGACTGTGGGACAAGGGGTGGCTTCTGGTCTACCCTAGGTCAGAGCCTACGAGTCCCATGTGGGTGCCTTCTGGGTCTGCCTCTCTGGCTCCTGTTCTTCTTGCCTCTGGAGCCTCCCCCCTCCCCACCCCACCCAGGAACCAGGGCTTTATCAGGAGGAGCAGACCGAGGGGCACAGGACCATCCCTGAGCAGGGCAGGTGCCATGTTGGAGCCAGAATGGGGACAACCAGCACTGTGCTCAGAGGAGCCCTGCCTACAAAGAAGAATATCTGTTATGCCCAGAAGAGCATTGCTGGAATCAGTCTCTGTGGCTGTCCCCACCCTGCTTCCTTGGGGACTGACCTCCCACCTATGGCCACCTGGCATGCCCTTCATCCTTGAATGGATCCAGATTCCCTCAGTCAGATTACTTCTTCCCCTTGACCACAGAGATTGGTGCCGGGAGGGTCACATAACCCCCAAACAACTGAATAAACCCCAGCGCCAGGGCCTTTACTCAAATAGTAGGAAAGAAGGCAGGCGGCATATGACTCCAGAACTGTGTGTGGCTATATATGGCCATCTTGCTCCTTCCTGCCTAAGAAAATCCCATTGGAGAATAAACAGCACACCCAGATGCAGAGCCAAGAGGCGGGGAGAGACAGATTCTCGGCAGCAGAACACCTAGACCCAGCCATGCCTGAAGCCAGTACTTTCCAGTTATCTATGCCAGTAAGACTCTACGGGGCTCAAGGCCCATTGATTTGTGATTCTAACACTCTCAATTAAAGGAGCCTTGTTTATACAAGTGTTTGGATATCTGCTCCACAATGGGGGATAAATGCTTTAGCCCAAGAAATATATCTCTAATGTTAGAATCACAAGCAGTGAGACAGACATAGCAGCTTAAAGGCTTTCTTGCTCAAGCACAATATGGACACCTAGCCTACAGGCCACTGAGTCTGAACCCCTAGGAAAGAGATGCAGATTCTCCTACAAGTTCTGGATCAGTACAGCTGAGGAGGGCCCTGGAATCTGCATTCTCATAAACTTTCTGATGCATAACAGACTTTGGGAACCACAGTCCTCGTCTCTCTGCTGCTGGGGCACATGCAAGAGGGCATGGCCTTCAAGCAATCAAGACCCATGTGCTGCCGGTGGGTGCTTGGTCTGCAGACTCACAAGTCTGTAGAGGGGTGCAGACAACTCTGCACATCCTGCGTCCCAGAGAGACGGCAGGCCCCCAGACGCAGCGCTACTGCTGAGGCCGGGACTGTGCGGACCCAGGTGGCCAGCTGGGAGGTGCAGGGCAAGGGGCGGCAGGATGGCCACACCAACCATAAGCAAGGCTCAGAGAGCCAGCATAGGGCAGGTTGGGCAGGCCCAATGGCAGGCAAGCACTGGGCACTATGTCTGTGTGTCCCAGGCAGGGGCAGCCTTCCATCCATTGGAGGTGGGCGTGCAGACAACTCAGCTCAGCCTCCCGCCCCTCCAGCCACATCTCTGAGCTGAGTCAATCCCAGCTCTCCAGTGCTCTTGACCTCACAATCACTGCCCATCCCCCCTGGCCCCTGCCAGTCTCCCCGGGGTCACTGTGAGACATTTGCTGCACAGAGTCCAACTCAGGCCACATGTCCAGGACCAGCGGTGGACCCCGGCCTGGCCCCTCCCAGCAGGTGTGAGGCGAGCCCTGTCTGTCCAGGTGTCCAGAGGAGAAGGGACTTTCCCATCTGTTCACCCACATGGCATTCTCGGCATGAGTGTGGACACTGGGCGTGCCTGTCTGCGGTTTGGGTATGTGAGCCCTGGATGCATGTGCACCTGTGAGTGTGCCTGTGTGCATGTGTTCCTCTGCATGTGCACAATGAGTGTGCCTGCGTGCGTGTGCTCCTCTGCATGTGCACTGTGTGTGCCAGCATGCATGTACTCTGCGTGTGCGCTGTGTGTGCCTGCGTGCGTGTGCTCCTCTGCGTGTACACTGTGTGTGCTCCTCTGCATGTGCACTGTGTGTGCCTGTGTGCATGTGCTCCTCTGCGTGTGCACTGTGTGTGCGTGTGCGTGTGCTCCTCTGCATCTGTGCTGTGTGTGCCTGCGTGCGTGTGCTCCTCTGCGTGTGCACTGTGTGTGCCAGCATGCATGTACTCTGCGTGTGCGCTGTGTGTGCCTGCGT
>NC_043707.1:38012070-38017281 GCF_006229205.1 Suricata suricatta | reverse complement strand
ATGTGCTCCTCTGCGTGTGCACTGTGTGTGCGTGTGCGTGTACTCCTCTGCATCTGTGCTGTGTGTGCCTGCGTGCGTGTGCTTCTCTGCGTGTGCACTGTGTGTGAGCCTGTGTGTGTGCTCCTCTGCATGTGTGCTGTGAATGTGCTTGTGTGCGTGTGCTCCTCTGCATGTGCACTGTGAGTGTACATTCACGTGTAACTACACATAAGACAGGCTTTGCTGGTGACTACATGTGCACATGAGTGTGCAAAGTGTGGGTTCTATGGATGTGTCTGGGGGGCATGTCTCACCATCTACACAACAGGTGGCTGTGGGAGAGCTGACAGGCACAGGTGGGGGTCTCTGGGGCCCTGCACCCCCTCATTCCCAGCCACACAGTGACGGGGCCTGTCTCCATCCTCACGACATGCTCACACCAGTGCAAACCTGGTGGATTCTCCCAGCCTTTCTGCGCCAAGACGTGCATCCTGTGGCCCCTGGGAGGCCCAGACCATGGGGAATGCCTCCTCCCAGGGCAGGCGGCAGCCGGGCTCTCGCCAGGGGTCCCCAGTGAGCTCACTCCAGGAGCCGGCCCCACACAGCTGAGCAAAGCCATCAGCACGCCGCTGGATGTAAAGGTTAGTACATAAATCACTGGAAATGTCAAATGCCTTTTTACACTGATTGAGATGTAATTTAGGGCGGAGCTGTGCTGGTCACTCCTGTGCAGGGGACTGGGAAGAAATCGCGTCCATAATCACCTAGTGATGGATGGACCCTCGCCCTGGACCGAAGCCTCTGCAGCCTCCCAGGGCACAGTCAGCGGCTGTGGCGGGCGCGGGTCCGGTGTCTGTGGTACTGACCAGATACCAGGATACGTCACACGCACAAGTGGGGCCCTGAGAACTTTCCAGATGCACCCCCACCTCAACGCAGCCCACATCCTGGGATCATCCGAGAGGGGCCAGGGAGGTCCCCTCTGGACATAAAGTCCAGCTCCCGGGCTGGTCTCTCTTCAACAAAGACCTTCCCAGGCAGCCAGTTTCATCCTCTCCTCTGGAGCCGCCGACTGCAGGGATCCAGCCCCAGGCCTGGGGGACCTACGAGCGAGGGGGGCTCCAGCCACTGCAGACACACCTTTTATATAATATTATCTTCTAATGAGATGATGCACACATCTGTGTGTACGTTAAATGCGTTGTTAAACATAAGTATTAAAAACACTTTTAAAAGTCACAGTTCTGGGGCACCTGAGTGGATCCATTGGTTCAGAGTCTGACTCTTGATTTCAGCTCAGGTCATGATCTCATGGTTCATGCCATTGAGGGCCATGGGAGGCTCTGTGCTGACAGCATGGATCCTGCTTGGGATTCTCTCTCTCCCTCTGAGTCTGCCCCCTGCATCCCCTGTTCTCTCTCTCTCTTTCTCTCTCTCTCACTAAATAAACATTAAAAAAAAAAAACTGCAGCCCCATTTGACCAGTTCTCACATTGTTAAAAATAAGTCCTGGTGTTCTAATGTCCCTGTGAATGCAGTCAATGAGAGCGGCCCCTTGCCCGTCAGCACCTCGAGAGACACTGGCTGTGTCCTGCTGCTCCACTCACTGACGCGTCCTCAGGTTTCCCTAGTGGAGCCTGGCTCCTGGCTTTGCACTGTCTGCTAAGGAGCCAGACGTTAGGCCGCGTTTAGGCACCTGACCTTTGCAGCCTGGCTACCTGGCATTTGCTCTCAAAGTCAGTGCTCAGGCTGCTTCCTTCAGGAAGCCTTCCCACTGCCCTCCCACTAGGCCAGGCTGCCTGAGGACTCTCACCACCTGTCCCTGTGTTTCTGACTTCCAAACCTCTTTCCTTCCTGGCTGGATCACAGCACCACCTAGAGGGCCCGGTGTCCCAGAAGGGGTTCCAGCTGCCTCTTGGTTCCTCTTGGGAGACAGGGCGCCACCCACAGGGTCTCAGCAGTGCAGAAGGACGAACCTGAACGCTGCCTTTCCTCACCACATGGACCCTGAATTTGCTGGGTATGTGGCCTGTCACCAGTTTTAGGTTGTGACTCACCTCACCATGTCACCCAGATGAACAGCAATGGTGATGCTGGCTTTTCCCGCACAGAGCTTGTTACCAGCACTGGGCCTCTGTTCACCCACCTACCTCACTGTCCCCACAGCCTGACGCGGGTTGTACCACATCACCCCACGTCACAGACAAAAAATCCAAGGCACAGGAGGTGGAGAGCTTGTCAAGGTCACACAGTCTGCAGGTTGGTGAGGCCAGTGTTTGGGCACAGGTGGCCTGGCTCCAAAGTCCTCACCTTTATGCCTACTTCCCAGAGGGTGGCAGGTTTAATTTTACGGAAGAACCCGACTGTGTTACTCTTGCCTTGAGGGGGAAACAACTCAGCTGGAGGGCTGCTAGCAGAAAGTCCAGGCCGGTGGGGGGCCGGGGTGCTGGACAGACAGAGCAGGGAAACACGCCATGGCTGAGCGTAAGAGGGTGCCGGCCGCAGAATGATGCCTATGGCATCCCGTGAGCCGCGTCACCTGGTAGTAACTGCGAGGGGACAGCTCCCAGGGATGGGATTCGAAGGCTTGGAGACAGCCAGATGGGGAAGGGCGACAGCTCACAGGTCGAGAACGTATCTGTAATCGGGAGAGTACCCCAATAAGTAGTGTGACAGCTAACAAGTCGGCAGAAGGATAAAGCTAACAAAACATTCGACTCATTCAAAAGAAATCAAGAAAAAAGGTAAAAGAAGGTGACAAAAACCAGAGAGGCAAAAGAGAAAACAGACAGTAAGAGACATAAATCACAGTAATGTAAAGGGACTGAGAATCAGGAATGCTCATGAGACCCAGTCTAACCACAAGGACACAAAGGTCAGGCAGCCGTGCAGAGAGCGAGGGGCGCCAAAGCACAGAGCCAACCTCCGTCTGCAGCTCCAACACCGTCAGGACAGAGAAGCCAACTGAGAGTCACACGGTCGAGACATGAGATCGTCCGTCCCACATCTAGTGAGGTGTGCAAATCCAAGAGCTGAGGGGACCTGCACGGACAGAAAAATAAGACACAAGCTGCAGAGGCATCAGGAGGGGTGGGGGGCATCCCACAGGCGGCACCCGGATGGAGGGGCTGCGTGGGGCAGCTATGGTGCTCCCCCAGACTGGCAGGGAGTCACCCGGAGGCAGGCTCTGCGCGGGAAGAGACCACTCGTGGCCGGAATGTGAGCCAGACGAGGAACTCACAGGCACACACACAGGAAAGGAAGGGACAGTCGCCCTGAGCACTGTCGCGTCTGCTCAGCGGTATCTCTGAGACGCGGTGGTGGCGGCAGCACCACTGAGGACTGCGCCACACACACAGGAGCAGCTGATGAGGACAACGGTTCTGCGCAGGGAGCGGGGGCCTTGCCAGAGAAGCTGGGCGAGATGAGCTAAAGGATGAGCGGGCCCATGCGCAGGGCTGGAACAAGGCCAGTTCTCTGACAACGAACCTATAGACTCTCTCTCAAAAATGAATAAACATTAAAAGTTTTTTTTAATTCACACGGAAACACAGTGTTGAGAAAACCCAGAGCAATCTCAGAGAGGAGCCAAGCTGAGGACCTTGAGGACCTGCCCTGGAGACATGGGACAGTCCTCGTGAGCAGTGGTGTCAGCCGCGCGGCGGGAGCTCAGCCGGAGGCCACACACAGGATCGCCTGGCTGAGCATAGACCAGAAAACACTCCTGAGTGGAAGGCACAAGGCAGCCAAGAGAAGAGGGAACTGGCTGCCCACCAAGCCCGGTGCAGGGGGCAGAGTCCGGGACCTCCCGGACAACCCCGTCTCTCTGCTCCTGTCCTCACTGGGAAAGATCCTGGGGCCCCAGTGGCCCCTGGGAGTCACCAGCCCCGGAAGCAGTGGCCGCACACTATGCTGGGACTGTTCCTCCAGCGCTCAAGATGGGTTCCGGCCAGGGGTCAGCACGTGGGGCACCTGCAGGGCAAAAGTCCAAGGACAGAGGGTAGACTGGAAGGAGCACTGCGCTCCTTCATGCAGAGGTCACACCGCCCCCGGTGTGCCCCTGCGCAGTGCACGGGATACCTCAGGGCTGCAGTATGCACACCCGGCCGGTGAGCTGTGTATGATCCTCTGATGCTGCAGCAGGGGTGACACCGGGGCCCCGATCGCTGGCCACACACGCACCCCCAGCACTGAGGCTCGTGTGACCCTGTGACCAGGACGCAGGCTGCATGAGCCTCCTCTGGGCCAGAGCCTCAAGTGGGAGGAATATGCTTCCTCCCCCGCCACAGTCACTGCCGTCCAGCTTCCAAGAATACAGACAGAAGGCACCTGTTGAGGGAGGCTGAGCAAAGGACAGGGTCCCAGGACCCGCAGCCAGCCCCGGAACACCCACCCGGGCTCCTACGACAGACAGCCGCACCCAGGGCTGTTTAGCGGCTCCCCCCACCCCAGGTTCCTCTGGCATAATCCCTTCCCTGGAGATGGGACAGCCAGCAGCCCCTGGGGCTGGAGCTCGGCTTCCGAGCAGCTGCTCCTACCCGCTTGCCCTGAAGAGCCCTCACTGGGCTTGGGTGCCTGCGCAAGCAGGTGCTCTCAACAACACACCCCCATCTCGAGGAGGCTCTGGAAGCAGGGAAGGTGAGCAAACCGCATTCCCAGGTTGGGGAGAGGGCGAGGAGCCCCAAGCGCCCTGCTACCAGTGCTCACGTCTTGACCGGCTCCCCTCCTCGCAGGTCCCTGGGGCCACAGACAGGGTACAGGCCATAGGTGCCGTGTGAGGAAAGGAAACCCTTCCACCTGCTGCTGCCCCCAGCTGGGCACAGTGGGCCCCTCCACTCGGCTGGGCTGGGGATCAAAGGGCAGCCACAAAACAGTCACCACAGACCCGACGCAGGCGACCAAGGGCAGAACCCCAGCCTGAGGACAGAGGGCGCAAAGTGCACGGCAGTGGGGGAAAACATGAGCTGGGACCAGAGAACAGGACGAGGCCACCATCCTTGTGTCCCTCCCTGGCAGCCGTGCGGCAGCGACAGCCACCATTTGCTCACTGTTCCCAGTCTCACCCTCTGTTCCCCATGGTGCTCCAAGGGGCGACCCCCCCCCCCACCCAGGACATGCTTGGCAGAGTCTGGATGCAACATTAGTGATCACAACTGGGGGGCAGTGCTCACGGTGTGCACTGTGCAAGGGCAGGCATGCTGGTGAACCGCCTATGGCACACAGGACAGCGCC
>NC_043707.1:37906998-38011970 GCF_006229205.1 Suricata suricatta | reverse complement strand
ACAGGCTGTGCATGCTCCCTGTCTTTTTATTGCCTTACTTGGTGAGTGCTTGAACAGAGTACCCAGATGTTGGCCATTTTCTCCACTGACCATTCATTCTTGCACATCAGACCTTTCTTTTAGGGTCAGTCTTCTCCTTCCTGAATCATATCCTTAAGTTCTTTCCATTAGTGGTACTCTCTGGAGTCTGAAGAGATCTTCTTCCTCCCCACCTGCCTCTCTCCCTCCCGCCCACCTTCCCTTCTTTATGCTGATTTGAGCATTCCTTCTTTCACTGCTCAGTGTGAGTGTAGCTATGGGTTTTATAAGCAGACGCCCTTCAACAAGTCAAAGGCATTTACCTGTGCTCCTAGTTTGCTGAGAATCTGAACTGGGAGTGGATATTAGGATCTGTCAGTTCATGTCCCAGTGCCGGCTGAGATAACCATGTGGCTTCTCCGTTCTACGTCATGGGTGCAGTCCGCCACACTGACCGGCCTGCACCCTCACCGGCTTTGCGTTCCTGGGACAAGCTCACTTGGGCAAGATCTATTTTTCTTTTCACACATGTTGGTACCACTTTTACAGAATTTTGCTTAGACTTTCTGTCTATGAGGGATGTTTGTCTGTAGTTGTCCAGTCACGACTTTGGAAACCTGTCTGGCCACTCCTCCAAGAGGGAGGCACAGACCTAGCTTGTGACCACTTCTAAGCATGAGCCTCAGAGCACAACACACGGGGACTGAGCACACACCTGCACACGCACGCTCACAGCAGCACTACTTACAACAGCCAAAGGGCGTAAATAACCCACACACCCACCACCGGGTGAATGGATCATACACAGTGGGGTGTCCAGATGACGGAATATTATGCAGCCAGAAAAAGCGCTGAAGTACTAACTAGCACCTGCCACCCCTCGGACGAGCCTGGAGAACACGCTGAGTGACAGGAGCAGTCACCGTGGGTCACAGGAAGCCCCTGGCCAAGCTATGGTTGCCCAGGGAAGGAAGGGAGAGATTTGAGAGTGACTGCTAGTGGGTGAGAGGTTTTTTCTTGACATGACACATGGGTTCTGGAATCAGACGCTGTCAGATACGAAAATCACCTGACCCATACAAGGTAAGAGAGTGAATGTTATGCTCCATGGATCACCTCCCACTTTTTTCAGCTGTGTGCGTGCACACACAACCTGACCTTGGTCAGAGCCCTGCTCGGCCTCTCACTGCCATAGAAACTGAGCGCACGTCACTCTTTCAGCTTTTGCTTCCTTATGCCTGAAATGGGGGCAATAACCCTGACTCACAAGGTAGTTGTGCCAATCAAGTCAGATAAGGCACGGAACGCCCTGGTTATTGTGCTAAATTATGAGATAATGTGTGCAGTGTCACCCCAGGCTCAAAAGTGGGGCCATTTACAAAACGTCGCCTGGCCCAGCTCCCAGCACACCTGTGGGTGATTTGGGCCTGATGCCTGGGACTCAGCCTTCACCCGTGGCAACTCCCCCTCCTGCTTCATGCTGGATGCGGCCATTTCCCTCTGCCTCCTCCCCCAAGCCCTGCTCCTGCCTGCTCCAGCCACAGTGGGACTTCTAGAATCACACCATGCCCACCCCTCCCCACCATCCCGGGCCCCCACCAGGCTTCTCACGCACCTAGAGTAAGTCCACGTCTGTACGAGGCCTTGGGATCTGCTCGCCCTCACTCCGCTTTCTCCTCCACGCTGCCGGCCTCCAAGCTGCCCCTGCCTCAGGGCCTTCGCACCACTGTCTCCTGGCCTGGGATGAGCTCTACCCATCCTTACACCATCATGAAAACACCACCCCGTCAAAGCAGCCCTATGCCAGTCACTGGCTTGTCCCGTGGCTTTGTTCATACCCGCACTTCCCACTATGAGACATAGTGATATGTCATGCTTTATGGCATTGTGGTTTATTAACTACATTACAATTCGGGGTATTTGTTTCCGTGTTGACGTGCCTCCCCCCCTCCCTAGAATGCAGGCTTCATCTACAGCCCAGACCTTTGTTTAGGGCTCTCCCGGGCCCAGACAGTGCGTGGCGGGCGGCCGGGCCTGAATGTCCTCAAGAGCCAAGCACCACCGTAACCTCGTGGGCCTCAGTTTCCACAGCAGGAAAACAAGGAGGGCAGTTCATGCTCCCCAAGGTGCAGTACCCACCGCCGGTAGCAATGTACTTATAGGGACCCTCTAGGCATGAAACCTGAATCCAGAGGGGTGAGCAGCCTCCCCTCACCCCCTCACTCTCCCTGTCACTGCGTCAGGGTGCCTGAAAGCTCCTGTGCTGGGTTGGCCTCCCAGGAACACGCACTGCACCTGCTCTCCCCCAGGTGAGGGCTAGAGATGCATGCCCGCGCAGCAACACCAGGTGGCAGGAGAGCGCCAGAGATGGACCCGTCTTGGAGCCCGGGGAGCAAGCGCAGTCTGGTCCGGCCCCGCCCCTCGGCCCAAGCCCCGCCCCCTGGACCCAAGGGACCCAGGTTGAGGGTGCAGAGCTTCCAGTGCGGCATCCTGATATGTGTGCCTCCGCGGCGGCGTGAGAACTCTGCCAGGGGAGGTACCTTGGCCAGGCCTGACGCTCGTTCTATAATCATTACAACCACCCTCTCTCAGAGGGGACAGTGACAGGGAAACCAGATGGCTTCCCGGAACACGTGCGGCCCAGAGAAACCAAGTGGAGAGTGGGCCGAGGCATCCTGGCCACGCTGGGCCTGGTGGGAGCGGGGGCTGGCCCCTCCCACACCCCCGGTACAGCTCCAGCCTGCGCAGAAGCACAGAACTACCTGGGGCGGGGGGCTGAGACCTGAAGCCTAGGTGGGCTCTCTGACCCCCAGCCCAGGTGGGCTTCCAGCCCAGCAAACCTCTTCCCCTCTGCCTCCCGCTGCCCCTCACCGTGACCTGCTGGGGGTGGCCTTGTCCGATGGGACTGCCATGAGACGGACCCTGAGACTCAGACACAGGAGTCTGACCAGGCACCGGGTCCTGTCCGCCCCCAAATGTCATGTTAGGGCTCTGAGAAAACTCAAAGCCTCGTCTCTGGCTCTACTCCCAGGCAGGCTGAGAAAGGGTCTTGTACTTGGCTGTGGCCAGGAGGGACCCTGAGTTGGTGGCATTGAGGGAGACCCTAAGGAGGTCTCTCAAACTGGTTCCTGCAGGCACCCCTTTGAGGGATCCACACACTGATTCTAACCTGCCCTCCACCCCTGTTTAGTGCTATGTACTAAAACAAACAGGTGTCCTCTGACGCAGAATTCAGATTTTCCATTAAATCCTATTTAAAAAACAGGAATGTTGAAGAAATTCTGAATCTAGATGGGCCTATACCCCCAGATCCAGGTCAAGGGCACACTGTTAGTGTCCTCTGGGTTTAAAGGCACACCCAGAGAAATGTTCACAAATGTCTGTGGAAAGCCACCCTCAGCCCCTAACACCATAGAAAGAGTGAGCAACAGTGAATTTGCCAGGAGTTTGGAAGGGTAGTAGCACCTGTGTGAGCAGGACACCGATAGCTGCAGGGGGGAGGCAGGGCTACAACATACCAGCCTCGGGTGCTGGTGAGGCCCCGTGGGAGGGGGGTGCTCTCAGGAGGGAGATGCAGGGCAGGACAGGGCAGCCGTGTGTGCAAGCCCATCCCCTGGCTTCAGAGCCCTGCCCCAGGACCCCCAGGCCCTGCCCACCGAGACCCAGACCACACCTCAGATGGCCAGGGTGTGTTAAAGGGTTATTTTTGAAAGGTAAACTCATGACTATACAAGCGTAACACGTATCCAGGGTTTTGTGGAACTCATGAATTCGTCAGGAAGCCGGCCACATGCTAGAACTGGTTGGCAGGAAAACTCAGCCCCACATCACCCAGGAAAGGGGAAAGCTGACAGGAATCTGTAAACGACAGGGGACAGGTCTCCCTGCAGGGCAGTGATTGATCACACTCCCCAAGAGAACGAACTTCACTTCTAGGGCTGTGATTCCATTTTCTGTGAAACAGCTCACCTGAGAGGCAGATGTAACCCAGGAGGGGTGCTGGCTGGGGGCCCTACAGAGCCTCCCATGAATGCTCCTGCATGGCCAGACCGCACCCCAGCTCCCACTGTCTCAAATGCAACAGGTGTGGGAGCCGAGCTGGCCAGCACCCTTCGGCCAGGCTCCCCATCCGGGCCGCCCCAGGGCCTCCAGGACCAAACCCCAGGGTGTCTTGGAGGAGCTGCCCCCTTGGACCAGAGAGTCACGTGGGAAAGAGGCTGACAGGACTGGGTGCAAATCCTGCTGCCACTGACTGGCTTCGTGATCTTGCTCTGTGCCAAGGTCTCCATGTGAGCAAGCAGGGGCTGCAGACGTGCCCGCCCGGCTGACCGGCTGTGAGGGCAGAATGGGCCAAGAGAGGGGCAGAGCTGAGTGTCAGGCGGGTAGGTACCAGTGCCAGCCCCTCCCCACCCCCTACCATCCCCCCCACACTCCAAGTCTTCCCTTTGGGGTCTCATGGGCAGCTTCCTGCCAGGGCAGGCTACCCCCCAGGTGAGCCAGAGGACACTGGTCTGCACAGACCTCCCTCTGTCCTCCCCACAAGGCATTTCTAGCTCTCGATTTTGTTGGAACTAAAGCCCAAGGGCCTTGCTGCAGCACACAGGCCCTGCTCTGCCTGGCCCTGGGACCTCATTTCTAGCTCCATCTCCAAGGTCTTGAGCACTGAGAGTCCTCCCTCCGCATCCCCACACCCTCACACTGGCGAGCTGCCCACACCCCCTCTCCCAGATGCTGTCACAGGCTCCTCTCTGGCCACAGGTGCCACCGGGGAAGCAAGGGCGCATAAGCTAGAAGTCACAGGCCTCCTTCCTGGGTATTGTGCTGCTTAGATGTCAAGTCTGGAGCTGGAGCAGCTGTTTTGTGCCCATGAGGGAGAATGGGATTTGGATTGAGGCCAACTGGGCAGAAAGCAGACAGACGGAAAGAAGCTG
Source organism: Suricata suricatta (assembly GCF_006229205.1). Taxonomy (NCBI): domain Eukaryota; kingdom Metazoa; phylum Chordata; class Mammalia; order Carnivora; family Herpestidae; genus Suricata; species Suricata suricatta. Next base: position 38,007,021 of record NC_043707.1, on the reverse strand, counting down.
AGGCCCTGACAGCATCAGTGAACCACCAGGTCAAACCAAGTCCGAGGCCCGCTGTATCTCAGGGATGTCAGCCCTCTCTTGGTTAAAGCAGTTTGGTCTGGCCCTTCTATTCTGCATGGACACCCTTCCCCTTGTCTGCAGCCAGACCTGGGTTCCATCTTTGTTCCTGTTTTCCAGAATGCTCCGGGCACCAGAGCAGGAGCCCAGCCAGCCGGCCCACCGCCCTGCTCACCAGCTGGCTGGCACTTGGCTGGAAGCTGCCCCTGCCTGGAAATGAGGCCTGTCCAGGGGCCATTCCCAGGTGGAGATGCTGATGCGGCTGCCTGCCTGCCGTCACACTGGAGCTGACGGGCAAACGGGTCAGGGGCATGACGGCTCCCCTGCTCAGAGCCTTTGGAGTTTTCTCTGTAATTATTCCCTGTTTTCCAATCCTCCGAAACATACAGACTAAAACCTCCACCCCCTTGTAGGAGGCAAGGACCCTCTGGGCAGAGGTTTTTGGAGAAATGGGCCAGCCCCGGAAGCAGCCCCAGGACCCGCTGAGCCCACATCACTAGTTAACAAGAGCCCTGAGGTTTTCCTTACACAGCAGCTCACCCCAGTCACCAGCCCCAGCATGCCTGGCGTGCTGGCCTGTGTCCTGTGTTTTTCGGATCCCCTGAAATGCTCTTCCTGATCCTGGAAGCTTCAGGGATGCCTGGGGGGCTCAGTCAGTTAAGATCACGGTTAGTGAGTTCAAGCCCTGGGGTCGGGCTCTGTGCTGACTGTGTGGAGCCTGCTTGGGATTCTCACTCTCCCTCTCTCTGCCCCTCTCCACTTGCTCTCTACCTCTCTCTCTCAAAATAAAAAATAAACTAAAAAAAGATCCTGAATGCTTCGGTCAGTCTGCAGTTGTAAGTAGCCCTTACTAAGAGTCCATCCAGCCTCCTCGAATCAGGCAGGATTAATGAGTAACAGGCTGTAAGGTATGAGGTCATCTCCCGACACGCAGTAACTCGGGGGCAGCCCTATCTGATGGGCCGGCACGTAAAGCCTCGGGAACCCTTCCGCACTAATCTGTGGGCCATGAGCCCGACACGAGATGTTTGTCCTGGTTGAATTACACCTGGGCGTTGTTTCCTTGTGCACATCCTGACCCACCTGGCGGGCGTCCTGCCACGCAGACAGCCGTCAAGCTCGGGCCAAGACCAGGAGGAAATGTGTGGCTCCCATAAAGGGGAGGCCCCCACGTGTGCGGTGCAGACCTGGCCGGTGCCGCCGAACGTGCCAGCAACACAGTCCCGTCCTGACAGGCCTCCCGCATCTGCCTTCCCCTGCACTGTGGTCCATGCAGTGGCCCGAGGGAGGCATCACCTAAATCTCATCACCCACGGACTATGCTGCCAGCGTATCTCATCACACTTGTCCTGGCCTGGCCCGCACACCTGGCCCCTCACTCTGTCCCGGTGGCTGACCTCCACGGCCGCACAGTGTGGCAGCCTGTGCTCCTCCAAGATGCCACCACGTCCCTCCCGTGGCTCTCCTTGCAGGGCTTTAGCCCCTGCGGGACTCTAGGGAGGTGGGTCTGGGTCTCCTGCCGACAACCTGGTCCCCTAGGGCAGACGCCTAATGCCACATTGGTGCCTGCAGGCAAGACTCCACCATGCTGTGAGGACGCCCAAGGTGGCTCCCACGAGAGCCACACGGAGATGCCCCAGGGTGGCAGATACAAATGCCTGCCAGGCTAGTGCCACAGTTCCTTGAGGCAGCAGCCCTGAGCACCACCTGAGCCTGAACTGCCCGGCTGAGCCCTTCCTCGGGTCTTGGCGCACGGAATCCATGACAGATCATGACACACCCGTTGGTGCTTTAGGCCTCGGAGTCGTGGGTGCTTTCTTACACAGCAGCAAAACTGCAGGCTCCCCACACGGGCTTAGCTCCTTCCACACGCCCCATGCGGTGCCTGGCGTTCGGCACAGACTCTAGTGCTGTGACCTGCGAGCCGGCTGCCTGAGTGAGTGGACGAGCAGGTGACTGTGACAGGCAGGGAGCAGGCTCAGTGGCGGGTCACACACCTGAAGGATGTGGGCACTGTGGGCTCGTGAGAACCTCCGGAAGGAGGAACCGATGGGCTGCAAGGCTCTGGGGGCTTGGCGGGTAGAGGCATCCCTGCTCTGCTGCCCCAGGAAAGAGGACTCTGCCCACTCCGGGAATGCCTGGGTGCTGAAAGGGGAGGGAGGCCAGAGCCTGGTCAAGCCCGGTGCCCGGCGCCCAGGTGTGGACTCCGTCACAGAGGAGCACAGTGCAACCGGGAGGGACACCCACCGGGGAGGGTGAAGGGACGCCAGCCGTCCCAGGCGCTGGCCTTGGCGGGCGACACGAGCTGGCTCGTCCCACCTCAGATGGCTCTGTGGACAGCAGCTCAGCCTCTGGGAGATGCAGCATCGGGCAGAGAGAGCAGGAGGGCGGGCAGGTCCCCCGGCCACATCGTGTCAGAGCCCGGAAGGATCTCAGCCACTGGGCTGAGTTCCCCTCAGTCTTGCTCTTCTGTCTCGTTAACCTTGCCTCAGACCGGCCTCTGGGGGTCCTCCCACTGGACAGCTGGGTTCGAGTGCAGGCTTCTGGGCAGGACCCAGCCGCTGGGCAGAGTCCCACCTCCCCCCCAGGGCCCAGCACCCACCCACACCAGCAGCTGGGAGCACAGCAGGTGCTCGGTGGTCCAAGTGAGAGGTCCCAGCGGCAGGTCCACAGCTTGGGCGAGGACAAACTGCTTTAGAGTTAGGTGGCCCTCTATGGGAGAAAGAGCATAATTCTCTCTCTAAAGTGGTTGCTGCTGCCCTCTCTCTCACTGTAGCACGTGCACACACACAGACATTTCTCTGCATCTGCACTGTATCTATCTCTCTCCACATACGTATGTGTCTGTATAACCTCATCTGAGGTCGCAAATGTCACTAAGCATTCCAAAATATCGCGTGGAAAGCTGCCTGGGATTCCATCCCAGGGTACGGATGGCATAACTAATTTACCAACCCCCCTCCTGGGACAGGCAATTGGCCCCTGGCGGTGTGCCACTGGGATGGGCACCCAGGAGGGTGCGCTCAGAGGGCCCTTGGTGTGTGTTGTGCCCATGCTCCCTAGGCGGGAGCCTCATCAGCAGAGTGGGGTTCCTCCAGGCCCAGCCTCACTCACTCTGGGCTTTCTCGCCCAAAGGAGCCTTTGCCACTTTGCTGGCAAATATGGCGCCACTGTTCAGGCACTGGAGGACTTTTCATGTTCACGCCCTGGAAACGGCCTCATCACATCCCGTGCTCCAGTTCCTACTGGGTAGAAACCCCACCCCCTCTAACCAGCTGCCCCCTGGGTGGCCTGACCTCTCAGGTACCTGAGTAGTGAGTACAGTTCATCTGTAACAACCTGGTCCTGACCATTCACCTGACATCATCCATTGGTCACCATCTGATGTGCATTTTTGGGTCCTGCCTTTTTTAATAGACTCTGAATGATTCCCAAGGACTGAATCTTCTATCTCTGTCCAATAAAGCCTTTCGCTCAGAATATTTTAAACACTAGGTGCTCATTAAACATTTGCCATTTGCCCAGTTGGTTGGGTTGACTCTCTTTAGCATTGCCAAGAATGCTGGCCTCAGTTACCAAGCAGAGAGACTACACAGCATATTTTAGCAGCAGCAAAACAACAAACGCCTAGGAATAAACGTTACTAGAAATGTGCAGGATATGTACATAAGGAAAATATTAAGATACTACAAGTAACACTAAAAGATAGTCAACCAACTGGGGGAAAGATATTAACAATCATATAATAAGCCATGAGCTAATCTCAAAATATGTAAAGAGCTCCTACAAAACAATAAGATAAGGGCCAGCAACCTAAGTGAAACTTGGGAAAAGAATCCAAATAAGCAACTGGCTTTTTAACAAGAGAGGCTCAGTCATACAGCAAGAGAATGTAAGTTAGAACTAAGGGGAGATCCCACTTAGTTATCAGATCATGAAAGAGCAAAGTGCTGGACAACCTTCCGAATCAGCAAACTCGTGGGAAAACAGGCACCCTTAGACCCAGTTAACAGATGCACAAGTTAGTGCAACCCACATGCTTCATAAGTGTCACCAACAGGGGAGGCAAACACGTGAGCCCTCTGGCCCAGCAACGCACTTACCCCATGTGCACAGCCACAGGCGGGCAGATGAGTCCCATGCAAAGTTATTCGCTGTATCACCATTAACGAAGCCTAAAAACCCAGTCATAGGATATTGTTAAATAAATCATATTGGGCCCATAAAATAAATGTAGTTTTTAAAACAAATAAAGGGTCTGATTTGGGCTTTGGTCAGCCAGGTGGGACAAAGTATCTGCCTGCACACATCAGAACCGCCCAACGGCCAAGGTGTGGAGGCCCTGAGCGTCACAGAGAGGAGAGGCTCGAGCTCAGCACCTCTCCTGTGAAGCAGCTACAGCTGTGGAGGGGCACGAGCAGTGGTCCTCAGAAGCCAAGGGAGGCCACTAAGACACAGGGCAAGCTCAGCGGGGCTATCATCGGGGTTGGGGGCCCCTCACAGAGCCAGGGACTCAGCAGCAAGAGCCTAGAGAGAAGACGTGCTCTGAGCAGCACAGGTGCAGTCCTGGGCGCTGGATCAGTAAGTCCTGGAGTCGAGGACCCTGGCACACGCCTGTGGCTTCCATGCGCACCCCACAACCCAACCTCTACCTCCACGCCACGTCTATATATCCAAGAGGCTTGACACTATCACTGGGAAGCCCCTCAAGTGTTGTGGCAGGGCACTCACACCTGCTCCCCACTTGCCACTGCTCTCTGGTCCAGCAACCACCACCTCCCCTCGGGGCTGGGAGAGCCTGTCTAGGCCCCTGGGCATCAGCTGTCCCCGAGATAGCACGTGCAGAAGCATGAGTCAAAAATCCAATTTCCTTAGAATGCCTACAAGGTCAGGCCCCACCTCTTTTTTATAACCATCTGATTTTAGAACATTTTAGCGTTTATAGAAAAGTCGTCCAGTAACCCCAGGACCCACTCTCTCCTGTCACTAACATCTTTCACGTGTGTGGTGCATCTGTCACAATCAATGAACCAATACTGACAAGTGTCGTCAATTGGAGCCCACACTTTTTTTTGCATTTCATTGGTTTTCCCACTGGGCTCCTTGCTATTTGCAAGCCTGCCTAGAGTTTTTGAACCGTGTGACTATGCTACCTGTTAACTAAATTACTCAGTTTCTTTTTTAAGCATGTCTCAGTCCCACTCTGGGCAATGAGTAGGCCCGGACCCACAACTCATAGGTTCGAGGACCCATGGGCCCCCACCCGAGACCCCAAGGCAGAAAACACCAAAGCCAAGTCAGGCTGGTGCAGAGGGCTGCCCTTCAGGACAGGCAGTGAGGATATGGACCCTCCAGTGAGTCTGAGCCCTGAAGGGCAGACACCTTGGCTGGCCTGGCCTCCACTCTGCCAGCCGATGAGGGAGGACAAGGCTCAGGGCAGAGAGACAGAGGGTGTTTTCCCCCTGCCACCTAGAGCTGCCACCGTGGCAGATAACTGACAGTGTCTGCCTCCTGACCACCGGTGGCCATGCCTGCTACAGCCTGCAGGCTGCTTTCCAGGAGAAATGCTATCTGAAGTGTGAAATCAGCCATTCCCTGGGCATGAAGTCACTGCTGGGCCTGGGCAAGGAGGGGAGCCCAGGCTCACCCGGAGCCCTGACCTGGAATGATCATTTCCCAGGGAAGGTGCCAAGGCACCTGGGGCAGCATGGGCTCTCCTCCCCTAAGCACCCTCACCAAGCCTTGGACCCCCCTGGATGAAAGAGTGCAGCCCCAGGGTGCCTGCTCACAGAGCCCTGCACCCTACCAGGGGCCTGTACCTTGACCTCTAAGTGCAGCCAGACACCTGCAGCCCCGGCCTTACAGCAGGGGTCCAGCCCCCAATCTTGGTTTGAAGGACTAAGTTGGTAGGAGAATTGCCTCTAAAGGAATCCTGAGGGATGGCCTGGGATCTCCCCAGCACAAAGGCACTCCGTGGCTCACCCTGGACACCCTGTGAGCACTGACCCTAGGGGGTTCTGACACCCTGTTTGCACTGGTCCTGGGGGATTCTGACACCCTGTGTGCTCCCGGCCTCGGGGGTTCTGACACCCCATGTGCACTGGCCTTGGGGGTTCTCTGCCCCCAAATCCCTGACCATCTGGTCAGGGGAGCTCAGGGAGTGCAAGGGCCCCCCGGAAGGAAGGGGCTCGTCTCAGAGGCCCCTCCTCCACCGCCCAAGGTGGAACTTTGTGGGGTAGGCCCCTCAGGGGCCTGGTCCTCAAGACTGTACTGCTGCCTCTGGCCCTGGCTGTTCCCCCAGCCCCCGCCTGCCGCCAGCCCTCTCAAAGGCCTTTTCATCCCTGTGTGGACAACACCACTGGCCGCATCAAAGAACTTCTATGGAAAGTCATATTTTTCCCCAAACCAGAAAAGTTCAGGCTCAGAGCACAAACATTCAGCTCATTATTTAGAAATAACAAGTCCTCTGGGTCCTGGTATCAGATCAAAGCTCAGAAATTAAATTCTCCAGAAGAGGAGGCGGCCTGGGATCAGCAGATTTGTGTTTGCTTATTTTTTTCATTCGGCAGCTAAAAAAAGGGAATCGAAATCTGCCTAGCGGTTTGGAAGTCTGGCCGGGGTTTGCGAGCTGAGGAGACAGCGAACTCCGGAGGCTCCTGGGCGTGGAGGCCTGAAAATATTTGGTTGACATGACAATGGAGACCACTTGGCAGCATCTCAAGGGCAGGTCTGCAGGGGAATGCCGGCCCCACCTCCCCACCCTCCTTCACACACGCAGGCACACACATGTGCGTGAGTACACACGTCCACCACAGCTTCTGCTCCCCGGAATCCCCAGTGTGCACGCACGGGGGACCTCCCACCACGTGCACATGCGAGTGCGCACACACACAGAGTGGCCGCCAGGAAGCGGCCTCCGGAGGCGCCTTCACCGCAAACCCAGCGCAGGTGCTCCGAGCCTGAGGCCTCCCAGGCCACATGAGCCCCGGGCCTAGGGCAGGGACCCCACGCTTCTAACCCTCCACTTCTGGGGCTCCCCTTGGCGGGCTCCGCCACCCCTCTCAGCGGACCCCCACCCTCCTCACCTGTGGTGTGAGGGAGCAGGCACCTGGCACCACCCCACCGGAACCTGGTTCTGAAGCCCCGCCCCCAGCCCAGGGATTGGTTTCTCCGCGGGCATGTGACCTGGGCCCAGCCAATGAGATGGCAAGAGCCCGGCACAGGGGCCTGACGGTCCATCGTGGCGGGGAAGCCAGGTGCAAGGCAACCTGTCTGAGGCTGGATCCCACGGGCCTTGAAACCCACGTCAGCTCCCGCCTCCCAGTCACAAGAGCCCAAATACCCTTTATTACCTCAGGTGGTGTGAACTAGGTGGGCTTTCTCTTAAATGTGAACCCTGGAGGTGGGAGCCAGTGGTCAGCCCTTCCCATCTGCCATGAAACGGGCATCTGCCTCCATAGGCTAACAAGGCGACCTCCACAGCTCGCCCCCTTTGAGTTCCCAGGGCGACCCCTCGGGCTCTGCACTGCCTGGCTTACTGCCTACCCACCCCCAGCCTGGCACTGCACACTGTCCCTCCTCCGTCTCTCCAGTTCCCCCCCTTCACATCCTTCCTGCCACTTGGCCTTCACCTGGAGACTTCCTCTGCCTGAGACACCTGTCCCGCCCTCCTCTCCCCTTCTGCCTGTGCACGTGATGCACAGGGGCCCTCCCACATGACCTAGGACAGTCCACCTTGGATCAAAGCCCCACTGTCATACACTCCCCTGTGACATTCTCTGTTTCCAATAATTAGGATGTGGATATCTTAGCGGCTTGGGGAGCTTATTATCCAGCGTATCCCCTACACTCGTAAACCTAATTGTGGGTGTGTACACACAGGTACATGACATGCACATGTGCTCACACATGGAAACAGACATGCTCCTCTTGCTGAAGTTCCCTAAAAGCAGAGCCTGAGACAAGGATTTGGGTGCAGGTAGTTTCTTTGGGGGTAGATTTCAGGCAGCAGGAATGTGAGGGTGTCGCTGAGAACAGGAGCCTTTGTAAGAGGACTCCCCTGGTCCCCAGCCCCCTGCACCAGGCCCCTCTGAGAGACCACAAGGCTGGAGTTTTGAATCTATGTATGACCCAGTTAGTTGAGGGTCACTCCTGATACATTACTGCACCAGCACCCCTGAGGTGCACAGACAGTGCCTGATGCAAGTACACTGAGGCAGGGGCCACTCATACCAGACATGCCCACAACATGCATGCGGGAAAATGGGCATGGCTGGCTACGTGCTTGAGCCCCATGGTGTCCCCATATCTGGAGATCAGGACTCACCAGCACGCCTCAGGGGGGTGCCAGTTCCCATGAGGAGGGCTGGTGGTAGCAGACATGGACTCAGGACCAGAAAGGGTCTGGGGAAGACTGCACTGGCCGGCTGAGGCCCCATGGCCCTGGAGGACAAGTGCTGCGTGGCTATGGCAGAGGCCTGCCGACCCCGAGGTCACTGGTTTTTGAGGGTCCCTGCCCTGTGCCATCCCTTCCTGGTGCCCCTGCCACCAGAGAGAAGACAGTCATCTCGCACGTTCTGTTCTTGCATGAACTAAACTCCCTGAATCTGAAGGCTGTGACTTCTCCACTGTAGTTCTCTTCAGCCTGGGGCCCCCAAAGCAGAGCATCACTGCCATGGGAGTCTGGGGATGCCCCAAACCTCCCAAATGAGAAGCTGTGTCCCAACAAGACCCTCAGCGGCCTGCACTTGTGTCGAGGCCGAGAATTGCTGGCCTGTGTGGCCAGACAAATGGACGACCTGTCCCAGGTTGTAGTCACCTGTCCATGGCGGGGGCAGCCTCGAAGATGACACCTGCTTCCACCCACGGAGCCACATCAGGCGCTTCCTCGAACACAAGGTCTAAGAGCAGCCCTCAGAAATATTGGGGCCTGCGCTCACTTACTCCAGGGACATCCCAGCCTCTTTGACCATCACACGTGTTCTCCTGGAAACCTGCTGCTCCCCGACAGAAGGCGTGTCCGCAGGGCTGGGGCCGCTACCCACATCCTACACAGAATGTGGGGCGGGCGCCATGCCACCTCCGAGGCCCTCTACAGCTGCTGTGGGCCGCTTGGCCGCTCCGCGCCCTGTCCCCTGCCTGTTCCTCCTCGACCAGTGGGGAAGCAGGCCTGGCAGCGGGTGCGAGTCTGTCCCTGGCCCCAGCTGTGGAGCAGCTGAGCTCATGGGGAACCAGGCTGTGGCCTGAATGCTACCCTTGTCTTCGGGCTCTTGTCAATAGCCTCCATAACCGCCCGGCGTCCTATTGACTCAAGATAAGTTCCGGGAGGCCCGGAGCAGCTCTGTCTGGACCCATGACCACCGGCCAAGGCTGGGAAGGGCCAGCGGGGCTTGGCAGGTCCTGCAAGCCAGGACCCAGCTCCGCACACACCCTTCCCAGCTGCTCACTTTTTCCTTATCCTCCAGGCCGTCTCCAGGAGCCCTGCAGGCAATCACACCTATCAGCAACACTTGGCAGTGCCAGTGTGTAAAGACTGTCACGTGTCCTCACAGTTCTGTCCACAAACAGGTGCTGGAGATGACATCATCGTTCACGGCAGGGATCACTCAGGTCTCCCGACTTCTATCAATATTTACGTTTCCAGCTCCATGGAGGATCTAATCAGACTTCCGATGACACCTGCTGAGTTCCTGGCTAGAGGGCCATGGTAGGCCCCAGGCTGTGCTGGCTTGAGAGTTTATCCTCGTCAGGGCCTGGTCAGCTGACAGGCAGGGCCTCTGGGGCACCAGGCAAGGGGACAGAGCTGGGTTAGGGGATGAGGCACAGGAGCAGTGCCCCTGGATGGTGTCCACTCCAGGCTCCAGACCCTGGTGGGAACAGAGGGCCTGGCCCCTCTATGTAGGTCCTCAGATTGTAGCCAATCTCCCCAGACCTCATCACTCATGCCCGATGAGCAGGCCCCTCACTCAGAAGGTCATCTGAGAAAGGGGGTGGAGAAGGTCTTTCCAGAAAATTCTTTTTGAAGAAAACCACATCTGCAGAGAGCAATGCAGGCCCACAAGCAAGGCTCTGTTAGGAGGGGCCTGGGCCCACCAGCTGGGCCATGCTGTGGGGACGTGAAAGTCTTCTGCCCGCCACCACCTCTGTATCCACTTGGCTGCGGGCTTACCTCTCTGCTTTAGGCACCTGCACCCTTAGAACAAAGCAGGGACACCTGCAGAACGGCCTTGGCTGCTTCGGGGATGCAGACCCTCACACCTTCTGGAGCTTTGGATCTGCGGAGAAGTCAGTCCCCTCTGTGCGCTGTGACCCCTCAACCTGCCCCAGAGGCCCCAGAACCACAGAGAGACTTCCCAGCAGCAGCTGGGATTTTATTGACACGCCAGAGCAGGAGATAAACCCCACCTAATGTCAGAACAAATACTAGGCTGAAACCGGAGAGACCCAGGAGAGGTAAGGCAGGCATCCGCCTGGGGCTGTGAGGTGAGCATGGGAGGAGAGAGGCTGTGCCCCTAGCCACCCCCACCCCACCCAGGAAGAACTCTAGGGGGATGCCCTCCAGCCACCTTGTGGGTCCAGGGCGAGGCCTGGTTGCAGGGGCCTAAACAGACCCTGCCCCAGCCTCTCAATACTCCCGTCTCTCAAGGGACACTCTCACCAGGCGACCACAGCTGACACACAGTGACAGAGGGCAGTGGGCCCTCACCCGTTGGTGGCTGAGCTCTGGGTCACTTAGGGTTGAGGGGAAAATGGAGACAGGTCTCCCTGGCTCTGACTGCACATTCAGGAAACTGGACAGGGCTTGGAAGGGGCCCCACCCCACAGGCCTCAGTGCTTTCTCATAATGATCACAGAATATATGTGGGGAGGAGAGAAAGACGCTGCTCCAACCCCATCCCCCTGGGGTGATGCTGCCGGAGCGGGGCCGCAGAAGGGGGCCTTCCAGAATCCCAGGTGCCGTGCACCCTGGGTCACCAGGGGCCCCAGGCAGAGAGCCCCTCCTGAGCCTGAGGCGCCACAGCAGGTGCGAGGCAGCGCTGGGTGAAGCCCGCCGGCTTCCACAGGCAGATCTGGGGTCCAGTCCCCCATCTCCAGTCTGGGCCCAAAGGAACCAGGCGGTCAGAAAGGGGAAGATTGGAGTCCTTCCCTGGGAGAGCCAGGGGAAGGGTCCGAGGTTGTCCAGAGGGTGGGAGAGGCCCCAGTGCAGGGGTGGGGACTGATGGGTGACCTCCTGCAACGGGGCCTGGAGCCTGCAACCCAGAGGCCCCAAGGGGAGGGGCGGGGAACCGTGTGGGGAGCCAACAGGGGGCCTGGGTCACACTGAACCCACTGGGCTCTGTCATTTCTCTACTGTATGTCAACTGAAGTACTTTGTTATAATATAACATAATATAATATAATATAATAATTATAGTTTATGTCAACAAAGTGGTAATTTTCTAAGAAATGGACAATCTAGGGAAAAATGGCTCACCAGGCTGGCACAGAGAAAGTTTAGGGAATGTTGACAAGTATCTGAGCTCCTGTTCAATCCCAGACAAGGGCTGAAGGCAGAGAGCAGGTCCCTCTAATCCCAGAGGCCTCACTTTTGCCCTAAAGAAGAGACGTGTTCTAGTGAAAGAGGGAGAATTATCCAGGGCCTGCATGTGTGTGCGTGTGGTGGGCACATGGGTGTGCATATAAACATGTGTGCACGCAAGCATTTATGCATGTGTGTGCAGGCTTGTGTATGAGTGTGTTATAAGTGCCCTGCAGGTGTGTGGAAACACACGTGTGCCCGTGTGTGCCCATAAGAGCATTGTGTGAGCCTGTGCTCACGTGCATATAGGTGTGCACACAAAGGGAAGATGTGTGGGCCCCAACGATATTTAAATATAAAAACGGTTATTATAATCTTGCCTTCACTGACTCATGTTCAACCAAAAAGTATTTTCCAGAGCAAACTCTATTAATCTAATATAATTAATCCTAGCTCAATTGCCTAACCTTGCTATCAGTTTTCAATTCACTTTCTTTCATTTCACTGAAATTATATTCATAGCAATCATTTCTCTTCCATTTCAGTTTTACAGCAAAATTATGATTTATTCATTGTTATTTGTTCATATCCATTTTTTGTAATTATGACTTCTCATACTGGGTCTTTGGGGAAAGAGATGGCCCAGTATAAATCTCGTTGGGGGATAAAGCGCTATGTCACCGCTTCTCACCCACCCTTCCCCCTTTGCAGACACAACATCCACTTGTTCTGGGTCGAAGTGTGCACAAAAAGCAAAATTTGCTGCAGAAAGTTCAGTTTGGATGATTTCTACTGTTCTTACAATTTAAAAGATTATATGAAGGAGTGATCATTTCTGGCTTTTCCCCCCTTGCTGTCTGTTTTTTTTGTTTTTATAGCCCACCCAGGAGAAAGTTGTGAGCAGTGAGCAGTGGTCTGTGAGTCAGGACAGGGATGAAGGGGAGAGGGGGCCCGGAGGGGTAGGGGTACAGATGTGGTGCCTCCCAGTCCAACGGTGGGTCTGCAAGTTTTCTGAGTCAAATGCCAGCGTCAGAGCCGGCCACCGTGCCACCTGGAGACACCTCATGGAACCAGGGGGTCCGGGGTGCAGGACCCCGACACCAAGTAAGTTGCACAGATGCTCGTGCCCACTGCCCTGGGCCTGGAGCTCCACAGGGCTCAAAGAGGGGCGGCTGGGTGCACGCAGCAGGGGCCAGGACAGGACTGCCCCAGGGAGACTGCCCCCGCAGACCCCCTCAGCCTTCGCCCTCTGCATTGTCCGGGCTGAATCCTACCTGTTCTGCACCTGGGCTCCCCCCACGCTGGAGCACCACACGTTCTCGAGCCTCAGATGCAGAAATGCTTGGAAACTGCAACCCCAAGTTTTCACTGTTGTGCCCCTCCCAGCGCTCACGCACCTGGCGACCTCCCACCCCCACCCCCTTCCCCAGGAACTCGTCCAAGAACAGCGCTGTAAATGAAGGTGTCAAGCAGGGCCCTCAGGGCTTCTCCCCGGAGACCACCAGACCCTGTGACCTGGGAGCCAGGACATGTGGCCCCACCTCCTTTCTGCACCTGGCTAGGTAGCAACTGCTGATTTCTCCTGGGCCTTTGGCTCCTCAGGATGACCTGGGGGCCCCAGCGGGGGGGGGGGCTGGTCCCACCCAGAGTCCATCACCTACAAGAGCTCTGGCCAAAGGCCAAGCAAACCTCACATGGGGGTAGCAGTATGGAGACCCTCAGAGGCCTCCAGCCTCGGGCACCTGATGCTGCATCCTTGCGCTGTTTTAACTTAACTGGAATGAATTACAAGAGGGAAGGCTTCTTCCCCACCTCTCTCTCCTTCATTTGCATGCAAAAAGCTCAGCAGGCTGTGGTGAGAGCCCTCGGTGGTGGTCTGTCTGTGGAAGGAGGCTGAGGGGCAGGGAGCTGGCCGTGCTCCTGGAGCCCCTGAGTCCTGGCAGATGGGCCTCTCATTGCTCATCTGCTGCGCCAACTTCAAGTCCTCTCCCAAGTGCAGCAACTCAGGTTGTGAACCAGTTGGCAAAGGATCAAAGAACCAGGGTCCAGAGGGACCCCCAACTACCCCGCTGGTGCAGGGTGAGAGAGTGACCTTTAATCCCCTGGGCTGTGGACTTGGCCCTGAGCTGGTCCCTGAAATAATTGGGAAGTGGGGACACAGTGGGGTGCAGGGGCTTGGGTCACAGCCCCAGGACAGAAGGGTCCCAGGACAGAGGGGCCCCAGGACAGAAGGGTCCCAGGACAGAAGGGCCCCAGGACAGAAGAGTCCCAGGGTTTCGGCATTTCCATCTGAGGCCATGCAGAAGGACTCTGAAAAGTAGAGTCAGAGTCAGGGTCAATGCCCCCGGGACTAGAGGAAAGTAGAGAAGGAAGTAGCTCAAGGAGGGTCATTCCTCTGCCCTTTGCCCTCTGCCCTGTACCCTCTGTTCTCTGCTTCCTGTTCTCTGTTCTCTGTGCTGCTGCTGGTTGTGGCCCTGTTTCCAAGGAATCTGGAAGAGTCTGAATTGCACAAAGGCAAACAGGGACAGAGGAGGGAGCCAGGGGCATCTGGCTGATGGTCCAGATGCTCATGACTCAGGACTGTGGGCCCAGCGCCCACAGGGAAAGCCCTCAGGACAAGCAGCAGACACTGACAAGCTCCCGGACATTCTTCCCAGGCTGATACAAGTTGCCAGGGAACAGATGCCCGGAGGGAGTGTTATGCGCATTCGGTCACCACAGGATGTACTTCTCTGATGTGCCAGAGACTGGCACAGTGCCTCAGGCTCACTCGTCCCCTGCAGGCCCACAGGAGGGTAAGTGGGGGCATGCAGGATCAGCCTGGGTACTGGGGATGGAGGCCTGGGGGTTGCTCCCTGCCCTTTCACTAAGTAGGATGGCTTTAGGCAAGTCCCTCATCACCTTCACTGGACAGCGGAGGCCACACAGCACCCATTTCAGTGATGCACAGGAGATGGCCCAGGTAAGATCATTGGTTTGCACATGGCATATATTAATAAATAGAGGTCTTGCTTAGTGCTTCTGTCTTTAGAAAGCATGACCACACATTGCACATATACCTCTGGGAGTGCAGGTTAGTCTGGCTGAGAAAAGTCTGAGACCTCCCTACTTGTATCTGGAGAAGAGCAAGTTCTAAAGGTCTGTAAGATACTCCAGAAAGGGATGCCCTGCTCCACCTAGCACAGTCACCACCTGCTCCCCTCAAGATTTCCCTGGGCCCTTGGGCACCAGCTGTTCTGAGCCTCACTTTGCAGCTCTGTTCTGGAGACCAAGGCTAAGCCATGTGGGTCTCAGACCCCTCATGATTCCCAGAGCTTCTTCTGTAGTTCAGGCCCCCCCCGTTGTTGGTGGTCAGACCCAGGCCCAGACTATCACCATCATCATCACAATCACCACCATCATCACCATTTCAATAGCACCATCACCATTACCACCAACATCATCATCACCACCATCACCTCAACTATCATCACCATCATCATCACCATCATTACCATCACCAGCATCACCATCACTACCATCACCACCATCATCACCATCACCATCCTCTCATCCTCCTCATCACCATCATCACTATCATCACCACCATCACCATCATCACCATAATCATCACTACTATCACCATCACCATCATCACCACCACCATCACCATCACCACTATCACCATCACCATCATCACCACCACCATCACCATCATCACTATCACCATCACCATCATCACCACCACCATCATCACCACCACCATTACCACCACCACCATCATCATCATCATCACCATATTCACTATCATCACCACCATCACCATCATCACTATCACCATCATCACCATCATCACCACCACCATCATCACCATCATCATCACCATCACCATCACCACCATCACCACCACCATCACCATCATCACCATCACCATCATCATCACCATCATCACCACCACCATCATCACCATCATCATCACCATTACCACCACCACCATCACCATCATCACTATCACCATCACCATTACCATCATTACCATCATCACTATCATCATCACCATTACCACCACCATCACCATTACCATCATCATTACCATCATCACTATCATCATCATTACCACCACCATCACCACCATCATCATCACCATCACCACTTCTTCATCTCTCTACCTTTCTTTAAGACACTGATGCATAAAATCCGTCATCCTTGTTTTTATCTGCAAAGCTCAGTTATGTCCACAACAAATGTAGTCAGATGGGGCTCGGGGGAGTTACTCTCCTCTACATCAGTCAGGGGCCAGATACACCACAGGTCCCTGGCTCCACACATATTTGAAACATCCAAGGAGCTTCACACCCTCAATCTCATTTAAACCTCACTGTAGCCTTGGCAAGTGAGCATTATTTCTATTATTTCATTTTACAGATGAAGAAACTGAGGCTCAGAAAAGTTAATGTGTCCAAGGTCACACTGACATCTAATGGTACATCCAGGGCCCGAGCTCAGGTCTTCTTAATCCCGAAATGCTTGCAAATCTAAAAAATGACTTTTGACACCCTGGTCCCGCTGTCCCTCTCACAACGCCTTCGGCCCCTGCTCAGAGCACTGTGGCTGTGCTCGCTGCTGGTGGTAAATGAAGAGGAGGGAACGAGGCTTCTGGCTGACACAGCGCTGGGCCCTCGAGGACTGCTCTGGAGAAACGGCAGCCGGCATGGGCTCAGTGCTGCTCAGGGAGCTGAGGGGAGCATGATGGCTGGTTTCTCCTCTAGGGAGGACTTCCTCTTGGGGTTCTGCCCCAGCCCGGACCCAGAAGCTCTGCTGGGGAGTGGGGAAGCACAAGGGACAGTGTGGTCTGGGACAGGTGGCTACTGCTCAGTGGCTGAGGCCTTCAGACAGCAGAGTCTGAGTTACCAGCCGCAGAGTGAGTGAGCAAGTGGGCATGATGGGGGGCACTGACCAAAGCTGCTCCCAGAGCCCTGGCTCCCCAGCACTTCTGGCCTGTCCTGAGCCTTGGCCAGGTGGCTAGGGCAGCCAGGTAGAGCCTTCAGTGAGTCCTAGAGGCTGGCCCATGTGGTAGAGGCTGGGGCAGGCCAGCGCCTGGGAACACTGAACCACCTCCCAGAGGTGCAGTCTGGCTGGTGTTTGTCTTTGACCCCAGGAGGGAAGGCAGGGGCATGGGCACCTGGAGAGGCTGGCAGGGGCCACCTTTGTTCTGCTGCATCTCCTGAGGGAAAGGGGAGAACCCCGTGGTCCTGGCTCTGGACCCACAGCTTTGCAGAAAACCCTCCAAGCTAACCGGCAGGTGGAGGACATTCTCGCAAACCCAATTCCATCCCTTTCCCACCACTGATGCCCCTGGCTTGGCCAGAAGTTCAAGTCAGATGCTGTTTACACCCCTGCTTGTCCTGCACGGGCCCCACCTGCCTGGCCGCCAGCCCATCATGTGCCCACCGCCACAGCCCCAGGGACATCCCCTGACTTGTTACTCCCAACACATAATCCTCCCCCATCAGAAAGTGCCGGCCCTGCTCCAGGCAGAGCCATTCTAGCCACACAGCTCCTCCTGCACCTTCCAAGGAGGGGATGACGCTTGAGTGCCCTCCAGGCCCATTTACTTGCTTCTGGGAAGAAGGAGTGCCTTATGAACAAGGCCTTCCTGTGGGACCTGGACCATGAATGAAAGCACGGTGCACTGGGAACTCCTTTTCTCCCTCTGCATAAAATCCTTCCTCAAAATCCCGTGCCAAGTTTTGTGATAGCGAGACCCCAGGGGGCCCCCAATGATCCCAGCTGCCTGTCACTCACCCCTGTATTGGGTCAGTCCCACTGGGAACATGAGGAGGTGATGGTGTGTGACCCACAGCAGATCCTTTGGTCTCTGTGGAGGCAGCATCTCAGCCCCATGACGAAGCCACCTGGGAAGGTCACATCTCATGATTGCACCCAATAGCCCAGCATCAAACTCCTGACCCACGGAGGCCACGAGACAGGAACATGGTCACTGTCCCTGTAGGCCTCCAAGTTTTGGGGTGACTTGTTACTCCCAACACATAATCAACACACTTTCTACCATTTCTGGAGCTTGGATTGTGGAGCTGTGTCAGGGGCAATTCGGGGCAGAGAGGGGGCCTCAAGGGCCCACCGGGACCCCCGACCCAAGAGGCCCTTCCTGTCACCCAGCCTGAGTAACAACCACCCTCAAGTTCTGGCAGCTGGACGTTCCAGATCAAGACCCCGGAGGTGTTTCTGGTGAACCTCCTCCAGGCTCACAGACGGCCGCCTCCCTGGGGGCGGCTCAGGGCCTTTCCCAGGTGTGTGCACGTGGAGAGCGAGCTCTCCCATCTTCTTGTGAGGACACAGCCCTAAGCATCAGGGACCTGCCCATCTGTTCCCCTTTAACCTGAATTACCTCCTAAAGCCCCATCTCCAAACACAGTCACACTGCAGGTACGGCTGGAGCCTATGAACCAGGGGGGGCACACAGTTCTGTCCCTAGCAGGCCCCAAGAGGCAACAGGTTCCCTTCCTTCTGAACCCTGCCCACTGGGAGCCCATCTCCAAGTGCCGTTCCCTGGACCCCGAGAGGCAAGTCAGGCCTGGCCCACTTTGGGTTCCACGTTCTTCTTTCTGCTCCCAAGGGGGCTCCCTTCATGGGAGGCCACCCCTCCAGGTAAGCCCATGTGTTTGTGGAAGGGGAAACTCAAGTGTTGGCCTCTGACCACATCCCAAGGAGCCCAGGGGTCCCGCGTGCCCATCTTCCATCCTGGACCATTGATCCCAACCTGCCCCACCTGTGGGGGAGAGAGAGGGCAACTAGTAGATGCTCTTGTCGAAGGCTCCCAGCCCTCAAAGGGGCTTGGGGATAGAGTCTGGCCTTGCCATTTCACAGATGGGGAAACTGAGGCCCCGAGGACTGTGGAATTTGCCAAGGCTGGCCAGACAGCACTCTTCCAAAATAGTATTTTCTCAAAGACGCTTGGAAGCTATTTCTTCTCTAAAAGTTAGACAGTTTGCTCTCATGGATGAAACATCAGAAAGCATCCACACACATGGCTGATCCCAGGCTATCCCCACCTCCAAGACCCCCAGCAAGCATGAACAGGCTCCCTGGTCTTGGCCTCTGACCAAAGGGTACCCTGCAGGCCCAGGGTGGCCAGTGGAGCCCACAAACCCCAGACAGCCAGTCCATCTGGGACTCAGCCCAAAGCCCAGGCTGGTGTGTTTTTCTGGCACATTTGGGGCCGGTGGGGGTCCTCCTCCTCCCTGGAAGCCCCGACAAGGTGCCAAGGATGGGTGTGGACACTCAGGGTGACCAGGCCTCTTCCTGGATGGTTTGCTTACTCTGCAGGGCCCAGCCGGGCCCCCTCCCCCAGCACCTCTGGCTATGTATTTACCCAGACCCTGACCACTTGCAAACAGGTCCCGAGGCGGGCTGCTGGCCTGTGCGGGCAGCAGCCAAAGTCAGTGGAAAATCGTCTCTGGGGAGGAAGGGAGGGATGTGAGATGTTTGACCTGTGGAGAGACAGCCCTGGCTGCTGTTGGCCACGGGCCTGGCAGCGGAAGCAGGTGTGCCCGCTGCGGGGTGAGGGACACAGGGGTATGGGGAGGCGGCAGCCTGACCCCAGCCCTGAGCAGAATCCATTCCATTTGTCTTGAAGTTTAATCCTCTCCCGTCTTGCTCTCCGCCCTGAGCCGCATGAGGGTCACTGCCTGGCTTCCTATACAGTTCGATCATTAGGCAGTCTGACAAACAGAGTCATGCTTCCCACAGTGTGTGGCCGGCCTCTCCCCTCCGCTAAAGGAGCCTGTCCTGCCGCTGGTGGTGACCGCGCTGTGTCAGGTCACACACGTCCTTCCCCCCATGGGCAGTGCACTTCTGGGCCATGTCCAGCTTTTTGCTCTGTAAACCACACTGACTCGAACATTCCCACCAAGCCTACTGCAAAGACATCCCCCGAGACAGCTGGCTGAGTGAGGAGCAGGCTCAGCCTTCCCCGGTGCGGCGCCAAGTGCCCCAAGCTGGTGACGTGAGGTCCCATGGCCTCAACGGCCCTTGGTATGGCCGGACTTTTTAAGCTTTTGCCAACCTGCTGGGTGAGTAACGGTCTTTCATTGTGATTCTCACTGCCTTTTCCTGATTACTAATGAGGTTTGATCCTATCTGGGCTTCCTCTTCGGTGAAATCACTGGCCCGTTTTTACAGTATGGTGCTTTGTCCCCTTGATACCTTTTAAAGTTTGTTTTTTATGTGCTGGGCCTTCCTTTTTTGGTTGTATGTACAGCCGATCTCCTCCTGCCTTGTGGTTTGTCTCTTCTCTCCTTTTATGGTGACTTTTCACAAAACAGAATTTCTTAGTTTTAATTAGACTGTATCAATCTTTGCCTTTATGACCATTGTTTTGTAAATGGTTTTAAGAAGTCTATACATGGCACGAATTATGAAGATGTCCGTCATATTCTGTCCTAAAACCACATTCAGTCTACCCACGTGTGTGTGTGTGTGTCACAGTCATGTGGACTAGAAGCACACGTCTCACTTCTTGTGTGCAGATACGCAACCGTCCCCGAGCCGTTTACTGAAAAGCCGTTGGTTCCCACTTGTGCCCGCCACAAGGTGTTAACAGTCCTGTCTGCTTGGGGGCACCTCTGTCATGGAATGCCCATTCAGCCCCAATGATGCCCATTGGCTGAGACCACCTTCCCACTGGGATTAGCATGTAGTTTTTCTCCATCCGTTTACTTTTCATCTGTACGTCTTCACATTTGCAGTGGTTTCATGCAGGCAGCACACGGCTGGTCTCCTCTTTAGATCCACTCTGACGATCTCCCCCTGGAGCCCGTGGACCGCTGGTGTCCCGAGTGCTGGCTGACACAGCTGGGTTAGAATCCACCATATTCGGTACTGTTGTCCCTTTGTCACCCTTGTTCTCTGTTCCTGGTTTTGTCTTCCACTCCTTTTCTCCGTTCTGTGGTCTTAATTGGGCGTTTTACATGATTTCATTTTGTCTCCTTTCCTAGCATATTGCTTATACTCCTTTTTTACTACCTTTCTTGGTTGCCCTAGAGTTTGCAATATATATGCACATTTAATGCAAGTTCACTGTGCTGGCTTTGTTCACGGGCCGGTGCACAGGCCTCATTGTAACAGACCATGCTTCTCCATGCAGTTCCTTCTGCTAAGATGTAAACATATGCATGTAAGATACATACCAGAGACATGCACATGCACATAAGACACATGTGTAGCATATGTGTGCAGGACACATGCATGAGCACACATAATTGAACAGTGCTGCTATTCTTATTTTGAACAAACGCATATATGCTAGATCAGTTAGAAATAAGGAAAAAGAAGTTTTATTAGAAATCACACGAGTGAATTATGTCACCAGTCTGATTTTCCTCCAACAAACATTTTCCTCCCTTTTTCATTCCTCCAAGTACTTGACTGCACCATATTTATTTTTTCCACCAGCCTTCTCCCGTCCTTTGCTCCTTCTATTGGCAAAAGCCCATTCCTGACCTCTGACTCTCTACTTATGGGGATCTCAGCACTTCTCATCATCAAATCACCCATGTCTTCACATAATTGAAATGTTAATCTCTTACTGTACTTGTCACAAACCACGTGCCTGTGTCATTTGCCTTTTACCTTGGCCACGAGTGTTTGGCAAACAAAAGCTTTGAATTACTTTTAGATTAATGTTGATCTGGATCTGCACCCTCAGAAGATGTAGGATGCACGCTCACTGCTGAGTGGCCGGGCCCTCCTTTCCTGTAGCTCGCTGCCTCTGTGCCTGAGCAGACTGGGCACCTGTGGCTGTGTATCCGGCTGCCCATGGACTGCCAGACCTGGCTGCAGAGATCAGGCACCGGAAACCACACTTCCCAAATGCTGGCTACAGCCACCAAAGTGTTCTTCTGAATTGCTGGCCCCGCCCCAGGCTGCCACAGCAGGACACGAGTGTCACCCTGAACACCACACTCACCTTCGGGATCCTCAAAGCCTAGAAATTCACATTTCTCCTGGGTTCCAGGGATGCTGCTGCATCCAGGGACAGCCTTGAGGTCCCAAGATGAGACCTAACAATGACTCACGGCCACAGCAAGGGAGGAAAGGGTTTAGGCTGAGAGAGGATGATGGGACACTCCACAGGCCAGGAGGAGGAAAGGCCCGGAGGGAGTTCGGATGCGGGGGCAGGAGGGGGTGGGGCGGGGCAGGCCTGAAGCCCTGGGTCTACAAGCTGAGCTGCACTGGTGCCCAGAGGGAGGGGGGCCCTGGACCAGCCCTGGAGCCTGGCTGTGCTGTGGCCGATGGCCAGTGGGAGTCTCATCGGCTGTCACCATCACCACATCCTTGGTGAGACACAAGGAGGCCTATGGCCTCCTGTCAGACAGTGGGAGGGAGGGGACAGATGACCCAGCTCCAGCCTACCAGAGGTGCAAACCAACGGGTGCCCAGCCTCACTGGTCAGCTTAGCTTCCCAGACGAGTGCCCTGAGGAGCAGAGGGTCTTGTGAGGATGAAACAGGTCCCAGTGCGCCAGGCTCCCTGGGCAGGGAGGGATCCGACAAGCTATGGACACGAGAAGCCCTCCGTGAGGTGGTTATTCGTCACATCACAGGCCTCGGGAAAAGGTGCTTGACCAGCCCAGGAAAGTGCAGCCCAGTGAGGGAAGGGCCCTTCCCAAGGCATAGGGTAGGCGCTGATGCCGTGGCCTCCGGGCTCAGAGTGGGGTCTCTCCAGCTTGGCCTAAAGCCCACCAAGCCAGACAAGAGTGGGGCCCCCGGCCTACCTGGGGCTGCTGAATTGGAACCCTGGTGTCTGGGAACTGCCCCTAGGGTCCCACAGGGTGTTCCACGGACACCTAGTTTGAGAACAGGTCCAATAGTGGCCCCATTTCTCCGTGTGCCTCCTAGACCCCTGTCTGGTCTGCCAGCCAGCCATCTGGGATTGGCGCTGCCCTACCAATAGCTGGTTCTCTGGATACCACCAAGAGGGTGGGAAGGAAAGGACAGGTTTCTATCTGGGCTGCAGGCATTTGGTGGCTCACATGGTCAC
Organism: Suricata suricatta; assembly: GCF_006229205.1. NCBI lineage: Eukaryota > Metazoa > Chordata > Mammalia > Carnivora > Herpestidae > Suricata > Suricata suricatta. The sequence goes on along the minus strand of NC_043707.1, from coordinate 37,984,407 downwards.
CATAACTGGTGGCATGTCCCTGGGGTCCCTCAGTGCTGGGGTCCAAGCACATGCCCCAGACCTGTGGCTGCCTGCGGAAATTCCCCCCAAACTCCATTTGAGTCCTGGGAAACCTCATCCTGAATTCCACCCAGTAGCTAGAGGGGCAGGTTATGTTTTATTCTGTTGGGACACCATTTCTGAATCCAAACCCTGAACCAAGGCTCACCCCCACAAGGAGGACCCCAGGGAAGAGGCCTCCAAGTCCCCCCGCAACATGTTTTGGCGACACCCAGTCCTCCTGCAGATGCTCCGGCCCGTGGATTGGAAGCATGCTGTTGCCCCACACCAGCGGGGCCTGATGTGAGGGCTCACATGGGAAGGGGCCCGGGAGCAGTTGGCCTCGGCGCATGGGGCTGGGGGGTGGGGACGGCGGCACATTCCTAAACGAGAGGAGACACGGGCTGCAGCCGCAAGGAAGCTGCTCTCGATGAATCCCGGATGCGGCTTGGGGCACATGCCTGGTCTTGCGGGGACCAGCGGCCCTGCTGGTGCTGACAGCCCAGCCCCCGGAGCGGCCTCTGCTAGGCTGCTGGCAGCCTATTGGTGGCTGGAGATCAGCCCTGGGGCCGGGATATTGATCGCATTCCTGGTGACCCAGCCCGCGTCCCCGTGCCAGTCCCCGGAGCAGACCCGGCGCGGCTGTGGCGGGGTGAGCCCAGCGGCCAGCCTCCTGGGCCAAGGGGAGATAAGACACCTACGCAAACAAGGACACAGAGCGGCTCTCACGGCCTTGCCAGCTGCGCCCCAAGCCGTCCACAGGCACTTTATGGCGCATTATCTCTTCTGCGCCCCACAACGGCCCTGCCAGGTGGGAATTCTGCTCCCATTAAACAGATAAGGACACAGGGCTCCGAGAGGAGAGGGGGTGGCCAAGGTCAGCCAGGTTATAAAGCTGCTGGGCCTGGACGCGGCCCAGGCCCACCTGGACCCCGAGCCCACCCCCGGTGATGGCATGTCCTAAATAGACTCTTTGTTTTCGAGAGGACGTTTTGAAGAGCAAAGTCGGTTCCAGGGAAGAAGCAGGGGCAGGACACAAGCCGGGGTGGCTCCCATTGTCACCGACACACACACACACACACACACGGAAGGGAGATGGGGCTGGCTGAGTCCACAGTCCAGAAGAGGATGGAAATGGGGGGCTGATGGACTGGGGAAGGTTGCATGATGGACCCAGGGGGAGCCCGGGGTAGGGGCATCAGCTGTGGGGGTGATGAGGGCAATAGCGCAGGTGGGGTAAGCCTGCGTGGGCACCCCCACTCTGCATCCCTGCCACTGCCCCCCACCCACCTGCAGGATCCGGCAGGATTATTCAGAGCCAGGGTCTGGGATGCCAGGGTAGCTGACAGCAAGGACCTTCAGGATGAAGGGAAGGTTCTGAGGGTGCGTGGGAGCACTGGCAGGAGCAGGAGGGGGGTTGCTGGAAAACTGACTGCCAGGGGGGACGTGGGGTTTCCTGGCCAAATGGCCTGGAGAAAGTCCACCTGCAGGGCCAGACCAGGTGTGGGGTCGGTGGGAGACATGCATCAAAGGAGGGGGCAGCCCAGCTGCTCTCCACACGCCCCCCAAGCATGTTGTGGTTAATACAGCCCTGGGCTCTTTGAAGGAAGCCCGAGAACAAAGGCAAGTGCTTGGAAATAAAAATTCGATAGTTAAACAGATCTGGGGGCTCCCGGTGGCTCAGTCGGTATGTGTCCGACTCTTGATGTCAGCTCAGGTGTTGATCTCAGGGTCATGAGTTCAAACCCCAGGCTAGACTCCATGCCGGGCGTGAAGCCTACTTAAAAAAAAAAAGAAAAGAAAAAGAAAAAGATCTGCACGACGAGGTTGAAGAAATCTTCCAGAGGTTGAAGAAACCTTCCAGAAAGCAAAGCCAAAGGACAAAGTGATACAAAATTAGAGAAAAAAAGAGTTTTTAACCTGTGGGCAACCAGGTTGGAGGCTCAATGCCTGAATAGGACTTTAGAAAAAGGAACAGAGAACACAGGGAAGGAAACGATTGAAGGAATGATTCAGAAAACTTCCAGCCCCGCTGGCCATGACAGGGGACAAGAGGGCGCCCCAGGGGCCTTGAGGCTCGAGAGTCAGAGCTGGGAGAAGATGGCCTGGACCCCAGGTCCCGTCACAGGAGGGCTAAGGAAGCAGTTCCAGGCTTTTCCACAATATGGGAGCAGGGGCTACAAGCGAGATGAAGCCTCCAGAATTTGGAAGGAAATTCTTTCCACCCAGGATTTGATAGCCAGACAAACTACCGCTGGCGCGTGATGCAGACAGAAGACACACATGTGAGGCACGTATCCTCCATGTGGTGTGATAACACACATGGCCGAGTGCACGCTTTTCAAAATGAGCTGATAGAAAGTTCTGGTCTGAGACCGATCCTAAATTGAAGCTGATGTCAGCGTATCGGGGCAGCTCATTCTTTTTATCAGCCCCGTAGTGCTCCTTGCGGTAGATTTCCACGACTTATTCGCCACCCCTTGGAGAGGCTGTTAACCTGTGTCAGTAATTGTCACTCTGACCAGTACAAAGATTGCCGGGCATACATTAAGGGGCGCTTAAATACCCACAGATGCCAGGAGGGTGGACAGACAGACAGCCCTCCAGGACAGTGGAATCAACAGCCTCGTGCTGGCAGGAGTCGTGCATTTTCTGTACCCTTGTCCAAGAACTAGGAGGGTGTGGATTTGGGGAGGTGGTGGGTGACCCCATCCAAGCTACAGAGGAGGTGGGTGAGGGCACAGCTCACCCACATGACCCTTGCCAACCAGGCAGCAGAGCTGAATCATCTCAGGCTGGGCCTGGGAGCAGGCGGCCCCTGCAGTGGTTCTGCCAGAAGTGAGCCCTGAGCTGTCACAGGTGACACGAGGGGACAGAGAGTGGCCAGCAGCAACAGCACACCTGGTGCCCTTTCAGCCCCCTTGACGTCACTATCCCCCCTCTGCAGGAGAGAACACTGAGAAACAACAGGGGATTGCTTGCTGAGGCCACACCAGCAGCAAACGCTGGGCCAGGATTTGGACCCAGGCAAAGCCGCTCTGCCACGCCCGCCATCACCACCCTGGACCTGGGAGTAGGGTGGCCACACCCCTTGCCAGTGCCCTGGCTGGGGACTGATGCAGCGGCCTTGCTGTCCTCACCCGTGGCTCAGTTTCCTCTGTGGTCTGGAGCTGGCATCCAATGCCCCTCTGGAGACCAGGGGGGGCCCTCGGCAGAGGACCCTCAGCTGGGGCTGTTCAGCTCTGTCATTCCTCCACTGTGACCTGAAGCAAGTGCCACTCCCTCTCTTCCTCCTCTGCAGGGAAGGCACTCACTCCGGTTCCCAAGGGGCATCTCAGGCCCCACAGCTCCTGGGGGTCAGGGCTGCAGACACTGCTGCGGGCATGTGGGTTTGGGGACAGTTGTCTCCCAGTGCACGAGTGCACCTGTGCCCTTGTGACGGCACCCACCTCATCCAGCCCCTCCACACAGCCCTGATATGCAGCTCATGCAGGTAACGTCCCCAGGCAGGTGCGTCTGGCAGGAGCGCAGAGCCGAGTCACCTTGAGTGGGGCAGCCGGCATGCTTCTCCGCCACAGGCCGGGAGGTCCTTGTGCTGAGAAGGTGATGTGTCTTCTGTTCCTCTGTGCCATCACCCACCCAGCTCTCCACCTTGGAGAAGACGCACTCAGAAAGGGGGTGTGAACGCCAGAGGCAGAGAGGGGACGGAATCACATTCTAGTCCAACTTCAAGAACAGGCCTGTCTCAACGATACTCAGTACAGGCCAAACGAGCCCACTCCTCAGCCCCTGGACGGCCCCTTCCTGGTGTGAGGGTCCTGCCACCGTGGCCTTCAGATCCAAAGTTCCCACGTGAGTGGTCTCACTCTGCAGGCCCCGCCCCTCCCCATGGTGCTGACAAAGCCAGCTTCCTGAAGTGTCCATCTTCCCAGGGAGGCTCCTGGGGGCCCAGGTGGGCATCTAGGCAGTTGTTTTCTGGAACCAAAAGGCAGCGAGGAACTGTCCAATGGGCGTCCCCACCTTGAGAGGAGCAAACCCAGGAGACCCAAACCGTGAGAGAAGCCTGAAGTCTAAGGCCATGTGGACTGGATTCCAGCCTCCTGGTGGCCTCTCCGGCCTCTGGGCCGGTGGCTGGCCCACTAGTCAGCCCCACCCAGCCTGAGACTCACAGGCCTACGGGTGCCCCTCCATCTGCCTCTCCTCTTGGCGGCCCTCTTCCAACCTGGCTCCAGCCCCTCCTCAGCTCACCAAGCCACCGGCCCCCACCCCACTGTCTCTGTAACGGTTAACCCGAGTAATAAAAACAAGCGATAATGCGGTTTTGGATCCCACCGCCAAGGGCCTGTGAATGTCCCACTTGGGCCTACCCACCTTTTCACGTGCAGCCATGCAGCTCAGAGGGAAGCGCGCGTTCCCAATCCAAGAACCCTTTGCCAGTGCCGATTTTACAGTAAAAACAGAATAGGAAATTCCTAATCTGCTTCTGTCACTGAGTGACAAGCGGTCCTGGGGCAGGACAGGAGGGCCCTGTCCCTTCATTGGAGGCGTCCCCCCTTCCTTGGCTGAGTAAATACCACATTGCCCGAGGCCCTTTGTGCTTTGCCACCAGCCCTCCAGCCTTTATTTTGGGGACCAGAAAGTCCGTGGGGTCGCCTGCATCTTTGATCTGCATTTGGCCCCATGAAAACTCTGTTGGCCTGTCCGGGCCTGAGGCCCCAGGGGCCCCTGTAACCCCCAGACCGCTCGGCAACTGTGTGCACAGGCAAGCCCGGACATGGGGGCTGGAGAGGCCGGATGTCACCTGTGGCAGGCAGCCAGGGCACGTCTGGGGGAAGGGGGAGGCCACATTCCGGGGCCTTCGGGTCTGGGGGCCGCTCTGCCTGCCCCACTCACTGCGTCTTCAGGGCTCAGGTGCGTCTCACCTTCTGTTCCTGAGAGAGCATTCTGGTCATGTTCCCAAGTGCAACAAATGTGAATACACTCTGCAAACAAACACATACTGGAAAGCAGATCGGGGGAGCGTTTTTGAAGTTTGAGGGCCCTGGGCTCTGTAATGGGTCATGCCAGATGCAGAAACGGGTGTACAAGGGAGACAGTGGATGCTGAAAGGGTGCATTTTCCTGGGGTACCTCTGCTTGGGGCCTGAGGGCCATGGCGCACCCTCTTTCTCTGCTAAGGCCTGGTTCCAGGCTACCTGCTCAGGGCTCTGCCTCCTCCTCGGATGGGGCAGCCTCAGGGCCACCACGATGACCCTCTTGTCTCAGGAAGCCAGGACCCTGCCCCCAGTCTCCCTTCGGGTCACAATCCCTCCCACTCGCATTTCTGCTGAATCCGTATGGCTCCTATGACTTCTGCCCACACGCACGTGGGGCTCCTTGCTGAGGCTCTGCCGGCCAGTGGAGACCAGAGCGATCTCAGGTTCACTCATGAACACACTCATTCATTCACTCGTCCACACCTGCCTCAAAGGGGGTCTGCCCCAGGTGCTCAGGACCCACAGGTAGAAACAGGGACACAGATCCCCCAAGGGACTTGCGGTCTGCTGGAAAGGCATGGAAACAAATGATCCTGACTCGGGATTCAGGCAGGTTTTAGCCCTGCCTTCACATGCTAAGGTTGGCCAGAGAGACAGGTGGGGACTGAGGCTACAGTGGGGGGAGGGGTCCTCGAGCGGGTGCAGCTGTTGGGCCTGGGTGTGCACTGATGGGGCTGGGGCATGGACAGGACAGGGAGGTGGATGCACCGATCTGACTACAGTGACACTCCTCTGGTCTCCGGATCTGTCACGCCAATCGGAGTCTCTCAGTCCAGGGAGACAATGACCATCTGCCTCATTCCCACTGGAATGCAAAGTGATGGGTGAATAAATAGGGTGTGTGGCACAAGCGTGGGGACTCTGCCACTTGACTTGCTGGGCCCACCCTCCATACAGCTCATCATCAGGTGGGCCCATGGCAGCCCCTCCGGCTCTCTCCAGCTGGGGACTGGGGGATGCCCACAGGGCCAGAGGGAGACCCACAGGGGCAGGGGTCCTGTAAACGGACCCCACCAGAGAGCTAACACCAGCCAGGATGCTGGCCTCCCCAGTCTCTCAGAAGCCTGGGGAGATGACACAGCCCAGCGATCACCAAACAGACTCCAGCAGGATGCTCGGCACAGACAGGCCTCTACCCAGCAGCTGGGTGATCCTAGGCGGGACCCTCCACTGCTTTGACCCTTGGTACCCAAACTCCAAAGTTCGTTTCCACTTGAAGGTGGTGGGTCCCAGCCCTTTGATCAGTGAGGTCAAAGCTCAGAAAGTGATTACCTTGAGGTGCATAAGGCCAGGCCTGGTGAGCCCGTGAAGTGGTGTGACCTTTCGAGCCCTGCGTGGAGCCCAGGTGGGGGACAGGCAGGACGTCCCCGTTTTACAGATGGAGAAACTGAGAGCTGCCCAGTAGGACAGGAGGGAGGCACCAGGGCATGCAACCCCGGAGAGCGTTTAAAGCTAAAAAAGCCGTCCCCATGAAGATGATGGGACGATGGGACGTCTCGGGCTCAGATGTGAAAGTTTACTTGAAGTTCACTGAGGCTTTCAGTGCCTGTGCCGTTGACTCCCTTCCGGGGTCGTGGGAAAACTTCGGCTGAGCAGATAGCCAGAGCCCGCTGCGAGGGGGACCGCAGAGGTTCCGGTGGGCCCGGCCCTGGGGAAGAGCAGAAGTGGTCTCTCTGAAGATCTGAGGGGCAGGCCGGTGCTCCCCAGTGTCATCACTCGAGGGGCCAGGAGCGGGTTCTGACTCTCATCACCTCTCTCTCCTGGGCCCACACCCTCTCCTCTGACATCTCACCCTGCTCCGCACTGCCTGCGGATGTGAGTCCAAAGGCCGTCCCGGGGTCCTTGAGGGATGGTGAGGAGCTCACTGGGCAGAGGGGAGGGAGGCCCGCGGGCTTGGGAACCATGGCGCATGGACCCAAGGGAGAGGACGTGGAGCCAGACCTGGTGGGAGATGAAGGGCACTTTGCAGAGGGTGATGGGGACCCCGGAGGCTGGGGAAGACAGCCCCAGAAGGGAACTGTGGAGAGCCCTCAGGCGTGGGGTGAGGGAGTCCAGGGGGGCTCTGCAGGCTGCCAGCAGGAGCCCAGGGAGGCCACTGCCCTGGTTGGAGGCTGTCAGCTTCTCCTGAAGTTTTCTTTTTCTCCAGCTGGAAAGGAAGGGCAAGGGGTGGGTGGCAGTTTCAGGGCAGGGAGGCGCGGGGTGGGGGCCCCCCGGGGCTGGGCTCAGGCATCCAGGAGGAAGGAAGGAAGGCTGAAGGCAGGTGGCCACTTGTTGGAGTTGAGGCTGGCTGCTCAGCCAGGCGTGCGCTGCCCAGGTCGGGACACGCCAGCCATAACAGCCTCTGCCGCCACCTCCCACTCGCAGCCGCCGCCCCCCCCCCGCCCCACCCTCAACACGAGCTGGGAAGCCTGGCTCCAGATCTGCCCTCTGCTGTCCCACTGCTGCAGGTTGGGGGAGGGCAGCACGGGAGAGGGGTCCTTATAGTCTCATGTCTGCTCTGTGACCAGCCCAGTGCTTGGGCTGTGGGGACAGAGGGACACATCTTCTGCTTGGAGGTTTGGCCCCAAGGAACAGGGAAACAGCAGAAGGAGATGGGGATGATGCCAAGCCTCCCAGCAAGAATGGACGGCTCACATAGAGCCTGGGAAAAAGACCTTTGTAAACATTGTCAAGTCCCTTCCCCTTTCTGAGCCTCAGCTTCCTTGCCTGAGCAATGGGTCAATAGCCTGTTCTAAGGCTCATCTCATCAAAATAGTAGAGACATAGGTGCTTCCTAGGAGGTGTATAGATGGATGGGTGGGTGGATGAGTGGACAGATAGATGGATGGGTGAGTGGATGGATGGATGGACGAGTGAGGGGATGGATGGATGAATGGGTGAATGGCTGGAGGGATGGATGGAATGATAGGTAACTTGTTAGTGTAGCAAAACCTTAGGAAATGTGGAAACAAACACAACTGGAAACTTTCATTCAGTTCAGTAGTATTTTCTGTGTGCTTACATTTTGTCCATCTCTATGCAAGGCACCAGGAGACTTTCTACATGAGAAGTAGAAGACAGGACGATTTAGGGTTGAGACCAGAATTTTCTGCTGCTAATAATTACAACACAAGCACTCACCCGATACTGGAGACAGCCCTGGCAAAAACGGTCCTCATCCTCTTCTGTGACAGAGATGGTCAGTGGTGGCCTCCTCCCGAGAGAGACAAGGCTGTGATGCAGATAGGCCAGGCTGCAGGAGAGGGGTCCACAGTGGGAAGGGTGGACAGAAGCCAGGTCAATGTTCTCCAGCCTGGCCAAGGGCACCCTGTGACTGGCCTCTGAGGGTCTGGTCCTACCCCCTAGCACCTGACCCTAGCCAACCTTTGTTTCACTTTGTATCCCCTCGATGCTGGGCTCTGTGTCAATTCACACTGGTTGTCACTGTCAGGGGAAAAGGTCAGTCTGAGGTCAGGGCAGTGCCAGTTCTGGAGGACTGCATCTGGAAGCAGCTGAGGGCAGCACCCCTCACTTGAGGAGCCTCCAGGCCTCTCGGAGGAGCCCCCCTTCCCGCCCTGCCGCCTTGGTCTGCACACCTAGCTCCTCCTCCACTCCTGTCTTCTCCCTGGTGTGTCAGCCATAAATGAAGCCCTGACCTTATACCAACTCTACTAACTGACGATTCTTCAAGCTCCTGAGTCCCAGCCCCATGAGGGGGTGGGGGAGGCTGAGGGTCCAGCTCACCACCGGAAGCCTGGCTGTGCTGGTCACAGAGCTTCAGACAGCCTCTAAACGGGGTGTCTCTGGTTGGTTGTCTCTCCTGCATCAGGCGAGGCTAAAGTGGAATTCCAGAGCTGGAGCCCAGGGCCTGGGGCACCGGGGCTGCGGGCAGGGACACCTCCTTAGCTGACTCACCCACAGCTTCCTGCACATGTTTAGGGCAGAATGAGGCACCTGCTACAGTAGGTAATTCTGTGTGTCAACTTGACTGACCATAGGGGACCCAGACATTTGGTCAAACATCACTCGGGGCGTGTCTGTGAGGGTTTCAATGGAGGGGATAGATGTTGGAATCGGTGGGCAGAGTCAGGAAGATGGCCCTCCAGGTGTGGGTGAGTCTGGTCCAATTCTTTGTGGGCCCGGAGAGAGCAGACAAGCTCGGCAGGAGCCTAGTGGTTTTGCTTCTCTGGGGAGGCCTCACTGAGGTACCCGCCTTCTGGCACGTCAAGCAGCGCCCCTCCAGAGCTGCCTCCTGAACTCCTTGGTCAGAGGAGCAAGGCTGAAGGTCCAGGATCAGTTGGTAACCCTCGTCCGTACTCCTGATTTCACACCACCACTGACCTGCAGCTCCTGGGGCTGAAGAAACCCTGCAGTACCTCCTCTAGAATCGAAAAGAACCACAAGCTTCACCTTGTACCTCACTGCCTGCTGTGCCCCCGACGTCTTCCGCTGGCTCCTCAGGTATGGGAACACCTGCCAGCCTGGGTAGACTGGCACATGGCAGTCTCTGCCTAGAACGGCGTGGCCTAACACGGCAGCTGCTAGCCTCGCGATCCTACTGAGATTTAAGTTAATTAAAAATCAGTGAAATTAGAAAGCCAGTAGCCAGGGCTCTCAAATCACATTTGGTAGCGGCTGCCTCACCAGGCAGTGTGGATGTGGGACACCCCATCATCATGAGCAGCTCTGTTGACCTGTGCTGACGCAGTCCATGTCCACACACCCCCACCCCAACCACTGTGCCTGGTCCAGTCCATGCCCACACCCCACCCCGATCACTATGCCTGGTCCATACATGTCTACACCCCACACCAATCACTATGCCTGGTCCAGTCCACATCCACACCCACACCCCGACCACTGTGCCTGGTCCATAACATGTCCACACCCCAACCCGATCACTGTGCCTGGTCCAGTCCATACCCACATGCCCCCCACCCCAATCACTATGCCTGGTTCATACCTGTGCTCCCTTCACTCAGCCAGGCAGACATGGCCTCAAGCATCCTGGGTCCCCTTTTCACCTCTGGTGGTTTGTTGGGCTAGGATCAGATGCCCACGCCCAGGCACCTGCTGCCCCGTCTGTTCCTGGGCCAGATAGGTCCACGCCCCAGTCTGTGTCTGCAGGATGGAGGCGGGGACGCGTCCTCATGAGGAGAACGGAGCCACACAGCTCACAGATTCAAGCCTGCTGTGGGAGAGCACCAGCTGGGCCCACAGCTGGCAGTGGGCAGCTTCTTCGAGCAGGACCAAGAGATACCCTGGCTTTGCCCCAAGAGGGGCTCTGAATGTCAAGCTTACCCACATTGGGGGCTTGTAATCCCTGAAGGAAAAGTCTTTGCAAACTGGTGTTCAGCCAGCACCAGAGAAGCCACAGCTGGGCTGGGAGCAAGAGGCCTGGGTCTGGGTGACGCTCTGCACTGGAGTCCCCTCCTCAGAACACGGGCTGAGACTCTCAGGCGGCATTCCCGGGACAGGGGAAGCTCACAGCTCCTGTGCGCAGGGGCGAGGTGTGGGACACCGTGGTCACTGGCTTCGCATTAGGAAAAGGAATCAGCCCTCATGGGTCCGGGCTCCAGGACTGCTCCCCGCCCTGCCTCTGGGGAGAGACAATGGAACAGGAGGGCAGGGGCAGGAGACGATGCCTGCAGGGCAGAGGACCCGCCCAACAGGCAGACCGACCCACAGGCGCACTGAGCCAGCCCTCCCAGGGCCAGGACCTTGGCAGGGAGGGTCATGGGGACAGGAGATGAGGGCCTTCTGCTGCCAGGGCCTGGGCAGGGCGGCCTTCTTGAAGGGGCAGGAAACAGATGGCCTGCCAGGAAGGTCTCTCAGACTTCTGGGAACAGGGGAGGGCCAGGACGAGGGAGGAGGGCCCTGCCTGTGCGGAGACAACGCCGGTGGAGCTCCAAGCCGGGTCCCCTGGTCACAGGAGGGGCTGGGGGGCCATCTCTGACCCAGTGCCACAGTCGGCCTGGATTTGGAGAGTGAGGCCAAGAGCGGTGGAAGAAGGGGCCAGCGTGGACCAACAGGGCATCCTCCGATGTCCTGGCTCAGCAGGGACTGTGGGCGTGTAGGCTTGAGGGCCAGGGGGAATTTTCAGCCTCTACCTCTAGTGGAGGCACCCAGAGGAAGTGGCAAAGGGGTTCCAGGAGAGGTCTGGACACCGTCAGAGGAAGGCCCCCAGCCCCATCTCCTACCACCAGGGAACCCCTGCGGGCAGTGTTCAGCAGACCATTAATAGCTCTCCTCAAAGAGGCAAAGACTCACTAGGTGTGTGATGCGGAGCAAGTCACTCACCTTCACTGAGCCTCAGTTTTCTCGTCTATGAAATGGGTGGATAACAACATCACCTCATCAATTCACCAAGTGAAATAAGCAAGGGCAGGCATGTGCCTGAACAGATGGAACAGAAGAGAGTAACAAATAGCAAAAATGATCATTATTCCTAACATTTATTTTCCATTCGAGAAGTCCCTAAGAATGTACTATGGTAAGAGACACCAACTTGCTTTGTGGGGACAAGCAGTGACTCCAGGGTCCCGCGCAGCCCCTCGAGGCCTCTGTGTGATCCCCACACCCATCCTGAAATGGCACAGCCAGGAGACAAAAGCCCCCGTCCCTCCCCACCAGTCCAGGCCTCGGGTCACCCCTGCCCTCTAACCAGGACCTCCAAGCCCAAGAAGGATGTCCACTTCTGCAGCCGGAACTCCTCGGCCAGCCCCCGTGCAAGTCTCTGACCCCAGCCACGTAGGCCCTTCCCCCAGGTCTCTGAGTGAGCAGCCTGTGGGGCCTGGGCCACAGGGAGAACATCCATGTGTAATGAGGCATCAGGCTCGGCTTCCACTGACCGAGGCCGCCATCCCAGCCTTCGCCTCCAGCCCAGCCTGTGGACAGTACAAACTGGGCTTCAGAGGATACTCCACCTCCTGGAAGCCCACCAGACAGCACAGGTGATAAGACCAACTGCCCCTGCCTTCCACAGGTGCAGGGCACCGGGCTGGGGCAGGGAAGGGGACCACGGGGTCCCCGTGGGACCTCAGCATGGGCAGACTCATGCCACAGATGCTTCTTGCTTTGTTCTGTTCGTGTCCCTGCTGTCAAGGTGCTCAGAGTGGGGACTCCTGACCAGACGGGCCCCTCCCAAGGAGGAAGGGAAGAGGGAACCTTGAGAGGGGACTGCCCTGTGCAGTGCTGGCCCCTCCACGGCCCCTCTGCACTGGTCCCTCATCTGCGACAGGTTGTAACAGCCACCCCTCAAAGAGGGGGTACACAAAGGCGGTCCTCCCTCTGGCTACAGCCCCAGGGCTATGGGGAACACCCTTTGAACTTGAGTTTCCTGGTCTGTAAAGTTGAGAGAAAGTGACCCACCCAAGACCTGGCTCTAGTGCAAGGCAAACTGAAGACAGAGGCGGGGGGCGGGGGGGACCCGGGCTCCTGGAGGGGCTGCCTCATCCCTGGGGTGGGGGGGCTTGGTCCCATGTGGCCTCGGCCTGTGACGAGGAAGTGGAGGCTGGGCCGGTCCATGTCCCCTGGGCGCCCTGGTGCCAGGCCTGCCTTGAGTGCAGGAAGCTGGGGTCTATGTGACATAAGAAGGTCCCATCCTGTCTGTGTCCTGGGACAGATGTGACAACAGAAACGCACTCCCTCCCAGCTCCAGGACGGGGCCCTCACTGGAGGCTCCTCCCAGAGGCTCTGAGGGAGAAGATGTTCCAGGCCACTACCCTGCCCCTGTGCTCTGCCTTCCTTGGGGTTTCTCAGCTGTGGGCGCCTCCCCCTGACCTCTCGTCCTTCGCTGCACTGTGCTCTCCCTGTGTGCATGTCTGTGTCCAATCCCCCTTTTAGAAGGACATGGTCATGTTGAATTAGGACCCACCCTACTCTGGCATGACCTTGTCTTCACTAATTACATCTGCAGTGACCTTACTTCCAAATAAGGACACATTCTGAGGTTCTGAGATTAGGTTTTCAGCACTTGAATCTGATGGGGCAGAACCAGTAAGGGGAGGGGAGGGGAGGGTGGCTTCAGTTTCCCAGGTCCCTCCACCCTTAGGGAAACTGAGTCAGGTCAGAGGAGGCTCTAGTCTGGCTTTCCTGGAACACTGATCTCATGGCAAAGCCCACAGGCAAAAGGTTTATTGTGGGCACAGTCCCACGGCAGCAAGGCCAAGGAGCAGGAGGAGGGACAGGTGGCTAGTTTCTGGGTAAGAAACAGCTCCCCGAAAACAGCCTACTTTCAGCCCTGTTGGATCCCTGGACTCACCTGCCAACAGGTAGAAAGGAAGTCACCCATATCTCCTGGGCCCACTAGTGACATGGTCCCTGGGGTGCTAACCTCCACAGCCTGCGGGGGTCCTTTGGCCCCTGGGGAGGCAGTCTGGAGAGGTGGAGCTCTGGGCCACGGGAAGGGGCAGCACAAGCAGGAAGGACAGGGCTGCTCCACGCAGAGCCCATCCCAGCATCTGGCAGCACCCCCTACATTTGAACCTCCAGCTCCCCTGTGGGCCCTCTAAGCCCTCCTCGCTCCCTGCTTTGCACCACCCCCCAAGCCGAATGAAGAAGCCCTTGTCCTCAGGAAGACTGAGGATGCCCGAGGCCCCAGACAAACCAAGTAAATGTTAATGACATAACAAAGGCTGTGAAAACTAAGACATCGTCGAGTTCAGCCATGGCACAGGCCAGGACCGCGCACTAAACCTGGACAGGGCAGCCACGGACTACGGTAAAATACTGAAAAAGACTCAGCCACAAAGTCCAGGACAGGGCTGAGAATCGCAGCATACATAAGATGCCCAGCTGCACCAACACTGGGATAGATGAAATGCTGGAACCTTCTGGCGAGGGCTTCCGCGTGGCCACGGGGGACGTCATGAGAAAGCACTTACCAGTCCTGCTGGAGCAAACGAAAATGTAGAAAACCTCAGCAAAGGAATAGATACGATATGAAAGGACCGAACGGAAACGGCAGAACTAAGAAGCATAGTAAGAAAGGCAAAAACTCAGTTGATGAGCTTAGTAACAAAGAGGGGATGAGGAAGACACAGTCTGGGGACAAGTCAACAGAAACGGCCCCACGTGAGCAATGGAGAGCACGCGGATGGAGGAAGACCCAACAGACCCCCAGGACCAGAGGAGCAGGGCAGGGGCCCACCAGGTTTCTGGAAAGCGTGTGCAGCAGGAAGAGCATTTAAATGAGTCCTGGCTGAAAACTCATCACGTCCGATGAAAGCTAGAAACGCACAGTGTGAGCAGTCGTGAAAGCTCGCGAGTGGTGAATGGTCTAGACAGAGCAGCACTCAGAGGGACAGTTATGGCCTGCGTGCCTGCGAGACAGGTGCCCTGGCCCACAGCTGACACAGGGGCCAGTCAGGGCCACAAGCGCAGCCACGGTGGGGCAGTCGGTGAGGAAAACAGGGGACCTGAAGAAAGCAGAAAGACAGGACAGAAGGACAGGGCCGCCACTCCCGGGGACAGGCCGTAGGGCCCGTCACAGGCTCCTGCAGCCTCGCCAGGACAAGAGAGAGTGGGGAGTGGTGCTCGTGAATTCCGCGCCTGAGAGGAGCAGCTCCCAGAAAAGCGCAAACCAGCAATACTCAGCGGAAGCAGGAGAGGCAAATCCATCAGTCCTGTCACCGAGGGGATGGAACCCGTAGTTTAAAAGTCCCTACAACAGAAATCTCCCAGATCTGATGATTCTCCTGGAGAATTCTACTGAACATTTAAAGAAAGAGGGGTGTCTGAGTGGCTTCATCAGTTCAGCATCCAACTTCGGCTCAGGTCACAATCTCACAGTTTGTGAGTTTAAGCCCCACGTCAGGCTCTGTGCTGACAGCTCGGAGCCTGGAACCTGCTTCCAATTCTGTCTCCCTCTCTCTGCCCCTCCCCCCTCTTAAAATAAATAAACTTAAATACAACAAAAAAAGGAAGGAAGGAAAGAAAAAAGGGAGGGAAAAGAGAGAAAAAGGAAGGAAGGAAGGAAAGAAGGAAGGGCAATACCAACTTTACACAATTTCTTCCAGAACATGGAAGAGGAGGGAAGGTTTTTCAAATTATATTATGAAGCTGGTATTATCCTGATACCAACACTAGACAAAGACAAAACACTCAGAAAACAAAACCCACGATAAAGCGATATCTCTTACAAACACAGATGCAAAAATCCTCTGTAAAATATAAGTGAATCAAGTCCCATGATGCATAGAAAGAATTAAACACCATGACCAAGCGGGGTTCATTCCAAGTACACCAGGCGAGTTCAACACTTAGAAATCTGAGACCGTATTTACCACATTAACCAGCTAAAAAGAAAGATAATGTGATCACAGCAAACGATTCAGAAAATGCATCTGACAAAAGCCAGCATCCCTTCCTCATGAAAACCTGCCGCAAATCAGGTACACAGGGATGCTTCTCAACTCGGTAAGGATACGATATGGTTCCCAAGGTTGGAGACCATCCCAGCCGGCCACAAATGTCATTGATCGGTCGAAAACCGCAAATACAAACAAACAGAGTCATCATTTTTGGCCCCTGTTCTGCCTTCACGTGATTGCTGCGGAGGTCAGGGAGGCCACATCAGAGGGCTGTGGCTCAGCTGTCCCTGACATGGCCCGGGCGCTGACTTCTCAGCAGGCCAGGCACAGTGACACGCCCTCGGACAGTGATGCATGCACCACGGCAGAACATGAAGGCTTACCTGGTGGGTGCTGGGTACAGGGGTCTCTGTTATCCCTGAGGGTGCTAACAGTCTCTCATACTGATGATGATTGTGGCCTCTGTGCTTTACCCCAGTCCCCACAGGCCCGGAGCGACCCCTCAGCCACCACCTTCCTTCCTCATGGGCGTCAGGGCCTGAGTCCTACATCCTACCGGCAGGAGGTCATGGACGAGGCCAATGGGTCGACATGGTACAGGGCTGGGAGAAAGACCAGGGAAGACACCTCTCAGCTTGCAGGAGGCCTGGGGTGGGGGAAGAAAAGGTGAGGAGGGAGGGGCCAACTTCAAGGACATGGGGAAGGTGGGTTCTTTGCTGAGCTGGGCCACGCTGCATGGAGCCGTCCTGAGACCCAGTCCTTAGGAGCAGGAATCATGGGGACAGCGGTTCTTGGCTCAGCTCAGGACACAGCAGCTGCTCAGTACCTGCAAGTGGAGCCCAGACTTTCCAGACCCCTTGGCCGGGGACTGAGATTCATTCTGCCTGACCCAACCTTGCCAGGAGACCCCAACCTCCCTCTGGAGCCCTCCCCTGCTCCCTGTTCCCCTCCTGGGTGAAGAACAGACAGAGACCCAGGATGGTTAGGAGGCATCAGAAGTTGAGAGAGAGATTTATCACTGGTGCCTTCCTTCTCTTAGAGTCCCTTGGCTGCAGAATGGGGACTTTGAATCCATGTCACCCAGCAGTGACAGCTATGTCTTCCCCACTGCACCACCCAGGAAGGCTGGGGCCAGCTGCCAGCCTGTTGTGACATGTGACAGAAGAACACCCACAATGACCCAGGAAGTGGCCCCGGGCCCTCCGGAGTTCTCTCGCCTTGCATTCCTGCCCAAAAGCCATCCCTGCAGGGAGTGGCCCCAGTGCTGGATCCTGGGCTGGGACCTGCGTTAGAAGGAGCTGGCATGGCAGGCAGGCGGCTCCTCGGGCTGCAGGTGCAGGGATGCTCATTACACAGCAATACTGCTGGAGCAACACTTCTCCTCCCTCTGACAGCACATCTCCCTCCTGCTTGGGGCTGAGCCCCAGGTTCACCTCTCCCCAGAGCTGGCGTTGGGGACAGGTGAGCCTCAGGCAGATCAGACCCGCAGCACCCCCGAGACCCTGCCCATAACCATCGGTCCCTTCTTCCTTCTCTAACAGATGCCCACTGAGCACACTGTTCCAGGCATGGCTCTCTGTGGTGGCCTGGACAGAGAGAGCACTGCCCTCCTGGAGGGCAGAGGCCTGGGGGGTGATGTGTGAGGAGCAGTGCACAGCCTGGGAGAGGCCCCCGGTGCTGAAGCTTGTGCCCTGGCCCAGAACACCCGAATCCCCCAGCCTTCCGAACTCTCTGACCCACCCTCCCCTCTCTGCATGGGCTGCCGTGCTGGCCTTGATCGCCTCCTCGAGGACCTCGAGGTCTAGTCCACCTGAGGGCCTTCGCCCTTGTCATTCTCTCCCGAGGCCCTGCTCACGCCCTGGCCACCTGTGTGTGTACGTGGTGGCCCTCCGTCCCCCGTGAGCCTTTCCCCACACCCGACATGGCCTGCGGCTTTGTTCATTGCCTGCCACTTCTCTGCCGGCATGAGTTTCTTGGGAGCAGGGACCAAACCTTCTTGGCTACCTTATACCCTTGGTGAAGCGCAGGCCAGGTGAGTAGAGGACACCAGAGAAGTATCATTGGTGAAGCATCAGGTGGGACAATACAGGACACCAGAGAAGTGAGGAGTGAATCGGTGGCTTGCAGCAGGTAGTGACATGGGCCGATGTGTACCTGAAGGGGCCCTCAGAGGGAGACATGCCTATGAATGGATGTGGGGGACCGGGCCTGGCTGTCAGGATGTAAGAGGACAGAGGCAGGGCCCAACAGGGGCAGCTCAGGGGTGGTGAGGGTGGTACATAACCATGCATTTGCCAAAAGCCACAGAACTGGAGCCCAGACACAGCCCCATGTAAAGTGTGGACTCCCGCTAACAAGAAGGCCGTGACATCAGTTCATCAACTGCGCCCACTGAGAGCATGTGTGTGGTGGGGGTGGGCATCTGCGGGGACTCTGCACTTTCTGGTCAACTTTTCTATAATCCTAAAACTGCTCTAAAAAATCAAGTCTATAACCTTTTACAATCTCTGGGAAACGACACTGAGGCAACTCTGTGCTCACCAGAAGGGTTAAAAGAAAAACAGTAACAGATGCCGGTGAGGTAATGAGGCACCCTGAAGCCCCCATGCCATGTTGGGGGGGGCGTCTGCAGCCCCCACAGGGCACCAGCAGCAGCCCCGGGGATGAGAGGAGAACACCGTAGGACCCCAGCATTCCCCACAGAAACGCATGCATGCCCGTGTTCATCCAAAGACATGCACAGAGATGTTTTAGGCATCACACTGAAGACAGCTGGCCCGAAAAGCGTACAGGGGCACGTGCATGGTGAGCATTTCCTAAGGCCGAGCCTATGCAGAAGTGGCAATGAATGGATGCGGCTGCACACAGCACACGGACGGATTTCATAAACATCAGACTGAGTGATGGGAACCAGACACAAGGACACGCTGCTTCGTTCTATTTATATGACGTGCCGAAAGGTCCAAACCACGGTGCGGGGATACAAGTCAGTTGTGGCTGGAGCAGAGAGGAGGGGGCTGCGGGTGGGCCAAGGGGCCCTCCGGGTTCAGTCCCAGGCCCTGCCTCCCTCACCCCCTCCCCACCTCCCTCACCCCATGTCTCCTGCTCGCCTTCTCTTCCCTGGCCCCCTTTGCGTGGGGACCATGGCAAAGGCCGGTGGCTCCTCCAGGGAATTTGCCTCACTGGGTGAGGACTTTCTGAACCAGACTTCAGAGTGGAATTTTTTTCCTCTCAAAATAGAGAGGAATTGGCTATCCAGCAGTTAAAGATAGAATCCTGCGGCAAGGCCAAGGTCTGAGTCCCTGTCCCAGCTGGCCACGGAGAGGGGTGTGGAGGTCTGGTCCCACTGCTTAGGGGGCTTCAGGGCTTGCCAGCCCAGCTGTGGCTGGCACAGAGTCAGGTGACTGATACCCCGCCACCACAGTGGGCTGGGAGCCTCAAGGAGCCAGGTTGAGGGCCAGCTTGCTTCCCACGGAGGTGCTCTAGAGGGCTTTCTGGAGGACAGGACCCCATGGAGGCAACAAAGTAGGCTGGTAAGCCAGAAGCGGCTGGCAGCTCAAGGCTTGGAGTACAGGAGGGCTGAAGGACAGGGGTGGGCGGATCAGGAAAGGCCCTGAATGTCAACTCAGGGAGGTGCATTTTATGTGAGGAGCCATTGAAAGACATACAACAGGGTCATGAGGGGCACCAGGCAATGGGGCAAGCCTATCCACGGTGAAGGAAGGCTGCTGCGAGTGGGGTCCAGCCTGGCATATAGTTGGGGAACAGCTGACCAGAGCAAGACTCCCCACACTCCTCACTCCTGGGAGAGCAAGAGGGGATTCTGAAGGCAAGCTCTGGTCCATAAGGGGGCTGCCTGTTCCTGGGGTAAGGGCCACACCCAGCCTCACCCAGGGAGCCCCCAGCACCCTGTGGCCTGGCTGCAGGTGCCAGAGAAGCACAGGTCAGGAACGGCCTTCCAACCCACGACAGGTTCATAGCTGCTGTCCCAGGGAAGGACAGGTGCTTCTCTCGGGAAGCCCGGGCATCCACTCTTCTCTGTGGAATGTGTGTGTGACAGCCCATCCCCATGGGGGGCCCAGGTAGAGGGCGAGACCCCTGTGGTCTGTGTGGCCCACCCTGAGCTCAGCACTCCTGTGGGCTGTGCCCGAGCTGGCAGTCCTTCCAGGGCTCTGACTCCCCTCTTGGGGAAGCTGGTCTCCGGTAAGGGACAGGGAGGTGGCCTTGCACCTGTAGGGACCCTGAGCCACCAGGATGGACACAGTGGAGTGACAACAGGAAGGGCCACGTGTTGCCCCAGGGCCACTGGCCTCCCTTCCAACAGTGTGTTCGACGCCGTGACCCCCTTGCCTTGGTGTCCAGAGCCCCCCACCCCACCCTGCACCTTCTTTCTGAGCAGGAGGAGGTGACTGCATAGAGCATGCGGGCAAGAAGGCCTGGGTGATGAGCCTCCACCGTGCAGCCAGGCAGACAGACAGACAGACAGACGGATGGATGATAAGAGAGACGCACTTGCTCCAGCACCATTGTCTAAAAAGACTATTGATTCTCCATGGAGCTGTCTTGTCTCCTTAGTTGAGAAACGGCCATCCACCTGTGCAGGGATCTATTTCTGGACTTGACTCTGCCCATTCCTCTGTCTATCATTTTTAAGAAATATTTTTATTTGTGAGACAGAGACAGAGTATGAGCAGGGGAGGGGCAAAGAGAGGGAGACATAGAATTGGAAGTAGTCTCCAGGCTCCGAGCTGTCAGCTCAGAGCCCAAAGCAGGGCTCGAACCCACGAACCGTGAGATCATGACCTGAGCTGAAGCCGGACACTTAACCGACTGAGCCACCCAACCACCCCCTCTCTATCTTGGCAACAATATCACACTTGGCTACTGTAGGTTATAATGAGCCTTGAAATCATTGAATGTAAGCTTCCAGCCTCATTTTTACTTCCTGCAGTCATCTGGGTGGTTCGGGTCCCTGGCAATCCCACACAGCTTTAAGGTTCTAACTGCAAGTTCAATGTCTTGAACAGAGAGCCATTCAGTTATGTATTTCTTCTCTAGCGAGATTTGGTACCTTGTGTCCTTCATAGAATGTGTTCTTTTCATCTACATTGTTGAACTTACTGGCATAAAATGGTTCATTAGTATCCTCTATTCTCCTTTTATTTTATCCCCCCGTGATGTCACCTCCTCCGTTCCTGACCCTGGTGGTCTGTGTCTTTTCCCTTTTTCCTCTGACCAGGCTATCTAGGTATGAGCCGAGTTTATTCACCTTCTCAGAGAACCAGCTTGTGGACTCTTCCGTTTTCTCTTGCTTTTTTGTATATTTTCCAAGCCATTCACTTTGTGCTAATCTTTATTATGCTCCTTCTTTGTGCTTTCTTTGCATTTAATTTGCTCTTCTTTTTCGAGTGTGGTAATGCGGAGTTGAGGCCAGTCTTGTCTTTTCCCGCATAAGCATTCAAAGCAGGAATTAGGCAACTTTCTCCATAAGCGGCCAGACAGTGAGGATTTCAGGCTTTCCCTCTAGTAACAGGTTTGGGCTTAAGGGTATCTTATTTGATATCAAGACATTAATAAAACCACTGTGGTCTTTGCTGTTTGTGTGGTACCTCACCTTCCTATAGACGGCATATGGTTGGACCTTAGTCTTTGAGAGGGAATGACATATGGCGCTTTGTAGGAAAGTGGATGGACCTTGAGGGTGTCATGCTGAGTGAAGTAAGTCAGGCAGAGAAGGACAGAAACCATATGTTTGCACTCATAGGTCTAGCAGGAAAACAAGAGAGACCTAATGGAGAACCAGGGGGAACGGAGGAGGGAGAGATAGTTGGGGAGAGAGAGGGATGCAAAACTTGAGAGACTATTGAATGCTGAGAATGAACTGAGGGTTGAGGGGGAAGGGGGAGGGGGAAAAGAGGTGGTGGTGATGGTGGAGGGCACTTAAGGGGAAGAGCACTGGGTGTTGTATGGAAAACAATTTGACAATAAAATATTATGGAGGAAAAAATAAAATAAAATAAAATAAAATAAAATAATAAAAAATAAAAAATAAAAATAAAATCCAGTTTGACAATGCCTGCCTTTGAATGGATCATCCAATCCCTTCGCATTTAATGCTGTGACTTTTACGACTGGATGTACATTGGTGAAAATGGTGACATCTTCCTTTCGTTTTCTGTGTGTCTCACTACTGTTCCTGCTTTTGCTCCTTCTTTTCCATTTTCCTTTGTATCTAGAGCACATTTTGTAGCACACCATTTAAATTCTTTAGATCATTTGTAACTATGTATCTTTATTTTAAGTTACTTTTTTAGCAGTTGCTCTAGGACTAATAATATGTAATTTATCAGAATCTATTTCTGAACACTACTAACGTATCTCCAGGAAGATACAGAAGGTTTCCTCCTGGATAGCTCTGTGGCCCCTACTGCTGGCACTGGTGCACCTGCACCTAACAAAATACGCTATTATCGGCGCCTTAAGTGACCTCGTGGCTTTATTGACCACACCCTCTTCTCTCTCTTGTCTGTGGACTCAGGTCACCCCTCGGTGCCACGTGCTCTCTGCAGTACAGCTTCATTTCCACCCTCCTCTGCGTTGTTACCGCCAAATGCATGACATTTCTCTGTGTTCCAGATCCAACAAAAAGTGTTAGAGATAGTGCTCCATGCAGTTGCTTTCTAAGCAGGTAAGAGGTGCAAGAAGAGCCCACACGGGATGGTAATGTCTGTTATCATTGCATGCACTGCCACCCTTTGCATTCGGGGTCGACTTGAATTGTTGTCCAGTGTCACTCCCTTTCAGCCGGGAAAACAAACTTGAGCATTTCCCTGCTAGCAATAACTTTGTTCCTTGTTTTCATTTGCCTGTTTTTCCAGGATAGCTCTATCTCACCTTCATTTTTGAAAAATTATTTTGCCAGATATGTGATTCTTGGTCAACAGTTCCTTTTCTTTGAGGGCATTGCATGTAGTGTCCCAATGCATCTGACCTCCGCTGTTTCCAAGGAGCAGCCAGCTGTTATTTGACCCGGGTCCTCTTGTCCTCGCCGAGTCCTTCCTCCCTCACTGCTTTCTCATTCCGACACTTCGACTGTAATCTTTCTGGTTATGTCTTTCCTATTTTGTACTTTTGTATCTTTCCTGCTTGTAGTCTGCTGAGCTTCTCAGATCATTGTTATTTGGGAACTTTGGGAACTCTCCAGCCATTATTTCCTCAAACATTTGTCTTTACTCTTAATACTCCCATCAGGTGTGTACTGCCATGTTTCATGGAGACCCACACATCCCCTTGTTCATCTTCTTTGCTTTTTTTTCTTGTTTTCTTTGGCTCTCACAATCTCTGTCATGCTCTCTTCAAGTTCATTGAGTCTTTCTCCTGCTAGTGGAAATCTACTATTGAGACTCTCTCATGAGTTTTTCATTGTGGTTATTATACTTCCAACTCCAGACTTTCCATTTGGTTCATTTCATACTTTTCATTCCTTTGCGGATGCACCTCTACGTCCCAAGACACCGTCACCATGCTGCCACCATGTCTCTCAACACGACCTCCTCCTTTGAACAGATTTGTGATAGTTACTGCCTGCTGAGTGCATCCCTAGAGGGAGCAATTTGGGCAGCACAGGGTCTGATGGACTACCAATCAAATGGGTTCCATTCGATCGCCTTCTTCCATGATCTCCCACTGAATTTCTGCCTTGTCTGCCTCTATTGGCATCATGCCAACCTGCTGCCAGCTGATGGCTCTATTGTTTCAAACAATAGCCCTGGTGCGTGATTGTCCCATGAGATCCAATAGGGTCAGGCCTCTCGGCAAGGAGAAGGTGCTGGTAGTCTCGGAAGCTCGCTGTCCCCTCCCCTGGACAGAAGGTCTGTGCTGATGGAGCAGGAGCTGGGGGTGGGGAAGCTCAGTCTTCACAAGCCGCCTGTCCCCCAGATCCTCGCCATGGGGAAGGGGCCACAGGGAAGGCAGGGGCATAACTGGGGCCCCCAACTGTGTGTCTACACCACCAAGCACAGATTGTGAACAGCATACAGCCAAGCAGGATGGGACCTGCCAGTGTTTTCTGGCAGCTGAATGTACCCAGACTGGCTCTCCCACACCATGAAGATGGGGGAGCGGGGAGGTGCTGGTCTGCTGCAACGCCCACCAGGACAGGCCCCCGGAGCACAGAGCTGGGGTGGGGAGGAGAATAATTGAATTCTTTTTTTTTAATGTTTATTTATTCATTCTGAAAGAGAGAGAGCACGTGTGCACATGAGTGAGAGAGAGGCAGAGAGAGAGGGACAGAGACAGGGAATCCCAAGCAGGCTCCATGCTGTCAGTGCAGAGCCTGATGTGGGACCTGAGGGGGGATCAAGAGTGGGATGCTTAGCCAGCAGAGCCACCAGGTACCCCAGGAATTGCCTTCCTTACCAGCACCTCCTCCTGGCTCTGCCCTGCAGGGCTGCAGCTGGAGGGGGAACAGAGGCCCCTGCCCTTCTGTGACATTTTCTGGGGGAGACAGAGTCTGCTGACCTTCAGCATGTGCCAACTCTGCAGGGGTCGCTGAGCCCCCAGGCGCCTGGACTATCTGTCCCACAGCCTGGCCTCAGGAGGCTCACAGGATGCTCAAATGTCACAGTTTGTCACTGCACTTGACAAGTTCCATAGATGTCACTGAACACACTTCCGTCAGTTTCCCATCAGGCCTCTGACCAGTCTCCAGATGCCCTGAATGACTGTTTTTGCTAATTTTGACCAGTTTAATACATTTGCATCTGGAGGAAAGGCTTTGCCAAATTCCTCACACTGTTGCTTCCTGAGCTTCCATTACCCTTTAAGAAGATTTAGGTAACAATACCTGTGTCTACCATTTCTGACGCTCTTTCTTCCTTCGGTGTAGATCCATATTTATATCTGATATCTTCTTACTTCTGCCTCAAAAGTCCTTCTTTAACATTTCTTGTAGTACAGTCTGCGACCAATGCATCTTGGTTTTACATCTCAGTAGCCTTTATTTTGCACTTTTAAAAAGATAGTTTTGCTGGGTATAGAGTTCTATGTTGACACTTGTTTCCTACAGAAAACTTAAGGGTAGGGCCCCGAGCCTTCCTGCCAGCACTGTGTGCAGCCAGGAGCTTGTGTTCGTTCACAGAGAACCTTTTTCCCTCTGGTGCTTTTAAGATTTTCCATTTATCACTGGTTTTGAGCAATTTTATGATGTGCTTCTATGTGGTTTTCCTCATGTTTCTTGTGCTCATGACTCATCAAGCTTCCTGGATCTGTGCCTTTATAGTGCTATCAGGTTCAGATATGTTCAGACATTACTTCCTCAAACACTGTCTCTCTCCCCTTCCCCCTCTCTCTTCTCCTTCAGGAACCTGATGACACCTGGGTTACACCTATGTTGTCCAAAGTTCATAATGTTTTATTCCTTTAAATTTTTCCCTCTGTGTGTCTCATTGTGGATAGTTTCTACTGATCTGTCTTCAAGTTCACTAATCTTTTGTTCCATCATGTCTAATCTGCTGTCTCTTTCCCTCTCCAGTGAGTTTTTCCTAACAGACATTTTCATTTTTGGAAGTCCAATTTAGGTCTTTTCCTACATTGTCTCTGCCTCTTTCTACCTTTCTGTGCACATGGAATGCAACGTGAACGACAACTTTAGTGTCTCTGTCTGCTAATTCTTTTTTTGTCAGAGAGTGTGTGTATACAACTAGGGGAGAGGCAGAGGGAGGGGGAGAAAAAATTCCAAGCAGGCTCCATGCTCAGCACAGAGCCCAGCGTACAAAGATTTGATGTGCACATGTGCACAAGCATGTACATACATTTTTTACCTCAGAGAGCTACTTATATAATGAAGCCACACCCTCCAAGAAACAATAGTGTGACTGGAGGAAGCAGATCCCCAGGCCTGCAGAAACAGGGGGTGAATGATGCTGGCATCCAAGTAAACTGAGGACACTGCTGGTGTCCAAGCCATACCCAGGAATCTCGGCCCCATAGACCTTCTCCGGGTGCAGTGGTCCAGGATTGCTCACAGTGGAAATCAGGCTCACTGGCAGGCAAAATGCCACACCCACTTCCAGAAGCTGTTTAGTGGTTTGTTTAAAAGGTAAATATTTGAGGGGGGCCTGGGGGCCTCAGTCATCAAGCATCTGACTCCAGCTCAAGTTATGATCTCACAGTTCGTGGGTTCAAGCCTCATATCAAGTGAGCTTGAGCCTTGCATCTGGTGACCACGAGTCCCATTTTGGATGAACCCCACTTCTCTCTCTCTCTTGCTCTCTCTCTCCCCCTCCTGGGATTCTCTCTCTTTCTCTCTGCCCCTCACTTGTACCTGTCAAAAGTAAGATAAATATTCACCGGCCTCCTCTCCATCCATTCCGCTCCCAGGTACTTGACCAAGAGAAACGAAGACACGCACCAGCTGCACTCATAACACCGGGGAAGAGCACACATGTCCACAGCAGGAGAACGAGTCCGCAGTATGTTCACACATGTCCACGAAGGAGAGAGAGAAACCACCACACCTGCGGCCAGAGGAAAGATCCAGAGCCCACGTCGCCACACAAGAGGGCAGGCACGGCGAAGTGACCTGTGCCCCCGTGCCTGCCTCGGAAGGGTGGGGAAGGGAAGGGGCAGGCAGCGGCCCCGGAGCGCTGGCCTGTTGTGCCTGTGATGCCACCGTTTAGCCGAATTCCAGTTATGCCTCCAGAAACGCATCCAAGCAAATAAAAGACACCCGGCCTCACAAACTTAGTCAAACTGAGTTACAGTCAGGAGAGTACGCGTCTGTGGGGAAGGGCGGAGGGGCTGCTGGTGCCGGCTCCTCGGGGAAAACTGTTTTAGTGATGAAGCGATACACTTAGGACACGTGCACTTTGCTGCATGGGTGTGTGTGATCCTCTAATGAAGAGTTTAAAATTAAGAAGCACATCCCACCTCAGATGAGTTGGGGAGCCTCCTGAAGCTGCCATCAGCCCCTGGCACTGTCACACCTCCAGGTGCCACTCCAGGACCCATGGCCTGCTGGCACGAGCCTGGGGCCCCTCGCACAATGGCGGGGCAAGGACCAGCCGCATCGGAATGACATAGGTGTGCAGACATAGACACCAACCACCCAAGATGCAGCGGGAGCTCCGAGATCTGCACACACGTTCTCTTCACACGCCTCGGTGACTGGCCTAAACCCCCCGCCTCCACCACAGAGGGGCCGCACCCCGGGGGACTGTGCCTGTCCCTCCACGCAGCCAGAGCCCAGAGCCCTTCGAGGCCCCAGGGCCCCCCCTCCCTGCTCAGGGTCTGGGGTCCCAGGATCCAAGTTGGGGCAAGCGCCAGCTCTCTGAGTTTCTGGAACCCAGCAGGAGCAGGGCAGAGGGCGGACAAGCACAGGTCTGCAGCCCCAGGGTAGGGGAGGGGGCTCCCGAGGCCTGGGCCTTGCCCTCTCCCCCAGCAAGCACCACACCTCTGCCTCCGCCCTCGCTTCTCTGAAAGGACCTTCAGAGAGAGCCGGCAGCACAGGCCTGCTTTGAATATCAACATTTTCCGAAGATCAAAAAAGAAGATATTTTGGAAACATCTAACGTGCCAACTAATTAAGTGTCTGATAATTAATGAGCTCTCTCCCAGAAGAAGGGGAGCAGCCAGGCTGCTCGGCCACCTGGATCAAGTCAGAGACGAAGGAAGACTTTCTCACACCGAATGCACAGGCAACTAGAACAACATAGATAAGACAACATCAGGATCTTCAAGTTCCACATGGCAAAGGAGAACACCACCAGAGTGAAAAGGCGACAAGCAGAACGGGAGACAAACGTGTAGTCATGTATCTGACAAGGGCTTAGTATCCCAAATATGCGAGAACCACAACTTAACACCAGCAAACTCCGGCTATGTCCGTTTTAAAACAGATGAGGGGCTTGACCAGACATCTCTCCAAATAGCCAGCAAGCCCGGGAAAAGGTGGTCGGCGCCACTAACCATTAGAGATGTTAAGATCAAAGCCATGGTGAGATTGGGAAGGTGGGTCAGAGAAATGGAAACAACAGGTATTGGCGGGAACACGTAGAAAGCAGAGCCCTGACGGCGGTAGTGCAGGGTGGGATGGCAGCGGGGCATACGGTGTGACTTCCTGCAAAGATTAGGGCCCAGCCTTCCCACTTCTAGGTGCACAACCAAGCAGACTGAAGGCAAGATCTCAAAGAGATACTCATGTTCAAAGCAGCATCATTCACAGTAACCGAGAGGTGGAACAGCCCAGTGTCCACAGACAGAGTAACATCTAGATGCAAGGGAGCGTCACACAGCCTCAGGGAGGAAGGAATGACACCTGCTACCACGTGGAGGAGCCCTGAGGACACGATGCTGAGTGACACAAGCCAGACATGGAAGGACACACACTGGGACCCACTTGCACGAGGTCCCGGGGTCATCAGACTCACAGACATGGAGGACACACACCAGGACCCCTCACATGAGGCCCTGGGGTCACAGGCTCACAGACACAGGGTAGATGGTGGGGCCAGAGCTGGGGGAGCAGCTGAGGGTCCGTGTGTCATGGGGACAAAGTCTCCATGTGGGGAGCTAGAATGTTCTGGAGACCTGCTGTACAACATCATGCTTATAGATAACACTACCACACACTTACAAATGATTAAGATCATACATTTATGTCTTGTGGGCTTTCTTTACCACAATTAAATTTTAAAAAATAGAAAAGAAAAGAGAGTTTCTTCATCCTGATTCTGAAACTTGAATCCCTGGCCACACACAGGCCCCAGTAGTCACACAGGTGACATGTTGGTGGTCTCTCCACCATAGTCAGGGTTTACAGACCCTTCCTCATGCCTTGGCTTAGCCCTGCCACACATCCTCCCCCTCCGTCAATCTGTCTATCCATCCACCCTCCCACTCACACATGCACCCATGCGACAAATATTCACTGAGTGATTATTCTGCGCCAGATGGTGTCCCAGATGCATGGAGCCTAGCAGAAAGGAGGCAGACAGGTCCCTGCCTTGCAGGAGCCCCCAGGGGGAGAAGACAGGTCAGGAGAGATAGAGAGAGTGAGAGAGACAGAGAAATGATAGGTGATGCCAGACTGTAGACAGGTGGGTAGCTAGTGAGCTGATAGATAGATCATAGATACATGATAGATAGATAATAGATAGATAGATAGATCATAGCTAGATGGATGATAGATAATAGATGATAGATAGATCAATCAATCGATAGATAGATAGATAATAGACAGACAGGTCTGGTGCTAAATTGCACTAGCTATGCCAATCAGGCTATTAAGATCACAGGAAATGGTGGCAATTGTTTCTCAGAGTGAAACAGGGTGAGCCCCCAGAAGGGGCTTCGTGGGAAGCGGGGGACGGGGGTGGCCAGCAGGAAGGAGGAGTCAGTGTGAGGACGGGGAGGGGTGGGATCAGAGCAGGGTCGATACAGGTGGAGAAGGAGAAGGGCAGGCCCCTGCTGTTTCTCAGCAGGCAGGTGAGCAGGGACCATGGAGAGGGGCCCAGGCCCTGGAAAGGGTCATATGTGGTGATGAGGGAGGGAGTGGCCCCCTGCACGGAGGTCCCCCAGACAACCCGAGCCCCCTCCTGCCCCCCTCCCTGCCTGCAGAACTCTGTCCCCCTGGCCCTTGCCCTCCTGTCCAAGGCCCTCAGGCACTAATCCATCTGCCTGCGCTAATCCGGGCTCAAAGGGGGCCAGCACTTGGGGGTGGTCACCTGCAGGAACCCCCCCACCCCAGCTAATCCCTGCGAGGCAGCCTGGTTGATCCGGTTTCCAGCAGCTCAGCCCTTGTTTCTCAGGCCCAGGACGCCCCATCAGGGTGCCTTAGGGACAGGTTGGGTGTCAAGGAAGGGAGAAGCCCCCTGTCGCCAAGCCTCCTCTGTGGGCAGGAATTATGCAGGGCTAGTGCTACTGGCTCCTCGAAAGTGCCCTGACCCTCCAGGGCCCCGTCCGCCAGGGGAGGTGAAGGTCTGCTGGGTCCCACCTGCCCCAGGCCCTGTGGGGCGGGGCCGACCCCCTAGGCTCCTGCCACCCTCCTCCCTCACGGAGCCTGGTCCTGGATGAAGGAGCCCGTCCTTCCCGTCCTTCCCCGGGAACAAGTGTGTGCCGCACATGTGCTGTTTGAAATGCCTGGCGATCTTTCTGGCATCAGATGAAGCACGAGAGGGAGCCTCTTTTCATCTCAGGGGCCTAGTTTAACACTCGACTGCCCCTGATTTGGGGTTTTCAGGGTGCATGCCTGGACGGGGGCACTGGCAGCGAGGGAGAGCTGTGGGGCCTTCCCGGCCTCAGCCCCAGAGCCCCCACCTGCGCTCACCAGCAGCGAGGCCCAGCCCACCTCTGCCCACCTCCCTGCATTTACTTGAGCTATGTTTGGTCTTGCAGATTCAGAGTTTGTGAGACATGATGTTTTGGTGTGCGCAAGCTGCAACGCAGCGAGAATTCCTTGTGCACAGGCGTGTCCTGTGCTCCCCACAACTAGAAGTGTGCGTTCACACATGAGGCTGCTGGAGCCAGCTGCTCCCTTCACCAGGCTGGGCAGCCAGGACCCAGGGGAGTGGGATGGGCTGGGGCTGGGGTGCGGGGCCCTCAGCCAGGCTCCAGACAGACAGACAGATGCTTGAGGACCAGTTTGTGCAGAGACCAAGGTCTCAACCTCGTCGGGCACCGAGATTCACCTACAGCCTCAGGGCGGCGCTCAGGACAACAGTCCAGGGATAGTCAGGCCAGGGTGGGCACCAGGAAGAACCAAGTGAGGGCAGGCCATGTTATCACTTGGGACCTGGTGCATGTGCTTGCGTGCATATGTGTATTTCTGTGTGTGCATGTGTATGTGTGTGTGAGCATGTGTATAACTGTGTGTGTGTGTGTGTGTGTGTGACTAGTGGCAGTGGGGCCCTGCAGGGGAAGGACAGGATGTCTGTCCACAAAGGGGCAGCCTGCAGCTCGGGCAGCAGCATCTCGGAGACGCGGCCCCAAGGGCACAACAGGACTGGCTGTCGCACACTGCAGCCTTGGAGAGCAGAGGGGTCAGTCGGCCTGCCCCAGGAGCAGCGCCCCGAAGGACGCTGGCGACTGTGGAGGGAACGGCCCGGGGGTAGTCCACACTGGCTTCTAGCAGGGGATATAGGGCCAGGCCAGGAACCAAGGCCCCGAGGCATAGCCGACCCTGCTAGTGCCTGGGGCTCTGCTCTGGGGACCTCTGGGGACCCTGATGTCACCCTGGGCGCTCTCCCAGCCACCCTGGCTCTGTGCCCATGCTGTGTATGCCCGCCCATCAGGGCCGCACCACCTGCCCCGTGCTCTGGGTCCGCTCAAGCTCCCAAGGGGGTGGACAGGCTTCCAGCGTGGGGGTGGGACCGCGGCACCCCAGCTCTGGCCACACTGCAGAAGCCTGTTCTCTGGGCTGTGAGGCCCACAGAGGGACAGCCCAGGGTCATGGACGGCATGCAAAGCCCATGGGCCCACAAGCTCCAGGAGCCATTGCTGGAAGGGGGCGCCACTCAGGAATGAGAGTGGGTCTGGGCTGAATGTTTGCATCTGCCCAGAAGCCAGACACTGAAACCTAAGCTCCACTGGGGTGGTGTCAGGTGGAGGGGCCTTGGGTGATGAGGTCGGGCAAGGAGCCTCCAGATGGGGTCATGACCCTCGGAGAAGAACCCAGAGCTCGTGCCTGCTCCGCTCTCGCCCCAGGAGGACACAGCAAGGAGACGTGGTCCGTGAATGGAGGCAAGTCCTCACCGGGCACCAGATGGTGTCACACCTCCAGCCCCCAGAACTGGGAGAGATGTCGGGTCAGCCCACAGTCTGTGGGGTCCTGTCTCAGCTGCTGGGGCTCAGACGGACACCGCTGCAGAGAAGCCTCCTTCCGGTCCTGCTCGTCCCCACTGCCAGCTTCCCCCACCCCTGTGTGAGCTCTGGGCAGCACAGCAATTGGGACTTGGGCACACATGTAGGATAACTGCCCCAGTGGGGCCACCGCCCCGCCTATCCTCAGGGCTAAGGGTGCTTGGGCCACTTCTGCTCACGCTTGTTGACTGTGGGAGGGAGCGGTCTCACTGAGGGCTCTGGAGGAGCAGGCCTGAGGGGAGCCAAGGGGCTGCGAAGGCCCAGCAGGGGCTCTTATGTGAGACCCCAGCCCTCCTCAGCCTGGGAGCCCTACCCCCACCCCGCCTGAGTCAGCCGTGCCTGAGCCCAGGTCAGGGAGCGAGGACAGTGCCGCCCTGCTGAGCGCCCACTGCCTGTGGCCCCGTCTCTCAGAGCAGGGCCTGCAGAGGACACCTCTCCACCCAGGGCTGCGCCCTGCCCCATCTCACCAACACCGTAGGCCCTGAGGCCAGCTGCCCCGTGGGGGCTGGCTGTGGGGCACTACAGCCCCCTTGATGCTTCTGTCACCCCCTTAACCACTGGAACTGCCACCAGAACACAAGACAGATTCTGGGAGGTTTTGCCCCTAGAGAGCAGGTGCCAAGAAGGCTGAAGGCCAGTGCAGGCGGGGGGAGGTGTGGAGCTGGGTGAGGGTCGGAGGACCAGCCCAGGGAAGACAGAGAGCTGGCCAGGACGGCCTCCAAACCAGCGACCAGGGAGACCCCAAGCAGATGTGCCCGGGGGACCCAGCCCACACCCACACTGGGGACACCCCGAGGCCAATTCTCCAGGGGCTCCTCCTGGCCTGCCCGTATCAGGATCCCTGGGGAAGCCCACCAGTACCACCAAACAGGTCTTAGAATCACAGTTGTTGAGGCCAGGCCCCTTCCTGACATGGGGATGGGTGGGCCCGGGCCTGATGCTGCTTTCCTCTCTCTGAGGCTGGCCAGGAGCCAAAGCCCTGCCGCCTCGGGGGTGCTTGGAGCCCAGCCGCACACCCTCCTCCTTCTCTGGGCCGAATAAGGGTGTTCCACAAAGGCTGTCTACTTCCTCCAATTCACACCAACCAGCACTGGTTGAGTGCCAACTGTATACCAGGAGCTGTGCCAGCTGTGGCAGCTGGAAAGAAGAGCCTGCCTCCAGGGAGTGTCTGCCCCCCTACACACATGCACCAGGATTCCAAGGGGCTTCTGGCCTGCACAGTGCCCAGGGCATGGGTCCCAGGCAGGGTCAGAGGCTCACACTCTCCAGACCTTAGTTTTCCCATTTGTGCAGTGGGGGCACGGGTCATGCCTACATCACAAGCCTGAAGAGAGGACAGACAGAAAGTTGCCACGATGCCGCAGGCGGGTTCCATGGGCGCTGGGTGCCACCCATGTTGGCGTGTTTGGCATGAGTCATGCTCAGTGGCCACACTCAGATGACTCGGGAACCCCCTGCCACAGAAATGCCAAGACGCACGCCCTGCCGCCTGCCACCCTCCAGGTGGCCGGGGAGAAACCCTCCCCCTGGTGAGAAAGAAGCTGACCAAACACTCTCCATG
This sequence comes from Suricata suricatta, assembly GCF_006229205.1. Taxonomy (NCBI): domain Eukaryota; kingdom Metazoa; phylum Chordata; class Mammalia; order Carnivora; family Herpestidae; genus Suricata; species Suricata suricatta. Next base: position 37,951,622 of record NC_043707.1, on the reverse strand, counting down.
ACAAAGGTGATGCAGGCTTTGTCACAAGGCAGCACATGCCAGCAGCCTCGCACCATCGGGACCACATGGGCACAACAAGTCTCTGGGTCCAGCTGCTCCAGGGGCACAAACAGAAAGCCTAGAGCCTGTGGCCCTGCGCTGATAAAGGCTCCCCTTTCCTGGGTGCCTGCTCTGTGCATCCCAGGAGCAGGGTCTGGCCCCAGATCAGAGCACAAGATACGGAGACACTGGGTCACTCAGCCAGGGCTGAGCTGGGGCAGCGAAACCACCGTGCACGGATAGGGACTCTGTGGAGGGACTGACCTGGGAACCATTGCAGGGAGAGGGGAGTAAACAGCTAGGAAGGGATTTGGGGGTCCCAGGAAATCACCAGCCAGCTGCTGGGAGTTGAGCCGTGTCCCCCGAGAGAGATCTCCTGGGTCTGCAGAGTGGGACCTTATTTGGAGATGGTGCCTTTACAGAGTCATCAGGTTACAACGAGGCATTGGGATCTCATCTAGGTGACTGGTGTCCTTATAAAAGGGAAATTTGGACACAGACACGCATGCAGGAGGAAGGCCACGTCAGGTCCAGAGTCCTGTGGCCACTAGCTAAGGCTGGCACATCCTCCCCCAGTGCCTCAGCGGAAACGTGGCCCTGGGACACTGGTCCCAACTTCCAGCCTCAAAACTGCAAGACGAGGATGTCTGTTGTCTGAGCTGCCCCAGGAAGCAGGTGCAGGCGGACACTTGGGGCTTGTGTGAAGGCCAGAGCAGGCTGTTGGACAGCAGCCAGCCAGGAAGCCCAGGGAGGGCACTGTCGCTGCAAAGCTGCCTCTGCAAAGATGCCCCTCAGGGAGCCGCACTAAGAAACCCTCCGAAAGCCCCAGCCACCAGCCTCCCCCTCACCTTCTGCAACCCACACAAGGACCCTGCTGGGCCAACTCCAAGTAGGGGCCACACACAGAAGGGGCACAGTCCCAGCCCAGCCGAATCTGTACCTGTGCCCTTAACCTCCGCCCCAGGCTTGGCCGGAGGCTGTGCTGTGCTGGTAACTTGCCCTAAAGTGTAGCCTCTGCCCACTTCCCTGGTGTAAAGCCTCCCTCCTCGGTCCACATCCAGCACCAATGGTCTTACAGCGGCTTGCAAACTTCCCAAGTCTGTGACAATCAGCTGTGGGGAGCATGCGGGTTCAGAAGGACGCACGCCAGAGAGGTAGTTTGCCGGGCTTCCCTTCTCGGCCAGGCACCCCCGCAGGCCAGTCCCCTGCTCCACCCCATGGGTCCAGCCCACAATGGCACCGCAGCGGTGCCTCTGTGACTATTTAAACCAGAGGCCCACACAGAATTCCACCTGCAGCTCCGTATCTGTTTCAACCAGAGACGGGAGCTATGCAGACATTCAAAACGTTGGGTCAGTCACTGGTTCCACAAACCCTTCCAGAGAAAGCCTGGATCAGGGGTGGGGGTGCAGAGGTGGGCCGGACGGGGACCCCAGGCCCCAGATTCTACCTCCCTGCCACTTGAGGACAACATGTCTGGAGTGGCTGGCCTGCTTCCTTTCACCCGGGCACTTTATGTTAAGCCCAAACATTAAGGAAATTTGCAAAGATATAAAACAATGCTATTCTTCTTACTATTTTCTTGAAATTATAGTTAATTTTCTTAAAAAGTTTACTTACATGGGGCGCCTGGGTGGCTCGGTTGATTGGGTTGGACGTCCAAATTCAGCTCAGGTCATGATCTCACGGTTTGTGGGTTTGAGACCCATGTCGGGCTCTGTGTTGGCAGCTCAGAGCCTGCAAACTTCTTCAGATGCTGTGTCTCTCTCTCTCCCCTTCTCTGCTCATGCTATATCCCTCTGCCTCTCAAAAACGAATAAACGTTTAAAAAAAATTTTTTTAAGTTCACTTATATTAACATCACAACTTTCTTATTGTTCATGATCGTGTTGTTGGGAGTTGGATTTTTATCCCCATCTCAGTGATGAGCAAACAACTCAAGGTCAAGGTGTGATCTTGGCTGTCTGTGTAGTCTGCATCTGTGACCGCAAAGCCAAGGACCCTCTCCACCCTTCAGCCACTGTCGCTCTTGGCAGGAGGCCCGTGCTCGCACCTCCGCCCCAGCCCCACTCCGGGGAGGCCAGGGGCCGTAGTTAAGGTGGCTGAGGGAGCAGGATGTTTTGCTGGAATCCCATCCCAGTTGGCCAGAGGCAACTCCACTTTGCCCAGAGAACCCTTGGCTCCATCTGCCTGGAATCCTGCCCCACTGGGCAGCTCACGTCCAGGCCCGGAGAAGCGCCAGCTGGGAGAGGGAGAGCCAGCCACCAGGCACATGGCCCAGGAGGCAATGGAAGCTCTGTGGAGCTTCTGCAGGAACCTCCTGGAGGGTCCCCAGCATCACCATTCCTCGAACAAGCCTGGGGTGTCTGAACCCCAGGATCAAAGGCACGTTCCTCCCCCGGGGTTGTGGGGGGTGCACCCCCCCCCAAGGTCCCCAGGAGTTATTTCCTGCCATCTAGGGCAGCCTCTGGTCAATGCCATCTGACTGCCTGCAGTCAAAGCCAGACGCCAGAGTGAGGGACCCACTCCCTGCATGAGCACCTCCACCCCAAGGGCCAGCATGCCCTCTGTGATGAGGCTGGCAATGCCAACCGCGGTCAGGGCCCAAGCCATTGCAGAACCTAGCCTGGGCAGCACAAACAGACTGCCCATGGCCGTCCAGGCCTGTGATTCATTTCCTCCTCGTTATGGGGGAGCCCTGCACCCTGCCAGTGGCCCATGGCCGGGGGTCACTGTCTCAGTAGCTATATCTGAGCACAGGCTGGGCCCCCCCATGTCAAAAATGAGTATTTCTGTGGTACTCAGCTTTGGAAAGGCTGTGCACCGCCCCGACAGCCCCGAGACAGAGAGGCCCAGAATGCAAAGCCTCCAGCTGGCCTCGACGGGGTGGAGGTGGAGACACCAGGTGAGGCAGGCACTTTCTCCTCTGCCCTCTCATGCCAGTCAGGCCCCTGAACTTCCAGAGGAGAAAATCCATGTGGCCCCACCCTTCTCCCGGCCATGATGCTGCAGAGAGCATCCCCTCAGCATCTCTACCCCTGTGTGCTCTGCCTGATGCCCCACTCTCTGAGCCAGGAAGAGTCAGTTCAAGCCAGGGGTTCCACTGATCACCTCACTGAGGACACACAGATGACACTCGAAGGACCCAGGACCCCCTCCCCCCACCACCCCGAGACCTGCCCTTTTCTCACCGGCATTTGTGCACAGCCATGAAAGGGCAGGGGCTGGGGCACGTGGAGGAGGTAGAAAGGCTGGAGGTGTGGACCCACATTAGCCTGAGCCACCAGTGGAGGACCCAGCAGAGGAAGAACCCAGGCCTGTCCCCTGTGCCCAGGCCATGTCTCCAGAGCCCAGGCCTGTCCCCAGAGCCTAGGCTGTGTCTCCAGAACCAGACCTGTCCCCAGAGCCCAGGCCTGTCCCCTCTCTGGGCCTCCACGTGCTAGCTACTGGCCAGTACTCTCATGGGATTGGATGTGTTCTGTGTCTGCACCGTCCAATATGGGGCCGCAAGCCCCACTGCAGACTGGCTGCTTTGTGTCACGTGACTTTAATTACTTGAAGCTTGAAGGGCTCCTGGTGTGGGGCTCCACTCTGGAAAGTGCTCTTGGGGCTCCTCCTCGAAACCATGTAGTGGGATGCTGGGCATAGAGCTGGGCCCAAGGTGGGGCCATGGGGATCCTGCCTATTTCTGCTGTCACCTGCCCCCAGAGGCAGGCCAGGCCTCAGTGCAGAGGGTCTGACAGGGCCGTAGGGTCAGGAGGGCTCATGATCCCAGCTGACCAATCCCGGGGGGCCAGGGGTTGGGAGTGCGACTCGGTCTTCTCTGGCTGGGAGCCCCTCACCCAACCCGGCTGCCTGGAGGCTTGAACATGCCTTCCCTCAAAGGAGCAAGTACCAAGGTCAGAGACCCAGAACATTGGGAGAGGGAACCTCAGGGAGGAAACGAGGCTCTGAGCATCTTAACCACCGAGGAATTTGTGAACCGAGGACCAACCTCACAATTATTCCAGAATAAAGCTGCCAATGCCAACAAGCCTGGTGTAAAGTCTCTGCCCAGCCAGCCCCCACAGGCGTCCAGAGACCCCCCCTCCCCACCTTCCCTCTGCAGGTGGGGCTCTGGCGGTCGTCCTCTACAAGTGAGCCCCGGGTGCTGGGTGCAGGTGTGCTGCTCCTGGGAGGCCCCCCCAGCACAGCTCAGGGCCTCGCATTCCAGGAAAATACACCGCGACCACGAAGCGGGGGCCGTGCAAGGCAGATGACCCATCTGAGCCCCAGGGCAGACACGTGGCCTCTCCCCTACTCCTGGAGGGCTCTGTGCTGGAGCCACAGGAGGTGCAGGGAGGGGTGAGAACAGGCAGGCCATCGCGAGAGCACTTTTCTAGAAGGCAGTTGTGCTGTGAACACTCAGCCGCCAGGCGAGCAGGGCCGTCTGCTTGTGTCTGGAGACCATGCTCTAAGCACCACTCCTTGACCTGTAACAAGCAAGGTCACTCCCTACAGTGGACCCAGGTGGGGGTGTGGCGGGCGAGTCTCTCCTCAGTAGAACCTCCCCAATACCCATCCCGGTGGCAGGGGACTGGCTGGGGGGCAAGTGCCCTGGGAGAGCCTCACGAAGGCCATGACATTTCAGGAGGGCCTGTGGGGATCCCTGTGTGACGGCCAGAACCTGCCACAACACTGCCCTGGGGTCAGTTGGGTGAGGGGGAGACAGGAGCTGTCCTTCTGCATCATGCAAGAAAGATGTTGCACCCCTCCCCAGGGTGCAGCCCCCAGAGAGCATCCCTCCTCCCCAGGGAACACTCCCTCCCAGGGAGCACCCCTTTTTCCCAGAGAGCATCCCTCCTCCTCAGGAAGCATCCCTCCTCCCCAGGGAGCATCCCTCCTCCCCAGAGAGTACGCCTCCTCCCCAGGGAGCACCCCTCCCCCCGGAGCATTCCTCCTCCCCAGGAAGCATACCTCCTCCCCAGGAAGCATCCCTCCCCAGGGAGTACCCTTCCTGCCTGAAGGAACACCGCTCCTCCCTGAGGGGGTGCTCCTCCCCAGGAGGCATCCACACTCAGGGAGCACTTCATAGGGAACCAACCACCCTGGTAAGGACCAAGTTCAAAGTACTATAAGGGGCCCAGGGCAAGCATCTCCTCGACAGCACCAGGGCAGGGTGGGTGGGATGAGGCAGCAGGAGTCAGAAGGAACAGGTTCCAATCTAATTGGGTGTCTGTGCCCCCAAAACAAGCCAGGCATCCCTGGGACCAGAGGGCCCATGGCTCTTGGGCAAGGCCTGGGCTGCAGAGCCCCACCTCTTCCAGCTCCAGCACACCTGCTATGGCCCCCGAGTCAAAAGGGAAGGTGCTGTGGGGTGAAGACTTACAGGCTCCAGCAAGCACCCTGGAGGCCACCCAGAGGGGGTGGGCCAGGGAAGGCTGTGCTTGGCCCGAGCACCCCAGTGTCTGGATGCACACCTCAGGCACCTTGGTTCCAGGAGGAACAAACTGTAGAGGGCAGTGACCTGCTTTGCAAATGGCTGTTGCTACAAAGCAGGGAGGGTGACAGTGAGCAAAGGCCACTCACAGATACCCCAAAGCCGTCTGGTGAATGATGGCCATCCCTCCACCAACGGGGCTCATGGCACAGAAGCAAGGCTGACTTGGCCCCAGGAGCACAGATCAGGCCCGGGGAGTGCAGCCATCTGTGGAGGGGAAGAGGAGGGAAGAGAAGGGCCATCCTGTTCTGGAGTGTTTGGAATATGCCCCCCACCCCAGCCGCTGTCAGAGCCTCAGGCCAGCCTCCTCCTCCCCTCCCCCATGCTTCCTCTCTCATCTCCATCACGTCCACAGGCTGTCTGGGCACCACTCTGCCCTGCGTGGCGCTGGGAGCCCGGCCCCAGGGGGCAGAGTTGGCACAGCCCTGGAGAGTTCAGACACCACAGGGTCTCATCACATTTGGGGGCTTACAACATTTATAACAAAACCCTCTGCCCACTGCCTAGACTCTATAGTCCACACTCGAGGCACGTCCCCTACCACGTGTCAGTGCCCCTGCCCAGCCGCCAGGCAGCCATCAGCCCGTCACCTTTTACCGACACGAGTAACCTGCAGACATCGTTGGACGTCAGCCCAACGGCAGGCACACCACTAACTCAAGCGCGGTATCTGCCTTGGGTAAGACTTGCCCCCAGCAGGACTCACAAACCAGACAGAGGCACGTGGCCCCAACCCCTCAGGACGACGGCCACTACCCAGTGCAGCGGCCACTCCAGGGTGAACTTAAGTCACTTACAATCAGAGATGTAACAGTCCTCACTTGCCCGGCCACGTCTCAGGAGCTCAGTGGCCAGTGGCTCAGACCCAGGGCCCACCGTCACCCCAGGAACTTCTATCAGACGTGGCTCTTAACACTGTTTGGTCCAATGCCTTCATGAAAGGATCTTGGGGGGAACTGTGTGCCTTACCACGGGCTGTGCGGGGCGGTGGGGCCATGGACTGCAGAGAAGGGCGAGACAGACCCCTGGCCACCTGTGCCACTCGAGAGGCGCAGGCATCGCTCAGACATGTCCCATGAGCCAGGGTCATTGGCAGGCTGGCAGCGTGGGCTCTGGGCTAGGGTGCTAAGCCCTGGCCAGCCGTGTGCAGAACGGTGCAGGGTGCGTGCTGGCCATTGGCCCACATCATGATGCATTTTTCATGCAAGGCAAACGGCTCTTTGCACGTTCGTCTTCCTCTATGGGGCAATCCTGACACAGCAGCCACAGGGCCTTTGAAGTATTTCAAGCCAATATTAATAAATCATAAGCCACAGACTGCGAGGAGACGGTTGACCGTTGGAAAGCCGGGCTTGAGAATGGTATTCTGCAGAAATGAGGCTGCTGCCAGGCAGGAAAGGGAAGGGCTGGGCTCCCGTCCTCAGGCACACTCGGACTCTGTTCCACTCCCTCACACGCGCTGTGTGGCCTCAGTCAAGTTGCCTGGCTTCTCTGAGCACCAACCTTCCCTGACCCCTGGTCAGAGAGAGGCTCCCATCAGCCTAGGGGGTGGGCAAATCCAGACCTACAGCCTTGCATGGTCTGAGCCTGCTGACAGCAGGGGCCCGCCTCCAGGGCACACCAGCCCCTGCCTGGACCTCAGGCAGAGATGCCCAGGCCAGCCTCAGCTGGACCAGGCAAGACCCCCGTTGGAACATACTTCACAGTCTGCACCCTGTTTGCAGGGCCCAGAGCAAGACTACAAATGGGGCCTGTGTGCTCTGGGTCTGGACACAGAGCCCTGCGCAGCAAGCCGACAAACCCCTGAATAAGTGAAGTCAGTTGCATCCCCCAGTGAACCTCAGCCAGGGCCTGACAGCAGGTTCCAGCGCAGAATCCTCAGCCTCCTGGAGGCTCCCTGACAAAGTAGGACCCAGATCCCCTCCTTGTGGCAAGTCTCTTTTGGGCACACAGGAGCCCCCATCTCAGCCCCCGCCCCCCGGGGGACCCGTGCTCACACTCAGACCTCTGAAGCGGCACCAGCAGACGACGGTGCAGATCGTGAACTGGCTGCAGTCACAGTCATTACTGAACATCACGTTACGTTCAAAACAAAAGTAAGGAACATTCAAACCCCCTCATTTCCCAATTATTTAGTGAGGCTGTGCCGTCCTCTATGCTGAGGGTGATCCAGGAGTCTCACATCTGTCGGAGGGTGTGACTGGTGTGCCCCTGCCCTCCCAGTGCGGGTGCCTCACATCGGCAGCTTGAAATCGGCCACGTGGGGGGAGCACTTACCCCACAGACAGTGGCAGGTGCTCCTTTGGGGTTTTCTTCCCCAACGGGCCAGGAGTCGGTAACCAGCACACCTCTGAGCCGTCCGTGCCCCCAGCATTGTCAGCAGACAGACTGCATTGGGCTTACCTATGTGGAGGCTACCTATCCAAAAAGAGATGTTGTTAATGCAAGGTAAACTGAGGCACGGCCCAACCGAAAGTGGGCAGGTAGACTCCCGGTCCTCTGTCCCTGGGTCCACTCATGCCCAGTGGGAAGGCCATGGTCAGCAATGGCCACCGAGCTGGGGAAAAGCTGGGCCAGGCAGACACCAGTGGCACAGGAGCATTCCTCCACCTCAAACTGGCCAGTCTTCTGCCCAGATGCCAGCCCTGCTCAGCCAGGGGTGTGCAGGCCTCCAACAAAAAGACCAGTGGGTGGGGAAGCCTTGGCCCCCTCCCCATGACTTCCAGACAGTCTTTGGCCCGCGTATGAGTTCTGTGTGGACTCTGAGGGGGGCCGGCGCCTGCGCCCTCAGACTGGCATCCTCGCGGGTCCCGTGGTTCTTGGAAAGAAAGGCCAGGGCCAGGACAGAGCAGAGCTGCAGAATTGAAAGGGCACAGGCTGCGGTGCACAATGAACAGGGAAGCAGAGGAGGGGACCTGGAGCCAGGGGCTGGGCTGCTGGACACAGGAAATCAAGACAGAGGGACCTGAGGGCCAGGGCCAGTGGTCCATGGGCTTGAGAGCCAGGGGCCAGGGGCCAAGGACAGGCGGACTGGAGGTCTGAGGGACACAGAGTTGAGACCAAGGGCCAGCAGTGGTGTGGGTGGCCAGCAAGCCACAGAAGCACCACGGGGCTGTGGCCAGGAAGCTCAGAGCTAGGCACTCCAAGGTCTGGAGCTGCTGACAGAGGGACTGGGGGACAGTGAGGCCCCGGGGCTTTGTGTGCAGCGTCAGCAAGTTCAGTCTCAGAGTGAAAGAGGCCAACAGCCTCCGCCGCCGGATTGCAAGGCCACAGACAGCTCACTCCCTAGCTAAGCAGGACCTGAGGTTTCTCACTGTGGGGCCTTGGACACCTCACTCGACCAGTCACTGGGGAAGGGACTGGCCTGTTTTGAGTTTCAGTATTGAGCTCTGTTCTCCTGACCCTGTGAAGTCCATCTCCATAGGAGATCACCCAGGGAGCCCCCGATCACTGGCCCCTGGTCCCTGCCCCTGACCCTGCAGTATAATACTCAGCCTCCGGAGTGACGGTGAGGAAGGCAGGGAAGAGAGGGAGACCCTGCCTGGCTTGGAGGTCTCCCTGGGCATTTGTGGCAGCTGCAGGGCTTGGGACAAAGGAAGGGCAGGCCAGGTCTGGCCAGAGGAGCCACTTGATTGAGCTCAGCCCTCATGATGGCCAGAGCCCAGGGGTCCCCACTTCTGGGAGCCAGACCCCCCAGACCTGGAGGCCTGAGTCCCAGATGAGTCTTGGGCCATCGGACCACATAGTTTCCAGGTCACAGCTGCTGGCCGCACAGGCCAGCACAGCTCAGACAGTGCAGCCAGACTCTGCACTGGGCAGGGGAGGCTGCTCAGATGCCCAGGACCCCCCAGTTCCCCTCTTCTCCCAGCCCAGGTGTGAGGGGTACAGAGCACCCAGGATGTGACCTGTTTGCTCCACAAGACTTTGAAGAGCATGTGGGTGGAGAGAGGGACACAGAATGCGGAGCCACCCGGACCCCGCCCCGTCCCGTCTGTGAAACAGGGCAGGCGAGGCTCCCTTGGCTGGTGCTTGCAGCTGGGAGCCCCACCTCAGGCCCCCGGGGAGGCCCTCCTGAAGCTGGGGGCGGGGGGTTGCCCCCAGGGGCTCCACACAAGGCACCCTTCCTCAGACCCAAACCTCCCACCCACCTCCTCCCCCAAACACACACTCTCTCACACACACTGGATGAGGGGCCAGTTTTCTGAATGGAGGTCGGGGTGGAGGGCCAGGCTCTGGGACCTGGGCCACTGGCTAGTGGGGTCACCCCAGCAGGCTCCTCTCCTGGGGGACAGCAGCACCCTCTTCTCGGGATGGAAAGAATCGAATTTGACAAGTCTTGTAGAAGGCTCAATCCAGGGGCCTGACTCAGGAAAAGTCACCCGTCACCCTGTCTCATGATGCCTGCCTGCTGCCTCCTGACCCCACGCCTGCTGTCCGGCGCATCCAGTGCTGCCCTCTGAGCCGGGGCCTGAGAGCCACACTGCGCGGCACCTTCCAGAACAAAACCTGGAGCAGGGCCGCACTCTCGAGGGGGAGTGTTACTGACCAAGGCGGGGACAGACAGGCTGCGGACAGAAACCTGGGCAGGGAGGCTCACACAGGCTCTCGGCCTGAGGGGCCAATCCCAGGCTCAGCTCCGAGCTCCAGGGACGTGTTATTCACGTAACCTGCAGTTTTCTAGGCACATAGTAATTTTCACCTCCCTTCCTGTCAAACAGAAGACAAGTTTTCACCTTAAAGTTGTAGCTAACGAGCAACCTGCAGAGCAGGAGAGGCTGTCTAAAGGAAAGTAGTTTCACAAAGGGGGCCTGACTGACATGTGAGGACAATAAGGCCGGATGATGTCCGGGCTATCAAAGCAGGCCCAGGTGGGCCGGCGAGACCAGGCACGTCCCCCGGAGAGGCCTGCATGCTCCACACTTGTCTCCCAGGGTCCAAAAGCACGAACCAACAGGCACATTGCTCACTGGCCCAGGGCGTTTCTCTGTAAACACTTTCTAAATCCCAACAAAAGTTTGATTACAGTTTGGTTGAGACGGAAAACAAGAGGAAGAAACCATATTATTCAGCAATTAGAATCCCTTTCCTCTCTGCACAGGGCATTTCCCTGCATGGCTCATGTCCTCTCCCCGTGGGTCCCAACAAGGCTCCTGACTTAGGTCCTACAGTTCCTCAGGATTTGCAGCGGTGACAGTGGGTGTGCGTGGAGAGCAAGGTCCTGGGGTCGGGCCTGATTTCAGCAGCTCTGTGGCTCAGTCACTGCGCTGTGTTTAGCTGAACAGCTGAGGGACGGAACCTACCTGCACGGCCCCCGGGTGAATCCAGTGAGACCATTCAGGGGCACATGCATGGAATGACCACCCTGAGTGAGTGTCTGGCACAGACATAGTGCTGGTAGAACAGCATGCAGGGCTCAGAGGCAGCACCTCGGAAGAGCAGCCTCACCTCAGAGGCCTCCACAGCCCCACAGACCCAGCCCCTTTGTCTGGCCTTCGACAGACAAAGGGGCCCCTGCCTGGCTCCTCTGGGCGCATTCCCGAGTCTGGGATCTCCAGGGGAAATCTGGAAGCGGTGTCTCGCTGGGTGGCCCACTTGTAAACCTTGAACAATGACATGGCTCAGTTTCCCCTCCTACGAGACGGACTGAGCTGCCTCCCAAGGCCACGGGAAGCTAATGAGTCAGTGTTTGTAAAATGCTTTGCGGATCAGATGAAAGAGGTTCCAGGAGGGGGGCTGCCCATTGGGGGTGATTATTGTGGGTGCGCATGGGTGCTCACCCTGTGCCCTGAGCCCCACACACAGATCTCAGCACTGGGCCCTCCCCCTCACACCTGCTCCTGTCCCAGTGGGGCGGGGGCCCTGCGCACAGCTGTGCAGTGACTGCTGCCCCCAGAGCCGGCTGGAGGGAAAGAGCAGGAGGGGGTGGCCCCAGCGCCCCCTTCACCTCCCTGTGGTGGGCCACGTAAACACCCCCCCCCAGTTCATAAACCACAGCTCGGGGTTCTCTCTGCACAGATCAACGACCAGGACACCCTCTCCATGAGCAGCCAGGCCTGTGCTATTCCGGAAGTGTGTCTGAGAGCAGATAAAGGAAGCACGACCCCACTGCAGCCGGAGGGCTGCCTGCGTCCCCACCAGACATGCGCCCTGTGGTCTCGGCAGCAGGGAAGGCCTCAGGAGCACACTGGTGGCTACGGGGACACATGGTCACAGCGGCCCACCGGCCATCCCAGACCCGCACCCCAGCTCAGCTCTGAGGGTCTCCCCATTCCAGAACCCCTGGAACAAATGGACAGGTAGCCCGGGAGGGGGGTGAGCATGAGGGTCAGACATGGGAGCAGTGTGGAGGCCTGGCCCTGAGAAGGTTAAAAAATACCTTCCGAGCAGGTTTTATTTGGGCCCCAGGCTGAAACGGCAGCAGCCTGGGTTCCTGGGCTAAAACTCAGGATCAAAATGAAATTTTATTATTTCTTTTCAGGCCATCAAATGCAGACACAGGCAATTTTAGAATTACACCCTTTCCGTCCTCTGACCACGAAAAGCCACCCTGGGCGAGGGTCAGGACTGGGCCCTGCCTCCCGGGCTCTGTAGGGAATGAATAAATGAATGAATGAATAAATGAGTCCCTTGGGAGACCAAGCTCAGAGAGGTGACCATGGGGCAGGTCATAGCACCTGACTCAGGAAGACAGCCATCCTTGGGATCTTAAAATTTCAAGTGCAGTGTAGGCACGGGCACTGCCCTAAACCAGCCCCTTTCCTGGAGGGCCCCTGCCCGTCTGCTCCTGCCTGGCAGAGCCTTGTCCAGCAGGGAGACCCTGGCGAGGTCAGAGGCGGGGAATCCCTTGCAGAAAGACCACAGAAACGCCGGATTCCTTGGAGAACCCACCTGCCCAGCTGCTTTCCGGAACCCCCTTCCCCGGCCCATCCATCACTGTTAGGCTCCGTGACCGGCCTGGCTTCTGCTGCACACAAGGAGCAAGGAGAGGGGGTTGCCTGGGGCCAGCAGTGGCAAGGGCGCCATGGGTCAGACCAAGGTGCCTTGCCAAATGCGCGCTGGCTTGCTTTGGCCATAATCCCAGCCTCCTCAGGGTCATACAGCCAGGCCAAGCTGAGAAAGGGGCTACTCTCTCTGTGAGGCCCCAGCTGGACAGATGCCCTGAAGTGGTGGGCACAGGGACTCAGACCTGCCTCTGAGCCTTCACCACTGTCTCCGGCTGGCAGCCCGTCTTCTGAGCACCTGTTAAGAGCCAGGACTGCTCAGGGGCCACGCAGCGGGGCCCTGCTTCCAGACCACTGGAGTCCCTCTGTGGGCCGGCCCAGGGGACGCAGGCAGCCCCTGCTCTAGGGAGTTCTGGAGGGTGTCTGCCCTGGGGCCGTGGAGGCAGGACCGGCTTGATGCCCACTCACCTCAGTGTCAGCAAAGGGCCTCCAGGCTGAGGGAGGGGTCCCCTGGCCAAGTGGGTGGGGGTGTTCCACCCCCAACCCCGTGTTTCCCCCAAGGCTGAGCCCTGAGAGCCCAGACAGCAGCCATACCAGCTCCAGCCGCCCTGCCTGTAGGGGGACAGCACTGTCCTCAAGCTGCCCCCAGGCTGGACCACGGGGTTGGAGACAACCTCCCACCTTCCCGCATCCCCAGGGCCCTCAGAGCAGATTTGCTGGAATGAAGTTCAGGAAAACCCATAGGCGATCAACTCAGACCCTAAAGATCTGTACCTTCGGGACCCTGACAATGGTCTGACCCCACAGCTCCCTCCGTAGATGGAGAAACGGAGGCCCAAGGAGAGCTGGGCCTCTAGGCTTGCCCCTGATCCCGGAGCCTAACCGGAAACTGGGGATATGAGTGCTTGTCAGACTCTCTGGACTCCACAGGCGCAGAGGGGAGCATGTCAGGCCTCCAGCTGGGCTGGCTGGGTGTCAGGGGTGCTGAGTCTCTCCTGCACTGTCGAGCAACCTTCCCCCGCAAGGGACAGCAGTCACTCAAGGACAACCTTACGGGGGGCGGGAGGGTCCCGGGGTACCCCACCCGGCTCGGAGGAGCACCAGCAGCGTCAGGCGGTTCAGCACAACACTCCCATTTTATGGTGGGAAAGTCACAGGGACTGGTCAGAGTCGGTGGCCCAGGGGGTCCAGGACTCCCACCACCTAATGCTCGGGGGCGGGCAGAGGGGCCAGGTCGCCGTGGCCCTGCTGGGGCTCCCGGGACAAGACCCTGCACCGGGCCGCTCAAACCACAGCTCTTTTCCCTCAGTCCTGGAGGCCGAGGCTGCGGGCTGATGGCTCATCAGACTCTCGGTCGTGCAGGCCCTTCTCACTGCTGGGTGCTCACGTGGCCCAACCTCTGTACAGCCTCACAGTGCAGGGGGAGCGCTGTGGGTCTTCTTCTGATAGGGACACTGGTCCCACTGGGCTGGAGTCCACCCCCCATGGCCTCATTGAACCTCAGTGACCCCCGAAAAGTCTGTCTCCAAATACAGCCCCGCTGGAGTCTGGGGTGGGCATAATCCAGCTCAGGGCAGAGCATTAGACGTTGCTGCCTGTCTAGGAAAGTTCCAGAGTGTCCGGCCCCCAGCCTGAGGCTAGAAGGGCAGGAGCAGATGCTCAGCCTGCCCTGGGAGCTGCCCATCCACTTCCCGGACGGTTAGGGAACTCGTGGGCACCCAGGAACTGGATGAAACGCTGCCCGCGTTAGTGCACGGGGCCAGTGGCGTCTCAGCAGAGAAGGAGTCGGGGCACCCTGTGCAGCTGTGGAGGTAAGCGCAGTGAGGAGTGGGGGTGTTGGCACCGCTTGTGTGCAAGCCCTCTGTGCACAGTCCCCAAAACAGTCCCACGCGGCCCCTGCAGTCTGATGTCCAAGTGGGCCCTGACACACAGAAAGCCACTGGTTGTCCTGTGTCCCTCTTTACCTTGGGCAGGGGTCTGATCTGCGCCAGGGCCTTAGGGCCCTGGGTCTCCTGCTCCCTCTCCTCGGCTTCACCCCTCAACCCAGACTGGCCAGTTCCGGCAGAGGGATGAGCTCCCAGATCCAGCAGCGCCGCCCACCTGGGCCATTCCTGGGCTGATACTTGAGCTCTGGACTGAGTTGTTTTTCATCCCAAGAAATCCTGGCAGAGGCCACAGAAAACCCAAGACTTACCCCAGGCCAGAGCCAGGAGGCCCTGGGATAAGAGGTCATGCTAGGGTGGCCTCCTGCCATCCCCAGTCAGTTCCTGAATGAACTCAGACTTGGAGAGATGCTCGAGCGTCCCAGCTGGGCCCTTGGCCACCACCAGCCTGAGGGGCAGCTCCTCCCTGAGAAACACACAAGACAGATGTGCTAGTTCCTGCCATCCAGCTTCTTTTCTTCTCTGGAGGACGGAGTATCCTGTCCATCTTGAGTGTGGGTCAGTTCGTCACTGAGTGAGGAGAATCCGGCAGGTGCTCAGTAAAGGTGGCCCCCAACCTGATGTCTGCAAAGTCTTGTGGGACCCTCGGTCGGTTCTGTGGCATAATGCCTGGTGCTCAGAGCCACTGAGACTCACACAGCAGGGGACCCCAAGCCTCCAGCTGGACAGAGCCCCCAAGGCTGAGGCCTGTGGATGTGGGGCCTCTACTCTTTGGGCCCCTAGAGAGTGAGTATGAGTGAGGTCAGGGGGCAGACACCGACTATGGACCTATCCCCTCTCCCTGGGAACTAAACCTGCACAGGCACTCAGCCACATCGTGGAGGAGAGCCCCAGGGGCAACAGAGACTCTGGCATCTCTGTCCTCTATTTCCCTCTGTGCTTTAAAGAGCTGAAGTGTTAGCTCTATGAGAATCGGGCTGTCTGGTCATTGCTCCAACCCCTCATCTAAGGCCTGACACTGAGAAGGTGATAACTATTAGATGTAAGAGTGGGTGGGCGGTGGGGAAATGGGTGAGTGGTGGGTGAACGATAGGTGGGTTGGAAGGTGGGTGGGTGGGTGAGATGGCGGGTGGATGGGTGGGTAGGTAGGTGGATGGGTGGACGGATGGATGGGTGGTTGGATGGGTGGGTGGGTGGATGGATGGGTGGATGAGTGGGTGGGTAGGTGGATGGGTGGATGGTGAGTGGATTGATTGGTGGGTGGGTGGGTGGATGGATGGTGGGTGGATAGGTGGGTGGGTAGGTGGGTGGATGGGTGGATGGATGGGTGGATGGTGAATGGATAAGTGCCTGGATAAGTGGATGGATACATGGAGGAAGGAATCGATGTGAACAGATCACAACAGTCTAGGTAGGTTCAGAGCACTAAGGCAGTCAGCTCTTCACCTGCACAGACAAAAAGCATGTCTCAGTCAGAACTCCTTGCCTCAGTTTCCCTGGTGTGTCTCAGGCCCTCTCTTGTAGTCAGGAAAGTCATTCTCCAAGATATCCCTCTGCCAGTATCTAATTTGAGAGGACTGTCAATGAGGGAAAAGGCCCAGGTGGTCTAGACATCTCCCATCACTGTACCTTCGGGTCTTCCAGGGGCTATACCTGCTCTCCTCACCTCAGGAGCAGGAAGGAGCTCCATGCCTGCTCTCTGGGCACCCACTGGGTGTGAGTCCACCACACCCCTTAGCCACTCTGCTGGTAAGCATTACCCCCGTTCTCAAGGTGGAGGTCCTGTGAATTGATCATTCCCTCTAAGTTGGAACAAAGCAAAACAGGAGCAAGCCCTCCTCTACCCCCACAGGCTGCCCTCCACCTCCTTGGCCATTGGGTTAAGGCTGGGCAACGCAGAGGCAGCCCCTCAGCCCCCTTGACTTTGAAACAGGGTCTTCCTTCCCACTCATGAGCTCCAAGTGATGCATCTGCCCCCTTTCCTCACCCATCTATCCTATTGAGAGGCTGCACCAGCCAGACGCCTGTGACTATGTGGACAGTAAGTGCTTGTCATGCAAGAAAGGGAGAAAGAGCAAACCCCACAAGGCCTGTACTGTCAACCCAGAAACCAGATCCAGCCTGGAACAGCTCAAAGCCCAGGTCCCAGACCCCCACTGCGTCCCCAGCCTGCACTCACAGAGCCAAAGCCAGCACTAGGCAGCGCCTTTCCACACTGTCACCCAGGAAGGCTTCCCCTGGACTCCACAGCCTCAGCCCCATTTCTGCAGTGCCAAAGTGCAGAACTGCGGTGCAGAGCCACAGTACAGAGCTACCATGCACAGCCAGAGTGCAGAACCACGGAGCAGAGCCACGGAGCAGAGCCACGGAGCAGAGCCACGGGGCAGCCAGCATGAGCCACAAATGCAGTGCTATGTTTTTAGCCTCCCTGCCAACTTTTGAGAAACATGCCCAAGTATCAAGAATAGGCTGGGGACTTTCCAAGTTTCTTTCTTTTTCTTTTTTCAAAATGTGGTCTGCTGACTTCCACATCAAGCAGCCTTTTCTGAACTACATTGTATATCCCCCCCAGGAAGCTCAGACTGTGTGTCATGGCCCTCAGAAATGGGACGTGTCGCAGTGCCTCTTCCTGAGGTCTCCCCTGGAATCCAAGGGGTGCAGCACTGGCCTGGGGCTCCCAGGCTCTTGGCGTCCTCCCACTGTGCATGAACCCTTGCAGCAGGGAATCAGGCCCCGTGCCTCCTGAGGCCATAGCCACTTCCCAGGAGCTGGGGCAGTGTGGAAGGGCCTCCCCTCGACAGCTGGCGTGCCGTCCCCAGAGCAAGGGTTTGGACCCGCAGCGGGCCCAGATGAGCACCCTCTGCATACTGAAGAAAGACAAGATCGTACCGTGAGAGGGAGCAAGGCCCGTGAGCCACCGTGAGCGGGCCCTCGAGTCCCCAGGGCCCCCCTGACAAGTGCCCCTCAGTGGCCATGCATCTGTGTACACAGATGAGCTTCCAGATTCACAAATGACTCCCTTTCTACTTGGAGTGAGACCTGCACCGGCTGCTCTCCGATCCCCTGCGACCCTGTCCAGGCCCTCACGCTCCTCACCCTCCAGGTCTCAGCTCAGATGCCCCCAGGGAGGCTCTCTAATACCCCTGTGTAACTATCCCAAGCTGTCACTCCGCACACCCTGAGGCTCTTCATCTTCCTGACACACCGGCAGCTCCCTGCCGCAGCCCAGTGCCCAGCAGGCCCCGAGGCACGAGCTCAGTCTGCCTGTGGGACCATTGCCCACCCCCAGTCTGTTAGGCTTGATGGTTTATGAGGCTTTGGAAGAGACCAAAAACCATCAAGCTGGTGCTGTCCAGTTCAGAGGCCACTAGTCACATGCAGCTGCTGGGCACGTGAGGGCACTAGAGCAAATGAGGAGCTGAAGTGTTACTTGTATTGCGTTTTAGTTCATTTTAAATCCAGATGTACAATGCAAGAAGCCATGAACATCTGTGCCCAGCCCTGTATGCACATGTAAAGACCGGCACACAGTATTCACCAGAGCTGCATTTCTAATACCGTAGCCTGGGACCAGTCCAAATGCCCCCCAGCAGTTGGATGAAAAAACATTGTACACCCATTCTCCAGATCCTTCCATCCCCAGATCCATTAATTCCCCAGATCCCTCCATCCCATGACCCATCCATTCCAGTGACCTTTCTATCCCATGGATCCATGCATTCCATGGAATAGTATGCAGCAATAAAAAGGGGCGACCTGCTCATATGCTGAGTTAAAGAAGCCAGACAAAAAAGATTATGTACTGCATGACTTCATTTGCATAAAACAATAAAAAATGCCAACCAATCTGACGTGACTGAACGGAGTAGGTGGCTGGGGACACTGGTTGGCAGAGGGGGTTTCTCAGGGCCTGAGGAAGCTTTGGGGTGACGGGCATGTTTACTACTTTTATTTTAGTGATGGTTTCACAGGTCCATACTGATGTCAGAATTTATAGAATTATACAATTTAAATAGGTATAGTTTTTTGAATGTCAATTATACCTCCATAAATCTATTTTTAAAAGGAAAAAATGTGGTTTGGGGATAATTAGCCCCAAATATGAATATATGAAAAAATATATGAAAAGAGATTAAATTGGATTCATTCCTTACACTTTACACCAGGGTAAACACCAATGATTAGACAGAAACATAAAATAAAACCAAGCAAAGCCAGGATGAGGGAAATCACGGTGAAGACTCGATTCTGCACCGTGAAGTGGTTGGTCCCACAAATCTACACGTGCAATAATGCCGTTGAGCCACACATGCTGTTCCGGTGCTCATTTCTTTGTCTTGAAACCGTTCTGTCCCCATATAAAATTCAACCATCGGGGAAAGCAGGTGACAAGCGCACGGAGCCTCCCCGGCCATCTCTGCCACTCCCCTCGAATTCACAATTGTTTCAAAACAGCAAGTACTTGAAATAAATAAATAAACCAACACTTCGTAAAAGCCTAGCAGAAAACACAGGTGGGTTTTTCTACGAGTTCTACCTTTAAAGATATTTTTGCTTTTTAGAAAATTGGAGACTAGGTAAGGAGCAATCAGGGAAAACATCCTTGACTATCAAAGACAGAAGGTGACTAGCCTGAATCGTGAACAGACGCACGGCCCAGAGACCCGTGGTCAACACCAGCCCCTGAACACCAGGTGGAAGGTCAAACAGCGTGTCGGTGAAAATGCAGATGTTAATGGAAAAGTAAATTTGAATCTACTTTTCAACTGTAAATGTTATGGCCTCTATATTCAGACCAAGTGTTTCCAGGGGAAATGTGCACAGATTGAGACGCACTGTCAAATCTCGAAGGCTTTTCGTGAACCACACCGAAAATAGCTCGCTAACAGATTTTTAACTGATTGCATGTTGAAATGATATTCTGTTAATCCAGACTCGCTCACGCCGTAGGGGTGCAGACACTCACCTTGGGTGTGAGGAGAAGAGGCCCCACACCCGCACTCCGTGACGGTGGACGTGGAGCGTGTGCCCCTGGTGCTCCTGCCCACAGCCTGTGACCGCAGGGCGCCCCCGAGGATGAGGCCCGCCACCACGAGGGCAGCCGTGGGTCTTGGATAAGGTGCTGAGCAGCCGACCTCCCCAGGCCTGCCCTCGTCTCTCCTTAAGTGTCGCTGCCATGGCGGGGGTGGGCTCCATGCCTGCAGCCAAAGCTCTCCCTGACACCCGGTAGCTCCTCAAAGTTCGAGAAGCCTCCCAGGGGAGTGGAGATGTGATTTAGGAGGTATAGGGTCAGGCTAGAGGAAGCTTCATACCCAGGGGGGAAGTGCAATTACCATTCAGTCTTCAAAGAAAGAAAAAGTGAGGTGATTTAAAGCAAACTACTGGGTAAACAGCGTGCAGTGTACACCAGGGCAGCAACTGTCAAGACGGCACTAAGCAATGGCTGCCGTTGTGCGGAAGACGCTCTGCGGTACAACTGGGGAAACTGAGGCCCAGCACAGAGCAGCGTGTCTCCCAGAGTCACTGATGCCCACTCCCAGCCCAGACCTGTCTCAGTCAGGCTCCTACCTCCTCCTTCTCTCCCTGCCTTGACCCCATCTCTCTGTCTCCCTCTGTCTCCCATTATCATTCTCTGTCTCTGCCTCTCTGTCTCCCTCTGTCTGTCTGTCTGTCTCCATCTCTGTCTCTATCTCTCTGTCTCTCTACCTCTTTCTCTGTCTTCCTCTCTCTTTGTCTCTGTCTCCCTCTGTCTGCCTCTCCCTCATTCTCCTCTCCTATGTTTTGGGAAGAAAGCTAGGGGACACCATGTCCCCTCTCCGTGTTCCCCTGGGCCTGGGCTTCCCCACAGGAACTGAATGAGAGCCCAGCTGAGCCCTTGGGCCTGGGGCTTTGTTCGGCTGCAGGGAGGGAGTGGAGGAGGGGTTGGCATCCCCGACAGGATGGGGCTCCGTGGAGCTCCCCCCAGGCCAAGTAAGAGCTTGGATTACATGGGCTCTGGGCTGGGATGGACCCTGCTAAGAGGCCAGGGCTCCTTCATGGTGCCGCTAGAGCCCGCCCCTCTGGTCTCCGCCGGGCCTCCCTGGAAATGACAAAGGCCACTTAGTTAGCCACTTCCCTGGAATTATCACATCCAGCTGCCTCATCATAAATAAACAACCCAGCGTATCACCCAGCATTTTCGATTTTCCCAGGCATGCACTGGAGACAGCATGGCCCTGTGGTCTCTCTGGGAGCGGGCTTCAGCCTGCCCACAGGTGGTGGCCAGGGGTCACCAGGCAAGACGTGGTGGAGCGGGTCCCCCAGCAGGTGCCCAGGTCACACCCTTTGCCCTCAGCTGGCCCCTCCAGCAAAGCCCCAGTAATTTGGGGTGACATCACCCCCATCTTGGCCGTGTCTGATGAAAATTCCCCATTGGCGGAAGGAGGTCGACATTTGTGGCAATCCCAAAATAGCCTTCAAAGCTGCCTGCCACCCCAGGAATGCCCGGAAACCACGCCCAGCTAAGGACAGAGGTCACCCAGCTCCCAGGCCTCTGATGTTCAAGGGGCCTTGAAGAAACTTCCCGAAGAGGAGCAGGGCCACAGGTCTTCCAGGACCTGGCCCACAGGAACCATGGAGAAATGTCTATGGAGGGAGTAAATGACTGAATGAAGAAGCGAGGATAGAAAGATGGAGTGTGGGAGAAGGAATGAGTGTCCCCGAAGCCTCTGGAGGGGATGCCCTGAAAATGCCGACAGAAGCGTGGCCTCCAGAACCGTGGGAGGGTGGCTGCCCTGTTCCCAGCTGATGTCTGCTCCTTGGTCACTCAATCACAATCACACCGGGGTGTGTGATGCCAAACAGCAATCCCCACACCCTGGTGGACCGGCATCACCCCATCTGAGAGATGGGAGCAGGCTGCAGACTTGGAGGACGTGCCCCAGGTCACACGAGGTCATGGGCTGCCGTCCCTGAGCATTATGAGTCACATGCCATGTCTGCCAACGAGACTGTCCTGGACTCTGCACCTTCACGGTGGTGTGAGGGCTCTGTGCTTTCAGCCGTGGACGCCATGTGCAGACGTGGGCACAGCAAGCTCAAGGTAAATTGTCCGAGGAGCTGTGGCTACGGGACCCTCGGGGGAGAGCAGATGACGTGGCAGGGGTAGGGCCCAGATCACTGTCTGGGAGGCTGCACTGGGGACCCAGGGACCGGAGACTCCTCACAGGTCCTACAGAGCTGACTTGCGTTCCAGGTGGGTGTGTAGGTGCTAGAGGAGAAGCAAGGGTGGGGGGGTGGCCTGGGGGCCCAGGAGGTGCCTCCCAACCCTATCCACCAAAGGCCAATAGGGGCCGAGATCCAGAACCCACCTCACAGCCTGGCACAGGCACCGAGATGGGCACCATGCCCAGGCCATGTCCTCCTGGAAGGCCAGGAGGGGGCAAGAACGTCCCCATCCTCCAGGCTGCACAGAAGCCACAGCCAGGACCTTGCCTTTCCCTGGTCCCCTTCATCCAGCATCCAGCCGGAGCTGTGGAGGAAGGGCCACAGAGGTACCCAGACCAATACCGAGAATGTGCTGGCATGTGTTCACGCACGCAGGAAGCCCAGGAGGAAACTCTGTTAAGTTCAGCAAATGTGAGTTGTGTGTCCTGTCCACAGATACATCTGTTTATTGAGTGGCCTGTGAGCCCCCATTTCACAGATGAAGAAACTGAGTGCAGAGAGGGGTGAGCCATGCCCCAAGGTCACAGCTTGTAAGGAAAGAGCCCGGCCTGAGCCCCATGTCAGCCACCGGTTGTGTAAGTTATGCTTTCATGTTGTGGTCAGTGCTGTTTTCATGGAGTTACGCAGGGACGGCGAAGTCCCCATGGGGCCATGGGCACTGCTGTCTCCCTGAGCCCGACGGGGAGTTTGCTGTCCCTGCCCATCCACACACAGGGGCTGTGGCTGCCCTGAGACCCTAGCCTTGGGGAGGGTGGACAGAGGAGGCCAGCTCTCCCACAGACCCAGGTCTGAATTCCTGACCCCTGAACCACACTCAGAGGAGCGTGCTGGGCTCTGGGTGCCAGGGGGACAGGTGTGATGCTGGTCCCCTCTGTGAGCCTGCATTTCCCTGACCCCACTTGGGCTCTCACTGGTACTCTTGGGCCCAGCCTCCCAGCCCAGGCCAGTGCAGGGGCAGGCAGGCCCACGACAGGGCGGACTTTCGGTGCTGGGGGTCTAACGGGCAACCTTCCGTTAGGGACTGTTCTGTGAGCTTCCTGCCCCTACACCCACAGGGCGGCTGGCGGGACACTTCCTGGTCGCCTGCCAACTCCCGGGCAGGCCTGCGGGTGGCTTCTGGAGCCTGGCCAGATGCCGTCACACATCCTGGGGGCCCCTTGGCATTCTTGGCTTTTGTTTCCGATGACACGAGTCCCCCGGAAGAGGGGAGTCATGGCTGGGAGGGGCCTCGCTGTGATTCAGGATCCTCACCAGGACAGCAGGCCCTGAGCCCAGCAGCAGGAAGGGGCCACACAGGCTCACGTGCCGAGCACAGGTGGGGGCTCTGAGGCCTGGGTGCAGGGAGGGCAGGACAGCTTAGGCCTCGGGGCCCATGGGGGCCAGGGACTCTGGGCGGGTGAGTCCGACCTCCACAGTGGGCCTCCCCTGGCTGTAGCCGCCAGCAGGGCCCCTGTGGGTTATGGGCAGCAACAACTGGGCCCTATTTATATCATCGCTTCACTGTCCACAGGCTGGTCCCGTCCAGGAATTCCACTGTCATCAGTTTACATTTAAAATAAATGTTTCCTTAACCTGAGTCCGATCTCCAGCAGTGAACTTTGAGAAGCAGTGAAGCCAGGTCCAGACAAGGGAGGCTGTGCTGCTGTGTGCTCAGGGACAGCTGAGACGTGCCCGCAAGAGTGGGCCGGGGCCCACTGCACCCCTGGGGCTCCGTGTGCCCTGGGGCCTCACCTGCCAGGTGACCTTGTGGCAGCCCCGCCCAGGCCCAGCCTCGCCTCCCTTCTCCCCTCTGGAGCCCTGGTTCTGCCCACCTTACAGCCGGCTCTGGAACCTTCCCAAGACGGGCTGTGGCAGGGACCAGCTCGAGGCGAGTGGGTCCTTGTTTTCGAGAGCATCCGATCGATGCCAGTGGGGTTAAATTTAACTTCATGGCTCTTCCCAAAGACGCTGTGACCTCCTTGCTCTGAATGCAAAGGGACTCTTAGAATTCACTCGGGGAACAAAACGCAGCCCCCTGATGTGTGATGGCCGTGGCCAGAGCTTGGCTGTGCCTCAGGACTCAGTCCCCATCCTGGCCCCTGCATGCCCCCTAGGCAGGCAGACGGGGAATAGGTGGGGGCAGCTCAGGTGGGCTCATGGCCGCCTGCTAGGAACAAAGATGGGGAAGGGACCACAAAGACGGCCCTGGCTGGGCTCCCAGTGAAGCCACCAAAGCCCCCAGACACCACAAGCAAAGGCCCCCAGCAGGCTCCTCACTGCCTCTCCCCGTCAACCCGAATTCTCCCAGGAAGCCCCTGGGCCCCACTCTGACGAAGGGAGGCTGGCACCAAGGCCACAGCTCGTAAGACAAGGACATCGAACAACCCAGAGGGGCTAGTCCAGCTCCAGCCTGGGAGCCATGCCCTGACGCAGCTCAGGGATGCAGAGTGGTCCAGGGGAGATGAGGGCCGTGGAGACCCCACCTACACCTCCAGCCCCTGGCCTCCAGCATCAGCCCTGGGGACCTGACTTGCTTCCGGTCCTGTCAGTCCTCACCTTCCAGGCCACACTCCCAGTCACCTGAGGGTAGTGTTTGCCCCAGGGGAGACATGACAAAATCATGGGCAGGGCCGGCAGGGGAGGTGGGAGGCCTTGGTCTTTGGAGTAAGGCACTAGGTCAGACACCCCTCCATTTGTGGGGCTGCTCGAAGGAGCATCCACCCTCAGGGCTGGAGTGCTCACTACCTCCCCCTGCTAGTGTCAGAGACTCCAGCCTCAAAACCCACAGCCAAGGTGCCCTGTTCGGGGCCCCTCGGTGGTTCCTCCAGACAAGTGTACCTTGTGGGTGGGGAGCAACGGCAGCCCATGTTAACCAGCAGCCGCTGGGCACCAGGCTCTGTGCCTGGAGCTCCTTACCTCCAGGTGCTCCCTCACCCCCCGAGGTGGGCATGCTGGGATGCCCATCTGATAGGGGAGCAGACAGGCTTGGGGACGCCAGGGTTCAGATGCAGGTGTGCTGACTTCCCAGACCATGTGTTGGATCACGTGTCCAAAGAGGAGGCTAATGTTGGAACGGTGGCATGGCAGGTGAGACTGTGTCCTGAGAAAGGCAAAGACGTGGTCTGATCCTGAGGCCACCTCTCGGGCAGCTAGAACCACAAGTGTTTCATTTCCAAGCCCGGCAAACACTGGGGGCCAACTGTGTGTCCCACCTAGTGCTGCTGTGAGCTGGTCATAGCCTAGCCAGGGAAGGGAGAGTGTGGCAGTGGCCCCCGTGAGAGCAGTCAGGGCTACAGACCTGCAGGACAAAAGGGAAGGGTCCGGCATCTGCAGGCCAGGGTCCTTCAGGGACAGCTCGATCCAGGAGCTGCTGCCAATGCTGGGTTTTGAAAGCTGAATAGGAGTTTCTCTTTGGGGAGAAGTGTTCCAAGCAGAGGAGATAGAATATGCAAAAAGTGTGACATCTGCGAAAGCCTGCTAAATGCCAAGTGCATTGAGTGCCTTGCACACAAGGAGTGGGGCTTAGGGGGATCCCCCTGTGAATGGCAGCCACAGAGACAAGACCCACTGTCCTGGCCCCAGCACCCAGCTCCTCTGCCATCCTGGGCCCCTCCCATCTATTTCCAAACACCCCCTAGAAGCCTCTGACTGGGCACCGGAGGTGGTGCTGGGGAAGCACCCACTCAGCAGGGGCCAAGAGAGCAGGCATTTCCTGGCTCTGGGCTCGGGGCCCGGGGAGGCCGGGAGGGGCACCGAGGTTGGCATTCCAACTCCTACTACACAATTTGTCCATTTCCTGCCCTGGCTGCAACTTTCAACTTTCATTTCCCTCCCCGGTCACCTCCAGCCTCTGCCCACCACCTGGCCCAGCAGTGACCCTGGCACCGGCCATGCCTTCCACCAGCATCCTGGGTGCAAGGAGGGGCACCAAGCTGGAATGGTCGGGAGACTGGGGTCTCACTCAGTCTGTGCCTCCCTGGGCCATGTGTCTGGCCACAGCCCCACCTGCTTTGTGGCCGGGTGGGGCTGGTACTGGAGGCCCTCTAAGGTAAGAGGCACCCACTACATGCCGAGGGTGGGCTTCTCCCTGTTAGCCTTGAAAGCATGCCCCCTCCCACTCAGGAGTCTGGCCTCAAGGGGGACCCAGGCCTGACACCTCAGCCGTCCCGGGTCCAGCACTGAGATGCCCAGCACCTGCATCCCAGGAGATCTGGCAAGGGTCCTTCCAGAACTCAGCAGGGCGGACGAACTACTTCTCTGTGGGTGCCCTCTCCTAGCTCAAAGAATGTCCCGCCCTTATGAGCACTATCCTGGAGATAGGTGAGGACATCCAGCCTCCCTTGCAGCTAGAATGTAGTCCTATGACCTGGGCCCTGCACATCAGGGCCCCAAGCAATGCTCCTAGGGAAGCTCAGAGCCCCGGGGGCCCCATACTGAAGGCCTGTGGCCTGCCAGCAGCCCAAGGGGTTTAGGGTGCATTCAAGTCCTGTCCACAGAGTCTGGGAGCTACCCTTAAGAGTGTCCTTGGGCACAAGCTAGCTGGAATGGGGCTTGCTGCTGGTAGCCAAGAATTTGATCCAGGCTGAGGCCGGACAGGAAGCTAGGTGCCTGGAGAAGAGGCCCCACAGTACCAGGGCCCACAGGCACTCTGTGGCAGCTGTGTGTGGTACCCACCCATCCTGGAGACCCATCCTGCTCAGCTCCCAGGTCCTGGCCCCAGCCTGGGCCTGCCTGGAAGGATGCTTCCCTGATGTCCTAACGGGGCCAATCTCCCTTCATCCCCAGACGCAGGCACCCAGAGGAGCCCCTAGGGGTGGGAGCCCCTGCCTGCCAGACCCTGTGTGAGGACAGCAGGCCCTGGGATATCGCCAGCGCCCAAGAGACACCCATGAGGACCCTCTGGGGTTCAGGCCCCCAGGATGGGCCTGACCTCCAGCTCCCAGTTATAGCCCCAGATCGCACTCCCCGGGGCCTGAGGAAAGGCTGCCAGTGGACACCTCCCGTCCAGGACCCCTCCTGGTCTGGCCAGCATGGCAGGGTCCCAAATGTGCCCTGTGGTCACCTCATGCTGGAGTTTGAACAGCAAGCCCAGAAGAGCTGGCCACGTCTTTAAATTGGGGATACCATTGCTCCCCGTGGGCTGTTGGTGTGATCTGAACCCACTGACCACCAACCAGTGACTTTGTCCTGTGGTCTGACTTGACCCAAACAGCACCATCCTGACCACGTGGGGAAGACTTGCTGAGAAGGTGCCCAGGGAGGGAGGGGGGAGTCCAAGCTCAGCCAGCTCGCTGCTCCTCCTGCCACACCAGTGACCAGTTACCCAACTGGTGCAGGGGCTTCAGGAAGGGCAGAGAATGCCATGCAGATGCAGACCCAGGGGGCCACCCCACCGAGGGTGAGCCCGCAGAACACAGGGTGCAGCGTGGGGTCAAGCTCACATAAAGGGTGTGTTCATCCAGGCTGCGTGGGGCTGGGCACCCTCCAGCACAAGCTGTGAACCCAGACAGATTTTCCATGCTGGGGCCCAGTGCCCCCGCCAGCCTGCTGTTAATAAAAAGTCACAAGGCCCAGCCAGAGCAGCTTGGAGAGACAGGTCAGCCTTCCAACACATTCTAGCTTGGTGATTTAATGGCAGAGCATGTGTGCGCTATTTATGTAGTAAATCCATCCATTTGGGGGTTTCAGCATGTCAGAGGAGGCTCCTCCCCAATCCCCCAAACACAGAATCCTGAGAAAATCTCATTTCACAGGTTCCCATGAAGCCAGGTGCAAAGCAGCCGTGGCCTGCGAGAGGCTGACTCCAGAAACATTGTTGCTGGCAGCCGGAGGAAGACGAACAGCACGGCTTTTGAGGTGTGGCCGCCCTCGGGCAGGCAGGTGGCTGTGCTCTCCGGGAGAAGACCCCCCCACTGGACCCCGCTCTGGGGGGAGGAGGTCACCCCGTCGGGGCAGAGGCTACATCCCAACCGGAGAAGGTCCTGATCCAACGTTCTTAACGGTGACCACACGCATAGGGATTTAGACACCAAGGGCACGCACCTAAAAACCCATGCCCAAGCTAAATATTCAAATAAGGCTCAAGGACCAAATGTCAACCCCAACATCAGAGCAAACCCTGTCATGCGATGGACCTGCCCGACTTCACCCCAACCTACCCCAGGCAGCAGACCAAAGGCCTCTTAGAGCTTGGCTTGAGGTTATGAAGGAGACAGGGGGCCCTACCTGCTCTGTTCTGCTCCTGCAGAGCCTCGGGCCGGGCCGGCGTGGCGGGTTGCAGCAGGTCCGTCCCATGGCCCAGCTGTGCAGAGGCGCCAGGCAGACGTGGGCCCAGCTGATGACCAACGAGAGCACTGACTGCACGTGCGCCCCAGGAGGCATGAGCAAGCAGATCAGCTCTTCCGAGAGCCCTGAGCCCGCTGACCAGTGTCCCGCACCTGGGCCAGGGCCGCACAGTGGGGTAAGCGGGGCCGAGGTCACAGATGGCTTTCGGGCATCTGCCTCCAAGGGCCGCCAGAGCTGTCAGCCGGTAGCAAACACGACTCGCCTCTAATAAAACGAATCATCTGAGGCTGGGGAAGCCACAAGAGGAAACAGCTGTGTGCTCTGCGTGCTCTTGGCTGCGAACACGTGTTTCTACGCCCATCTCCCAGCTCCCCCCTCTGCCTCGGCGGAATTCCGGATTCTTGGCTGTTTGCTGACAGCAGAGCGCTCTGCGCTGTCGAGAGCGACCACAGAGGCCTCGCACACGTCACCTGGTCACGCGCGTGCAGAAACCAGGCCCGTGGGCCACGCCGAGCCCCCACCATGTGGGGGCGCAGAGTGAGTCACAGAGCCCTCCGACCACAGACATCCACAGAGCCAGAAGCGAAACGTCTTCTGTGCCCGAAGGCTTCATCCAGGACATTCAGATCGTTCCACCCATAAATGTCCCAAATTGGGACACATTTAAATGTCCACCAGCAAGTGAAAGGATGAACAATCTGGGTGCACAGTGGGGTCCTCAACAGAACAACAGACCGACACGCTGATAAATTCAGTGACACGAGTGAATCTCAAGCATTATGGGGAGCAAAGGCTGCGGCCCAAAAGCACATATTGCATCTGCACCATCATTGTGAATCCCGGAACAGAACGCACTCCTAGGAGCTCATCAGGGCCAGAGGAGCGGCTCTCTTGATGGGGGGACTGGTTTGGGGTCAAGGAAGCCTGCGGGGCATGAGGGGAGCCCCACATTTTGATCTGGGAGCTGGCCACCAGGCGTGTACGTGTGTGAGAAGTCACGGAGCGGGGCATGCGGCTGTGTGCATGTCCACAGATCCTGTGGGAAGACAGGTGAACGCTCGGGGAGTGTTGGGCCTCCCACACCCCAACCTTCTTCAGCTGAGCTTTTCATCCTCAGGGCAGGAGGTAGAGGTGGGTCCGCAGAGGAAAATTGTCCCCACACACCCACCTTTGGCAGCAAGGAAGTGGCTAGGGGGCTCTGTCTTCCAACCAGGTGGACACAGGTGCCTACTCTGGCCCCAGGACTCTCACGTGGTGGTGGGTCTTACAAATGGAGACATACTGAGATCTTTCCAGGTGAAAGGGTATGGGTCCCGCCTTGCCGGGCAGGTTCCCTCAGGATTCCCTGACACTGGGGAGAAAAGGAAACACCCAAATATCACCAAGGACTGCATCCTATCACCATGCACCTCCACCAGTACCTGCACCACGGCTGCCCCCACCATCACCGTCACCGTCATCTTCTCTGTCATCCCTGTAACTGTCGTACCACCACTGCCATACCTTTGGCACCATTGTCACCCCTTCGGGGACCATCTCCTTCATTACTAAGGTCTGGGTGTCTAGTGTCTGGAGTCCCAGGCAAGTAGCAAACCCCAACATGGGTCTTCAGAACCTGACCACAAGGCTCTTGCTCCTCTGCCCTTGGTCCCATGACCCACCAATCCCTCTAAAGCCTCATTCCCAGATGCCGAGATGTATCCAGTGGAAAATCATTCTGAGATCCTGTTGTCAAAGCTCTGTGTAATCCACACGTATCTGGACATCCTTCACTTATCCTAATGAACCCCAAAGTGTTAACTGTAAGGGAATTCCGTGAGTTGTGCAAAGTACCGGGGCTCTCCTCAGAACCAACATGGCGGCACCCCATCTCAGAGCCCTGAGCTCAAGCCCCCCTGTTGGAAGTGTGATGTGAGGAACTGCCCCCCTGAAGAACGGCTGCCGCCAGCGAAACAGCAGTGCCCCCACAGGCACGTCTCAGGGCAGGGCCCCTCCTGGAACTGACACCATGCAGAGCTGCTGTCCAACATGGTGGCACTAGTCACACATGCCACTTACATTTAAATTGAAGGTAAGTGACATTTTAAACACTCAGTACCTCAGTCGCACAGGCCACACTAGAGGTGCCTAGTGGAGGTCGGCGGCTGGTGGGTGACGTGTTGGAAGGGGACTCCGCCCAGGGGACTGAGCAGGTCTGTCATCTCAGAAAGCTGACAAGCCCAGTCAGGACTGCCTCAGGGTCCAGCGCTGAGGGTCCAGAGCGCACACCAGTGTCCTGGGGGCCAGAAGAAAGCTCCATAGAAAGGTGGGTGTAAACAGCACACACCTACCCCCTGGAGTAGTCTGGAGGCTGGGAGTCCCAGAGGGAGATGTCAGCTGGCAGCCTCCTTCCGATGCTGTGAGGTCAATCTGCTCAATGTCCGCCTCTGGCCTCAACCGGCTGCTGGCAATCCTCAGTGCCCCTTGGCTGCAGATGGAGGTGCAGATGCCCACAGCCATGGCCACATGGCCTCCTCCCTGCAGCCCCCTTTCTTCAGTGTGACCTCAACTTAATCATCACGTCTGCAGAGTCCCTACTTCCAGATAAGGCCACTTATCTGGGTGGACGTGAATTCTGTGGGGCACCACTTGACCCAGCAGGCCGCCACCTCCCCACCCGGCAGCTCCCCCATGCCCTCGTCACCATCTGGGCTCTCCTGTGGAGCCTTCACTCATGGACCCTCTGTCTCTACCTCTAGAACACCAGCTCCTGCATTGGGCACCTGACCCACCACCACCGCTCACCCAGAACCTGGCCCATAGGACATGCTGCACTAATCCCCGCTGAGTGAAGACATGAGTAACACATGGGCCTCCTGCACAGAGATCTGATTCCAGATCCTCTAGAAGGCCTCAGTCATGTGCTGCACCCCAAACAGAATATTCCAGAGGCAGGAAGATGATTGGGGAAAGGTGAGCCTGGGTCCAAAGCCTGGATCCACTGGGTGATGGAGTGAGCCAGCCATTCACCAGCCAGGGTGCCTCGCCCTGACCTGGGGGCGGGTAAGCAGATAGTCAGGGTCGGGTCTGGTGGGGAACCACCCGGGTCTCCAAGATGGCCTTGGACAAGGACAGGTCTCCAAGAAGGGGGATGTCTTTGCCTAGAAGCCTGTGAGCACCGCACGAAGCATGTGGGGCAGCTGTGTTGAACGGTCCTGGGAAACCATTCCAGGAAGCAAGGACGGCTCAGAGCTGAAGTCTGGGGACCCGGCTGCTCCCGCCTGCCCCCAGGGTCCCCGGGGGCTGGGACAGGAGGGAACCAAGGAGAAGGCAACCGGCTACACAGGAAGCTTCTGGAAGGCAGCCACTCTGGAGTGGGGCTGGGCCTCCTCGCATGGCCCGCCCAGACCGAGGCATGCACTCCTCCCTTCAGAGAGGAGGAAGGCTGGGGGCTGGTGGCAAACTGTGCTGGCAGCTACCCAGGGGCTCCTGGGCAGGCTCAAGTTTCTAAGGAGCGTAAACTGTGTCTTACAAATGAAGGTAGCAACTCCGATGGCTGAGAACATTAAAAATAGCTCCGCTCACTCAGCCCCTCCTTGTTCTGTGGGAAAGAGGCCGTCAGCTGGACGGCTGACCCCATGGGGCTAACCCGGCGCTGGCCCAGCTCCTGGAGAAAGCGTGGGAGGAACCCCAGGCATAGGCGCAGCTGGTGCGTGGCCATGGGGCCCACCCCACAGGGTCCTGCAGCCACAAGGAGGGGACATCACCCACAGAGCATGCTGCGTGGCGTCTGCCCCGTGGGACCGGTCACAGCCCCTCTGGCCCCTCTTTCTGTCACTTCCTCTCCTAAAGCTGCCTTTTCCCAGCCTGCTCTGCCCAAGAAGTAGTCCTTTGGCCACTTGTGAATGTTAAGAAGGGACATGTGGATACACAAGTCCTTGCATGTGCATACACAAGGACGTAAACAAGTCAGGATGCCTTTGGCTCAAGTACAGAAGAGCCAGCTTGAAATGGCTTTAAAGTGTACGGTGTCACATGACAGGATGTTTGGGTTGGGGTGCTCAGTGATTCTGTGACATCACAGGACTTGAGATCCCTCCTCTTCTCTGCTCTGTATTCCTCACTTGGCCTCAGTTCTCAGAATTGGTCTTCATGTTTGTAAGGTGACTGCCATGGCTCCGGGCATCACATCCTTATCCACTAACCTCTAAAGGCCCCCCTGCCTCTTTGTACAAGCCACGAATATATGCTCAGGACCCTCTAAGTTCTCATTGCCAGAGTGACTACAATTGTCTCTTTGTGCTAAAGTGAACATGGATTCCTTTGGTAATACAAAGAAAGTTTAATACATTTTTCTAAAGAAACACTCTTGTCAGCAGGGTGCAGGATGTGGACTCCAGAACCATGGGTTCAGTCCTCCCAGGGCAACCCCAGGCTTTGCTGGAAAGATCCAGGACGAGGTGGGACCTGGACAGCCAGGGCCACATACAGGAACTCAGCAAAGCCCCGGCTGCCACAGACAGGAAGAGCTCTCTCCCCATGGGTACCCCTGCCAATGCCCCAGCACAGAGGGTTCCAGTGGGTGAGGCCTTCCCCCTATCTAGCTGAGGGATCCTCCCAAGGGACATGAAGGGGCATCATGCCCCATGCTTCCCTGGGGAAGTTTGGCCCCTTGCACACGCTCCGCTGTCCCCCATGGCTCTAGCAGACCCGCATCTAGGTGGCCTGACGGGACAGGAGTTTACTGGCCCAAGGCCCGCCTGGCTGCTCCGCGCTCTGGTGACCACGCAGGGCCCCAGGCTCCAGACAGATGAGGGGACAATGGCAGGTGTCTGCCTTCCCACACTGCCCCGCTCCCACCGCAGCCACTGGGCACTCGCCTCGTCCTTCGCGGGGACTCAGGGCCCAGAAAACATCTGTGACTCACACGGCCCAGCAACGGACCCTGGTGGTGGGCCTGGACTCCGAGGGCCACGTTCAGGCCTCACGGGAGGAGCGGAACTCCAGAGGTGTGGGTTTGTAGGGAGGAGGCGAGCAGGGGTGCCATGTCCGAGGGGACCTCCCATCCCTCCCTGGTGTCCCTGGCCTGGCCGGGACGAGCACACAGGACTGGGGAAGACTGAGGCAGCTGTGGGTCAGATCCACCCCCCCCCCTCCGCGGGCCTGGCCCAGTGGATGACCGACTGGGTCTGGCTCATGTGCAGGCACACAGAGGGAAGCCCACGGGAAACCACTGGGTGAGTATCCTGGCTGGAGGCCGGGTGGTGGCGCGGGGCCACAGCCTGGGAGGGAGGGGGCTTGGGCTCAGCACCCCGGGGTGTCAGCCTGCTCTGTGGCCTCCTCACCCCCCCACACCTGCATCCATAAGCTGTTTGCAGAACAGACGATGGCCAAAAGGCTCCTGAGGCCCAGCGCCAGCATTCTGTGGCTCCAAACCAGAACATTCCGAGTGATTAGCCTCAAACTCACCAGCAGGAGGGCGGGGGAACTCTCTCCCAAGCTGAAGTCTCTGCGGACCATCAGGCCGCTCTGTGGGAAGGACTGGGTCCTCCCAGAGCTTTTGTAAGGGAGGGGGGCGGGCGGGGCTTGGCCTGGTCAGTGATGCTCTCATAATCACTCCTGGGGTTTGCTTGCAGCTCCTTAATGGCTAATGGTGTAGGCCATCTCCCTCCAAGCCTGTTTGCCGCCGTGGATCTTCCTTGGTGGGGCATTAAATATTTGCATGGCTGCTGTGTGTCCGGCCCTAGCTCCGAAAACCTACCACAAAGACCGGAGATGCCATCCTTTCCTGAGAGTCCCTATCCAGTGAGCAAGGCCTAAGTGTGCCTAAGTTTGGTCACGTGAGCACAGGCCTGGGCTGGGGGGCTCCCCTCCTGACCCACCCCTCCGGGTTCCAAGACCTGGAGAGACCCTGAGTTCCCTCCTCTACCCTTCCCTGGCCAGCGAGGGCAGGAAGGCTGGCCGGCCTCCCCTCCTAGAAATCCATGGCCCAGGCTCAGCGTGGCCTTCAAGGGGTTAGTCTGAAACTGACTGTGGGGCTCAGGCTGGGGATGCTGAGGGGCAGGGTCCCCCCACAAGCCTCTGCCCCCAGCTTTCCCAAAGCTTTTCACTGCTACTGTGGGGGACACTTGCAGATTCACAGATGGAAGGACTGCCAAGGGACGGGGGCCGCTCAGCCCCTGGTCAGGTAAAGGTGGGCTGGGGGCCAAGACCCAGAGGAGCAAGTGGGGAAGCTGCCAGGGTGTGGGTCTCTCTATATGCCCAACACGCCCCCTCCCTGGACACGAGGACACCAGGGGTAGGTCATCCAGCCTTTGTGCCAAGACAGGCAAAGAAATCCTCTCCTTCTGGGCTGGGAAGCACCATTTTGGGGGTGTTATCAAGCAGACGACCAAAAAGAAAGAAAGAGCCAGGTGGAGGAAGAGATGGTGCAGAGGGCTGCCCAGGGCAGGGTTGGGTGGGCCTGGCCCCCCAGGATCATGGGACCCAAAGGGAGGTGAGCAGTGGCATGGTTCAAGAGCCTGTCCTGTGGCCCTGGCAGGTGCTGACCTCCGCCGGGGCCTGGGGGGCTCCTGACCCTTCCTCCCACATCCGCTTGTGGTGACAAGCCTCCCAGGGAAGCCCTGGCCTGAACGGCCTGGCTGCATGGTCCCCTGGAGGCCCTGGATGGATGGATAGATGGGAGAGTGGATGGATAGATGAATGAATGGGGGTGGGTGGATGGGAGGGTGAATGGATGGATAAATGGATGGTTGGATGGATGGGTGGATGGAGCGTGGGGGGGTGGATGCATGGATGGGTGGATGCATGGATGGATGGATAGTGGGTAGATGGATGGATGGATGGTTGGATTGGTGGATGGATGGCTGGCTGGCTGGAGGAGACACTCATGAGGCAGTCCCTCCCTAGGCAGTGTGCATAAGGGGCACCCAGCCTGACAAGAGGAACCATCTCTGTCAGGACTGATGCTTCCCCCTCACTGTGGAACTCGGGCTGCCCTGGAGCCCAGCTGTGCAGAGAAGGGTTTTCAGACCTGGTCCCTAAGTGTTGGGACAAATGGAGCTCTTCCATGCCCCGTGCCCACCTCCCAGGCAAGGGACAGGAGGTACAGATGTGTCCCCCTGTGTGGGGACAGCCCTGCCTGGGGAGAGGCATTCGCCAGGGCCTCTGCTGAGCCCTGGTTGGGTCATGTCAGTGGGACTCAGGGTAAGTGCTGGTTGGTCTTTACAAGCAGATCACAGCAGGGCACCCTCCCTCGACCTACAACCTGGTGGGGCTTCGTGCTTCCCCCAGGTCCCTCCCTCCACGCCCCTCCCTAGGATGCCCTTCGCACTGGAGCCACTGCACCGTTTTTTGTGAAAAATCCATTTATTGTCTTTGTTGCTCAGAGAGCTATCATCTCGAGGCTGCGGCTTCCGAAGGCGTTGCCATGGAGATGAATTTTCTGTCATAAATAAAAGTATTCTGGGGTCAGGAGATCTCAAGCTTAACTAGGACAGATTTTGAGGGGGAAAATGCCAGAATTTTTTAAGCACACAAGATGATGATTTGCGCTGCTTTTTTCCGGAGGGTGTTTTTCGAGCTGTTAGGAATTTGGCACGGGAGCCCAGTCTGCCTCTGAAAGTGGGGTCTGTCCCTCTGCTGCCCCCGGTCAGGCCCCCCCTCTTCCTACTGCTTGTGGACTGGAACACCCCCCCAACCCCGGTATGAAATCCAGTTTACCTATTCAGGGTGAGGTCTGGAGCAGCCAACAACGGGAGGGCTCGGGGGCCCAGGCCCCAGGAAGAGCCTCTCCCTCCCTCTCTGGCCCTGAAGCTGTGGCAGGCTCACCCTAGGATTCTCTGCACATTCCTCAGCCTCCCCCAGGGTGGAGTCAGCTCAGGTGTGAGCTTCAGGCCAGACTTGGTGCAAGAGGGTAAGCCCTTCCGAGGGCCCCCACAGACCGGCTCCCTGCCCAGCAGCCCCGAGGAAGTTAGTTGGGGATTTCCTGTGTTCAGGGTCACGGAAGGTCAGTGTTTGAGGAGGTGGGGGAGGCGGGGCCCGGAGGAAGGTGCAGGGCTGAGGGGCCTCCAGATGCCACCCAGGCAGACAGTCAGTGTAGGCTCGCAGCCAAGGGCTGTTTGCCACCCCCACCCCACAATCGGTATTAGGTAAACAGAGTCCTGGGCCCATGGCCCCAGCACCATCTTTTGCACAGAGGCCCCCTCATAGTCCTGGAGCTGGAGCTGCTGCTTGACGCTCTGTCTGGGAGGGGCAGCCCCAGTCCCCAGGGGCTTCCCAAGGTAGCTCCCATCCCTAGGAAGGTGACTTCCAAACAAATGAAAGAGGAAGGGAAAGGAGGGGTGAGGAGGGAGGAGGGAGAGAGAACATAGAGGGGAGGAGAGAGTGGGTGGGGGAAGAAGAGGGGAGGAGGAGGAGGGGTAAAGAGGGAGTCAGGAGGGGTGGGAGGAGGAGGAAGGAGGGAAGCAGTCCTGCTCTGGGGGGGGTCCCTGTCCCCACTCCCCCACCTGAGAGGGTCTGAGTCACAGCGGGATGCCTGGGTAAGATATCTGAGTTCATCCTGAAAAAAGTTCTCCTTCCCCTGCAAGTACTGTGTAACACGCAGCCCCTGACAGTCCCTAGGACTACCCTCTCAGGTCCCAGGGGCTGAGATCCAGAGATGGGGGGACTTGCTCAGGGTCACACAGCCAGGCCTGTGCCCTGCACCTGTCCAGCCCTCCCAGACCTGCCCTCAGCCTGGGGCTCTGCCCCCTGATGAGTGTGACCCTTCATGTGTTCAAACACAGAAGGTTTTCAAGGCTGCGTGCCGTCACAGCCGAGGTCTTCCGGGGCTACTCCCTGCCCCTCAAGACCAAGTGGGGGCCACCCTAATGGCAATGCCCCCTCAGTGCCACACTCACATGGCATTTCATTAATGCCAGCCACGGGTCCCAGCACTCGCTTTCTGTTTAGGAGGGCTCTGTGTCCACCTGCTCGTGCAGGCCACACTCAGAAGGATGCTGGGGTGCGCGCTGCTGGGCCAGGGCACGGATGCCCCCCACTGGGCTGGGCTGGCAGCGTGTGCCGGTGCCTTTAAGCGTCCTTCTGCTTCTGGAGAGACTGCATGCCCAGAAACTTGGCCAGGCCCCACAGGAAATGGGAAACAAGGGGGTCCCCCACGTGGCCACAGAGGGACACCGTCAGATGGTAGTCGGAGCCAGGTGCCCTCCCCGGGAGCCAGCAGAAAGCATGGTTTTGAAGAATATTTAATAACCGGGAAGGGACTCTTCAGGAGTGGAAGAAAACATGAAGGACATACAAGGAATACTCGAGGGAAACTAGAAAATTCTTTGAGGTGAATGAAAACTAAGATACACACACCAAAACCCATGGTGTGCAGCTACAGCTGTGTGTGGAGAAAGATCCAGAATTTGCAAAAGCTCAAATCAGTAATTTAATCTTCTATCTTAAGAAACTGGAACACGAAGAGCAAATTCAACCCAAAACAAGCAGGGAAATGAAATAACAGAAATTAGAAACAATCACATAGAGATAAGAAAACAGTAGAAAATGTTAACAAAGCCAAAAGTTGAATATCTGAAAACAGCAACAAAATTGATGACACTTTATAGCTTTACTCATAGAAAGAGCACCCAAATTACTAAAATCAGGAATAAAAAAAGAGAACATTACTACTAACCTTACAGAAATAAAAAGAATTAAAAGGGAATACTCTTAACAATTGTAAGCCAAGAAATTAGATCCCCTGGATGAAATGGGTGAATGCCCCAAACCCTATAAATTATGGAAATTGACTCAAAAAGAAATGACTCCAAGAACAATAAAGATCCATAATGAGCAGAAAGAATAAATTCATTAAAAAACAAAAACAAACAAACACAAACAAACAAAAACTTCCTACAGAGACAAGGCCAGCATTCATTGGTGAATTCTACCAAACATTTAAAAAAAAAATAATGAAAATCACAGCTTCACAAACTCATCCAGAAAATAGAAGGGGAAGAAATTCATTCTCATAGAATCACTATTTGTATGTATTGATACCAAAACCAACTCATCACAAGCACAGAACCTGGACCATTATCATTCATGTACAGTCATAAATAACTTCAAGGAATTATTAGCAGATCAAGTCCATCAACACACAAAAAAGTGATTATATCCAATGACTAACTGGGGTTTATCCCAGGAATGCAAAGTTGGTTTAACAGACAAGAACCATATTATATATATAATATTAAAAAGAATAAAGAAAAAAACCATGACCACCTCAACTGCAGAAAAAAGCATTTGACCACAACCCAGCACAATTTCATGATAAAAACAAAACAACAACAACAACAACAAAACACTCAGCAAAGGAGAAACAGAAGGGACCTTGGTCATTGGATAAAGGGTGTTGACAGAGCTGGAACTATATTTAATAGTGAAAGACTTAAAACTTGCTCCCCAAGACCAGGAGCAAGACAACACTGTGTGCTCTTCCCACCTCAACTCAATGCCATACTGGACATTCCAGCCAGGGCAATTAAACACACACACACACACACACACACACACAGAATAACACATCAGATTGAGAAGGAAGAGGTAAACTATTTTACTTCCATAAAGATAATGTAGTCTTGCACATAAAAAATCCTATGGAGGGGCTCCTGGGTGGCTCAGTCAGTTAAGAGTCCGGCTTCAGCTCAGGTCATAATCTCATGGTTTGTGGGTTTGAGCCCCACATCGGGGTCTGTGCTGACAGCTAGCTCAGAGCCTGGAGCCTGCATTGGAATCTGTGTCTCCCTCTCTCTCTGACCCTTCCCTGCTCACACTGTCTCTCTCTGTCTCTCAAAAATAAATTTAAAAAAAAAATCAAAGAAAAGTTTTTAATCCTTTGGGATCCAAACACACAAATGCACACACACACACACACACACACACACACACACACACAGGAGATGATAAATGAGTCAGCAAAGTTGCACAATACAAGATCAATACATAAACCAGCTGTATACTGATCAGTATGCCCTAGCAATAAACAATCTAAAAATTAAACTAAGAAAACAATTCCATTTACAATAGCATTGAAAAGAATAAAATAACTTAGGGAAAAAATGTAACCAAGGAATTGTGAGACTTGCATGTTAAAAATTACAAAAATATCACTAAAGAAGTTGAAGACAAACCCCCCAAACTGCTCTGTAGATTTAGTCCCCATCAAAATCCCAGCTGCCTGTTTTGAGGAAGTTGACAAAGCTGATCCTAAAACTCAAACGGAAGGAAAATGGACCCCAAATAGCCCAAACAACATTGACCAAGAACAAAGTTGGAGGACTCACAATTCCTGATGTCACCCTGACTACAAGCTGCAGTAATGATGACAGTGTCATGTGATCACAAGGAGGGACAAGTCAGTGGGACAGAATTGAGAGTCCAGAAATAAACCCTTACATTCATGGTTTTTGAAAAGGGTGTCAAGTCAATGCAATGGAAGAAAAAGTCTCAACAAATGGACAACTGGATGTCCGTGTGCAAGAAAAAAAAGAAGAGACCCCCTACCTCACACCATGTACAAAAATTAACTCAGAATGGGTTACAGACCTAAATATATGAGCTAAAACTATAAACTCTTAGGAGAAAACATGGTCATAAATCTTCACTACTGCATCTCTTAAAATCATCCTGTTCATACAATTTTGGGCAACTCTGGTGTACTCTAGTCTCAGGTCGCATGGGAGACAACCCAGGCCCAGAAAGGTGGCAGCCTGTGTGTAACCTCTAACTCCTTCAAGGAACCCTCTTTACATGTGCTCTCTCCAAGACAAGGATGAATGGATGGATGGAAGGTAGATGGATGGATGAATGGATTAAATGGATGGATGGTGGATGGAAGATGGGTGGAAGGTGGATGGACAGATGGATGGATTAAATGGATGGAAGGTGGAAGGATGGATGGACATATGGATGGATGGACAGATGAATGGAAGGAAATGGATGGATGGATGGATGGATGGATGGATTAAATGGGTGGAAAGTGGAGGGAAGGTGGATGGATGGACAGACAGATGGATGGGCCAATGGATGGAATAGGTGGAAGGTGGATAGAAGGTGGGTGGATGGATGGAAGGTGGGTGGAAGGTGGAGGGATGGATGGACAGATGGACGGATGGATGGATGGATAGACAGATAGACAGATGGATGAAGAACTTCTAGAGACCTGGTAGCCACAGCCACGCCCTCTGGCTCTCTAGAATTTAGGGCTGGCCGGCCCTGAGGATGCATGAGTGGGTGCTGTTCCGGGAGAGGGGACAGTGGTAGCTGGCACCACCAGGCTGTGCTGGAGAATAGGGTGGAGGGCCCTGGACCAGCAGAGGATTGGAAGGCAGCTGCGGAGTCAGGCAGAGCTCACGGCAAGTGATGAGCTAGAAGACCCTGTACCTTGGCAGCCGCCTCTCTGGGGGCCCAGGTCCCAGCAAGTCCACAGCAGCCTCTTTCTTGCTAAATGCAGCTGTAGGGAAAGGCTTAGAACCTCTCTCTGGGGTCCCTGAAGGTGGGCACTGGGGGATGTGGCAGGACAACTGCCTGCTCTCCCTAGGCAGATGGGGCTGAGCAGGGACCAGGAAGGACCCTGGAGACAGCTGGACAGAAAGACCAGGGTCCCTGTGCCTGTCCCCAGGCACCCCCAATGGAAGGCCCCTTCAAAGCACCCAGAGAAGATGCTGTTGCCCCCAGGCCACCTGGACCTGCCATGGGGCAATGCAATCGAGGCCCATGTACAGCCCAAGACACCAGCAAGCTTCTCAGGTGCAGAAGGAAAAGCCAGAAGGGGCGTCCCGCCCTCACCCTCCGACAGGCACTCCCTGCAAAGGCCACGGCTGGCCCTGAGCCCAGAGCCGGTGATAAGCACAGGGCTGAGCCACTGGCAGGACTTCGGGGAACCTGTCCAAGGCCAGCCGTGCTCTGGGGTCCTTGTCCCCTGACAGCCAGGGTGACGGGCAGTCTGGGAGGTACTCCTGAGGGCCTCAGGTTCCCCAGGTAAGGTGAGGGGGACTCAGCCCATGTTCTGTGGCCGAGGACTGGGGCCAACACCCTAGGGGAGGGATGCAGCACTAACCCCCGCCCACCCCTGAATCTTGCAATGGATCTGTCCAGAAGAACTCAGGGGAAGCAGTGTTTCTGTCTGTATGTCTGTCTGTACACCAGAACCAGAAGGGGCCTTCCGGGCAGCCCAGCGCCTGGTGGAACCCTTGTGTGGCATGGCTCCGTGGAGCCAGGTGCCAGCAGGGCGGGGTGGGGGGGTGCCTCCCCCCCCCCGGGGCTCAGGGCTGGGGCCTCACTCAGGCCAAGGGATACAGGCCCCAACAGGGACGGTGTCTGGTGCAGAGTGGGGCGGCTCTCCCAGGAACGCCACTGAGCAGCAGGCTGGGGGCCAGACAGCAAATGCTCCACATTTTTTGGCGGTTCAAGGGCTTGGTTGGAAACAGTCCCTGTTTTATTCTGCAGAAACCACACGCTCTGCGTCCTTGTGCCCTGCAGGGAGTGGGGGTGGGCACTGTGGGGTGCAGACCAGCCCCCGCACACTGCCATCCCCTTCAAGGCCAGGCCGGGTGCAGCCCCCACCCCAGCACTGACTCTGGGGCAAGGACTATCTGAGACAGAGGACCCCAAGGGCCACCAGGCCTCCCTTCATGGGTGCTCAGGAGCCCAGCAAAGACTGACTCCTACTCCTGCCTCTGAGAATCCCCAGCTGGTGAGGCGAAAGCCCGGGATGCAGAAGTCAGGTCAGCTGAAGAAGGTGTGAGCAGGGCAAGGTAGTCCCGACCGGGTGGGGCAGGCAGAGAACATTCCAGGCCCTTACCCTTGGAGGCACCTGGCCCAGCCTTCACCTTCTCCGAAAGGCTGCCATAGCAGGTGGAAGGGGATTCGATAGACAGTTTTGATGCAGCCCCCATTCGTGCCCCCCCCCCGGCCTGAGGGGCAGCTCCTTTGGAGGACCTGGGACTCCATTCCGAGGGGCTGTTGTCAGCCAAGCCCTTTGCACACACTGGGGCGGCCAGCACAGACGCCTAGCAACAGTTTTCAAGAGCAGGAGGTGACTCGCCAAAGTCATTCAGTGAGGACACCTGGGGTCACATGGCTAGGTCGTCTGAGGTCACATGGTAAGATGCCCAAGGACTCACTACCGGTGGTCCAGGGCTCAGAAGAGCCCAGCAGAGCCACATCCTCAGCCCCCAACCAGTAGCCACAACAGGCCCACAGACTTCTGTCTGGCGCTCATCGGCTGGGTGGGCTCGGGGCCTTCAGTGCTTCAGTTCATGGGCCCCAGGGGATGCCGGTCCACTGAGCACCATCCCGAGACCCTGGCCCCTGAGCTGGGCCACGTGGGCCCCACAAATGGAGAGAGCTGGCCAGGTCAGCGGAGAACACCGGGCACCGGTTCCCGGCCAGGCAGGGCCTGGGGCCCGTCCCTGGTTTCAAACCTCATTGCAAGTGGCACGGAGGTGGGGCACTGGGAAGTCCAGGCCGCAGATGGCCACAGAGGCATTAGATCCGTCCCGGCGCGGTGGAGACACGGCCACACTGCCCTGGCTCCCACGGCCGCCATCCCGCACAGCCTCGCTCCCATTCTGTCTGCCCAGCCTGCCCACTCAGTCAGAGCAGGCCTCCCCCGGAAGCGGCAGCCTGACAGCACCCTCGGCCCTCTGCCCGCCTCCTCCCCTGCCAGGAGGGGACTGTGCACTCATGTGGGCACCACTTTGCCCCCTTCCTGAGGGAAAGGGTCCCACAGGTATTTGCAAGACCCCTCCGGGAAAGAGCCCGGTAGAGGTGGTGGTGCCCAGGGCGTCTCCGGCTCCCAGTCCTGCATCTCTTCTCCAAGGAATTATGTGCCTGCCATCCCTCTCAGGCACAGCTCTGGGAGCCCAGACGCACCAGTCTGAGAACACACAGCCATCCACCATCACCTGCGAGTGCGGCCTGCCCTGAAGCCTGGCCCGGCCCAGGGCTCCCCTCAAGCCTGCCACTCGGTCCTGTGGGTTAGGATGCAGTCGTTGGGCCCTGCCTGAGCCCTGCTCCACCTGAATTGTTAATAGGAACCAATAGTCTTTTAAAAATTTGAACATCATGTTGCTGCCAGAAGTGATCTGTCACCGTGTCAGAGCTAACTGAATTCTTAATGCATCGCTCAGGGAACACAGACCCACCCTGGCCACACTGGGCAAGGCTGAGACCCCGGCTATGTCTCTGTAAAATGGGCCACGTGGCAGGAGGGCCTGGGGCACTCACTGCAGCCCTGCCAGGGTCCCTGATACCCAGAGCCCCAGGACGGGACTGTTTTGGAGCAGCCTGGCTCGTAGCTGGCAGGGGCTGGTCCGGGACAGCAGCAGGCTCCCCCAGCGCCCATGTGGATGCGAGCAGGGAGGGGACCAGGCTCAAATCC
Organism: Suricata suricatta; assembly: GCF_006229205.1. Lineage (NCBI taxonomy): Eukaryota > Metazoa > Chordata > Mammalia > Carnivora > Herpestidae > Suricata > Suricata suricatta. Next base: position 37,908,401 of record NC_043707.1, on the reverse strand, counting down.
CACCTCCAGCCACTGCCTTGGGGGACACCCGAGCATCGGAGCCTCTGTCCCCTTCTGTACAAGGATGCCACGCGCCGTGGCACAGACAGCAGCAGCACCTTGCCAGGGCTCAGGCGTCTGCTCCAACCCAGGGTGAAGCAAGGCAGGTGCAGGACAGCCTTCCACCCTGGAGCTTCAGCTCAGCTGAGAGCAGTGGGACGGAGGGCTGGCCTCCCGTGAGACAGCCTGTGTTGTGTGACAGCAGTGACAGGGACAGGAAATAAAACTTGGCGCTGCTAGGTGGGGGGCGGGCGAAACAGGGGAAGGGGATTCAGAGGCACAAACTCCCAGATAGGACACAAGTAAGTCACAGGGGTGGGAAGGATAGCAGAGGGAAGTCACTGGTGGTGTGATGACATCATGTGGGGACAGGTGGGGACAGAGTAACATAACGGTCCCATCGCACCTGACACCATCGGTCAACCACACACACTTCAATAAAACACAAGTGGCTAAGTGCCCGGGGGGACCTGCCATGCGCCAGTCATGGGTCAGGGCCTGGGGTCCACCTCTGCAAGAATGGAAGCATCATTCTTCCTCCTCGGGCCTGAGCACACTGCTCCTCTGGGGGGTCCAGGCAACCGCCATTCTTAACCCTGTTCCACAGCATGCGAAGGGCCCCCCAGGCCCAGCCTAGGCCCAGGCCCTGGGGAGCGGCTCCAGATGGCTCACGTCTCCCAGGGAGACCGAGACTAGGCTGCAGGAGTCTCCCTGCTGCACCCCCTACACGGAGAACTCAGCGTGCCCCCTTCTTCTGCTCAGGGTCCCAAGATGGCCAAGAGCATGTTAAAGGCGCAGTGCCCTGTCCTTTGTCCCCACCCCCAGAGCACAGTGCCCAGGCTGGAGGGCAAAGTGTAGGACCCACCACACATGCTGGGCACACCCACTTCACAGACCAGGATGGCAAATGTGGTTGGGGGAAGTGGGCTGCCCACGCCAGTAGGGGGAGGCACCTGGGCAAGGGCAGGTGCACCCAGTGAGGTCTCCGGGAAGGTGGGCCCAGTGGAAGGGAAGTCACCCGATGGCTCTGCTCCTCTGCAGCACTGGGCCTGGAAACAGAAAGGATGACATGCTGGGGGGTGGGTGCCCCCGTTGGGGTCCCTGTGCACATAGTACACGATCCCAGCTGTACGCCAAGCTATGGTCCCTGCCACGCAGAGGCCTATGGCTCAAGGACCCAAGGCTCACAAGACTGCAGAGGAGCGGCCCAGAGCAGACATGGACTTCTGGGGTGCACCCGGGGCAGGCCAGGGTGACAGGCTGGGAGGGGCTCAGGCAGGAGCATACATGCCAAGAATTGAGGCCAAAGCCACAACAAAACCTGTGGGCCACTTAGGCCTGCAATCGAGAAACAATCCAGCCAC
>NC_043707.1:37888190-37906898 GCF_006229205.1 Suricata suricatta | reverse complement strand
CCCTTGTCCATCTACTGTCACACCTACTGCCAGGCCCTGGGGATGGTGAGCAGCACAGCCTCAAGACATCCAGCACGGACACAGGGACGATGCTGTCCTCCAGCTGCGAGCTGCACCTGGGGCTGGGGGCCAACAGGGGGGACGTGGCCACCCGCGCCCACCCCCTCCAGCCCCTGCCCCCTGGCTTCCCCTCACCTGTCCTGTGGACCAAACACTGCACTTTGGAGATGTGCCGCTGGAGAAAGTCCTTTATAAAAATCCTGCCACAGACACACGAACACCAGACACTCACACACATCGGAGGCCCCACCCACGGCAAAAGGATCCTGACGGCCACAGAGCATGTCCACTTTGAAGACACTGGCGACGTGGCGGCCTGCCTTCACTGGCCAGCACACACGGAAACAAGGGTCAACTCACTTTCAGGTTACACCTGTCATCTGCTTGGCCGCTCTGATGGGCGCTAGGCCTCACCCTGGCTGCGCCCCTGGCCGCACAGCTCCGCTGGCCGGTTCCCAGGGGTTCCGGAATCCCTCCCTCTGCAGGCTCATTTCCAGGAGGGCGTGGGGCACCTCCAAGTGATCGTCCACGGACACATGAGGGGAGACACGTCTAGACTCAGTTACGCAACTAGAAAAATGTGACCACAAAGCACTTTTCACATGTATGGGTTTTGTTGGTGAGTTTTTTTCCTTTTGGTTCAAAAAAAAAAAACAACAAAACATAGCAGGCTCTCAGGTATATAAAAGTGGTAATATTAGATAAAAATACAAACTTCACCTTTACAAAACAGAAACACAACACACACACACACACATTTCTGTTGAATACATGTAAAGCATAACATCTTACCAAAAATAAAGACTTTAGATTCCGTCCGAACACTGGCAAGGGCGACCTCCCTGCAGCCAGGGCGGGCAGCCCAGGAGCCAGAGGCCGGGACGGACTCGATTGCTTCACGCACTGTTCTCTCGAAATGGCTTAACTTAAAAAGTAAGATAAAATGGGGCAGGGGAGACACACGTAAAGCCAGAAACATTTCGGAAATGATGCACAGGTGGGTATACCATGTTTATTTTAATACATCTCATTTGTTTGCATCCTGCGAGGAGAAATACCGCCCACTGTCCTGACTTACAGCAGCCTGGTGTTAACGGTCAATGTCATCCATGAGACAATTAAAAAAAAAATGCTAGCCAAAGAGTAAAAAGGAAAGCTTAATAATCACTTTATGGTGTAAAAAAAAATCCACTTAAGGCTCTGGGAAGGTTTCTGTATAGACTTAACACTATAGCAAGGAGATGTGTTTCTAAGTCCCTGGCGGGTCGGAGACACTCCCGGCCCCCGCGTGCCCCGCGTGCCCCTCGCGCCTGCCTGGACGCCTCCGGAGAGCAGGCGCTGTGTCCCGGGCAGAAGCACCTGTGACCACCCTGGACAGAAGTCCGGCCCGCGGAGGCGCGTCGCGTCCATCCCACAGGGCGTCCCTCCGTTCCAACAACTGTGTAGATACTTTTGTGAGTCAGTTTTGTTTGTCATGTTTCGTGGTTCTGTTGGCTCTCTCTTTCTCTCTTTTTTTTTTTTGACAAGGAAGCTTCTTATTTTTTTGCCGAGTGCTACAATACTTGCTTTGATGTCACATTAAACAAATGTATACTGGCTCTTTGTTCTCCAGGGTGTGCGTGGAGACAGTTTTTCACGGAGGAGAACAAAGACCACACGCTGGCAGTAAGCACCGTATGTAGTCGCTTCAGGAATGTAACACGCCATGTACATCCGTGTCCCGGGAACGGGCTGCCGGCTCGTCCTCACCTCACATCTGCAGGGAGAGAGGAGACAGACGCTGAGCAGGAACCGAGCACAGGTGCCACTGCGCGGATGAGGACCGCAGCGAACCGCTTTGCCCAATCAAGGGCAGGCGCACACAGCACGGCAAGTCTCAGGATTGTGGGTTCGGTGGAATTTTCCAGATCAAAGGTACCTGATTACCCTTTCTGTGACATCCTGACCAGAACTGGGATTAGGCTCTTGGGATCTCACAGAACATTCCTTAGAGCAAGCCCCCATTCTCCCATTGCACAGATGAGGGAAACTGAGGCCCAGAGAGTTTTGTTTTGTTTTTGGCCTTTTTCCTCACGTTCTGTTTTCTTCCGGCCTAGGGCTTAATGGTGATTTCTAGAGCTCTGGCAGCCATTCTGGGCCATGAGACAGCCCTGAAGATGGGACACCACCGGGCACACAGGCAGGGTCTCCATGACCAGGCAGATACTACACTGGGCTCTGAGCTAAAGCACGTTACCTGTTGGCTGCTCATCTCAACACTGCACCACCCATATGCTAACAGGGCCTGGGGTGGCAGGGACACCCCCGGACTCTCACTCGGGGTCCCTGTCACTGGCTGGCTCATGGAGGCCAGAACCCAACCAATGGTGTACAGACTGGACCCACAGGCAGGCGCGGAGCCACACCCTTGGGGAAAGCAAAAGCCTCAGCCAAGCTATTGTTCTGGGGCTGCTCCTGGAGCCACCCCACTCGGACCTTTCCTCCCCAGAGGATCTTAGTGAACGGCCCTGACCCTCAGGCCTCCACACTGCTGACTCGGCGGCTTCTGCCGACACCCGGCCATAGCCTGGGCTTGTGGACGCCATCTCTGAGATTTCTCCCACAGCCACCAGTTTTGGATGCTACAGGCTCACCCACAGCCAGGTTCTCCAGAGCAGACAGACCACCAACAAGGAGCAGGGAGGCTGGACTCTGCCTCCATGAGGCCTGTGGTTTCCTGAACCCCACTTTCCTCTGGGAAGCAGTGCACCTCTCTGCAAGACCACACTTCCCAGGCCCCCTTGCCACCAAAAGGTATGAGAGCAAAAGTCACAGGCGGCACATCTCTGAGATGTTCTTCTGCCCCTCTCCCCACCTTCCTCTTCTAGCCTGGAGAATAGATGTGATTTCTGGAGCTTTAGCAGCCATATTGAACCTCGAGGCAATTCCAAGGACAGACATGACCAAGTCCAAAACGGAAGATGGTCTGAGGATCCCTGGAGAATGCCACACTGGCTCGTAAACGCCTGCCTCATCTCAGCCCTTGTTTTCGCTGTGTTACTAGCAGCCAAACACAATTTCCAACACAGCAGCCAACAGCCCCATCCATTTGTGACATACTTTCAGACAGGATCTACTCCATCTTCAAGGACCCTTGCCTATAATCCTGTAAGCCTCAATTTCTCATCTGTCAAATGGGGCGGGTAACCTGCCCGAGGTGATCCCGGCTGAGAAACATCGGAGCGCCCCCACTGCTGCTCAGGAGCCCAAATCACTCCACGCACGTGATGCCGGGACGTCCCTAATCAACGGAAGGACCAAAGCCAGAGCAGGGGCTCCAAGCAGAAGGGAACCAGGGGGCCAGCTCCGTGCGTGGCAGGAGAGGACCCGGCATGGAGCGAGCAGACCCACAGCCCAGCCAGGCCCCGAAGCTCGCGGACAGACAGGGCCGATCTGACCGCCGCGGGAGGGATTCGCCGTGTGAGCAGCCGGGGAACCTCCACCCACCAGACCGCAGTGCATCCGCGGCAGCTCCTACCTGGTTGGCTGTGTTAGGTGGGTTTTAACCTTTTTCTTTTCCGTTTTTTACCTGACTCCCTAGGCCTTCCTGTTAACAGAAGGGCAGGGAGGGTGAGCGGGCCTGAGGGAGGGCCACAGAGCGGGAGCAATAAATACCTGAGGTGTTTGTCTTTCTGGAAGAAAACTTGATTAGCTTTGGCACGGAGATACTTCCTGGTGCCCCTGAGCCAGCCTGACACAGCAGGTCACAATGTGACACTGCTTCTAGGTAAAGTCTGCCCGGGATGGGGAGGCCACCAGGTCGCTTGGCGCATCCAGTACCCACCTCCCCAGGTAGGGCCTTCCTCAGCCACCTGGCCCCGGCCCCTCTACACCCTGAGTGGGGTGGGGGCGCCGAGCCTCTGCCCCTTCACACTCCTGCTGATTGCCTCTGGGCGGCAGTGTCCCAGCAGGTCTCCAGCAGGTCCCCGGGGCTTGGGTGCCTGGTCAACCCACGACCGCGGCCGCCCTTACCTGTCTCCTCCTCCCGGTGACCTGGGTTCAGGCCGGTGGCCGTGCATGTGCATTCCAGATGCTCCTCCAGCCGCACCTGCACCTCTTTTAACTTTGGCTTCTTCCTGATGTATTCCACCTTGGCCACCTGCCAGAGACAGCCCCACAGTGAGCACCTCGGCCCCGCCTTGCATGCATCACTGGGGGCGGGGGACCTGCTCGGCCCCACCCAGGCCAGGAGGGTGACCTCTGAACTCCACCCTCTGACCTCCCTCCCAGCAGAAAAGGAGCCCTCAGCACCAGCAGTTTGGTCCACTTGACCTGAAACCAAAAGGCTTGTTCATGCAAGCTGGGAGGTGACCCGGTGCCCCTCGAGGTAAGAGCTCCGAGGGGGCGGAAAGAAGGGGCTTGCTTCCAGGTCTTAGGGACACCAGGGGCAACGGCAAGCATCCAGGTGCATCGTTGAATACTGACAGGGCACAGCCAGGGCCGTGGCAGGAGCTGCTGCGGTGGCTCAGGCTCACTCTCCCTCCTGCCCAGCCTGCAGGCCCACAGGAAGGCCAGCCGGGTTTGGCCGTGGACTCCTGTCTATTACGGCCGCAGATCGGGACCCCCACGGGCTCCAGGCCACATTGCCCACCCCGAGAACACACCAGAGCCGCCTCATCACCAGCCTTGAGGCCTCCTCACGGTCCCCCCACCCCCTGCCATGGCTGTCCTGCGACTGGAGAAAGCCAGCCTTCTCAGAAATATGGGCAGGGACCCAGGGCCAGCCCAGGAAGGTCTAGAACCCCTCCAGCTGGGCCTCCTCCATCCACAGGCTGCATCACCCCAAACTCTCAGCACAGAACCACCGAAAGGCAGACCTGCCCTGAGAAAATGGCCCAGCCCAGCCCATGGGGCCCAAGGCCAGGCAGCCAAGTGACCAAGTCCCTATGGGCCCCATGGGCTCAATCTGCCGTGGGAACGCTGCTCCACCCCCCCACATGTACACACACAGCACACGTGCACACAGAGTGCACGCACACGCCCTGTGGTGTGAACACAGCGCCACCCTCCACACAAATGCACACACGTTCCATCCCAAGAACACTGCTGCACACAGGAGCACACATGCACGCGCCGGGCATCGGATGACACCTCACACAGTGAGCACGATCAAGGTGGCCTCACTCCATCCCAGTTCACAGGAGAAACAGGTGATGTGAGAAACAATCCTCCGGGGTGAGCTCTCTGCAGCCCCAGGGGCTCCCTGCCAAGTGCCCCGGCCTGAGCTCAGTCCCCTGCAGGGACGGGGTGGCCACCTTCCCACCGGCCCTGAAGCCAAAGGACCTGGGCCCACGACAGACACGTCTGGGAAATGCCCTCAGGGTTATCCATTCTACCCCATCTCTGGTGGTCTAGGGAAACTAAGGCATTAGGGAGCTGGCATGGGTGAAGGGATCCCTGGCTGAGAGCAGAAACCCCCGGCCTGGGGACAGTGGGGAGCAGAGGAGGTGGGAGAATGGCTCCTTTGCAGAGGCCCGGAGTCCAGAAGTCAGAGGACCCCAGGCAAGTGGGACAGCCAACCCCACAGAGGAGTTGGCCCCGAGGCTGTCCAGACCCATCAGGTCAGTGGCCCCTAATGATGGGCTGCATTAATGGTTAACCAGCAGTGTGAAGGGGGCTGGGTACCCTGCAGGTGCGGGAAGTGGTGTGCAGCCTCAGGTGTGAATGCAGATGGCCAGGTGTGAGCTCAGAGGTGGGGTAGGAGCCAGGCCAGCTTCGGGGCCAGCCCTGGGAGGTTTCCTAAGAGACGAGGCTGCAGGCATGGCGACCACAGCCACAGGGCAGATCAGCTCCACCTGCCTCTGGGAGGCCAGGAACATGTAGGTGGGAGGGGGAGAGGGAGAGAGAGACCCTCGGGACATGGGGTGCACAGCCCCCAGGGTTTCATGTGTAGAGAAGCACCGGGACATGCAACTGGGCCACGTTCCAGAGCCAGCAGCCCCTGGTATCAGCACACGGGCCTTCTCACAACCAGCCCCTGGGCCTTGAGGGCAGCAGGAGGGTCACCTCAGCAGCCCCCAGGACCCCAGCCTGGCCTCCCACCCGCTTGCACAGCACTGCCTCTCTGCAGCAAGCCCTCACCCATCACTTCCTCTGGGGCACAGATGCAGGGGTGGGGGTGGCGGCAGGCTTATTCCCTATGCAAGACAGACTGGCCCCCCCAGGGAGGAAGCACTCCAGAAATGCACCCTCCACGGTCCCCTTGACAAAGCACTCCCAACCCCAGCCACTGCGGTCTGGGAACCCACTTTCCCCTCCGACAGGCCCGTCTTTATCAAAGAAAAACAAACAGTGATTTATGATTGCACCTGCTTCTGGGTATGTGAGGACTCCAGGCCGTTCCACCACCTCTGTCTGGCCAGGAAATAGCTGCATTTTTCCCCCAAGAACACACTGTGGATATTAAATTCTCAAAAGCAGCCTCTATGCCAGCCGATTCCCAGAACAAAACGTCTATGTGCTCAGGACCCTCATGCCTGCCCCCTCAGCCCCCAGACCCACCAGGGAATCCAAACAGGGTGCCACGCCCCTCCGTCCCCTCTCCTTTTGTCTGTATCCTGGGGGCCTGAACTGCACCTTCCAGACAAGTTGCTCCACTTTCCCACTGCCATGAACCACCGCACCTGCATACTCCCGGGGCAAATCCACCCAAACGTGCACCCCAGCGATGCCATGACCCCTTGTAGATGAGGGGTGCGGAGCGGCGGCCTGAGCTGCTGCGCACTGGGCCAGGGAGAGCAGTGCCCTGCGGGGAGCCCCCTGGGACCCCTCCCTCTGGTGATGGCCTCCAAAGGCCGGGGCGGGGGAGGGGGGCGGCAGTGTTGATGATAAACACCAGCGTTTTCTGGACTCCCCTGTGCCACTCACAGCTCCCCCGTGAGGGTACAGTGATGGTCCATTTTACAGATCAGGAAACTGAGCGTCTCCTTTTGCCGGAAGGAGGCCTGTACTTGAACACAGCAGAGGCCCTAAGCTCATCCCTTGACCGAGGGACTTTCTAAGTTGAGGAAATCTGTCCTGCTGGGCATGAGGACTCCAGAGCCCTGCTGTTCCAGACACAGGACTCCTGGTGTCCCTCTGTGTCCCCCACACCCACTCCCCTGGATGGAGCCCCCCAGGGTCATGACACTCTAACCTGGCTCAACAGGTGGGTGGTGTGTGGCCCTTCTCCCTGGGCCCACACAGCCCAGGGGCACTGGCTTCCTGAGGCCTGCGTGCAGGGCTCTCCCCAGATCAGCACGGGGGCAACCTGCCCACGGCAGGAGGGACTCAGAATCCCTTCACCTGAGACCCTCGCTGCCAGAGCCACTGATTTCTCCCCAAGGCCCCTGAACTGGATCCGCCACTCCATCCAGGGTGCAGAGGCCTGTCCCGGGCACCCCAGCAAACATGCCCAGACCCCCTTCCAGAAGCCTGAGGTCCAGCCGCCCTGGACGTGGCCACATAGCTGGGTCTTGGCCTCTGGAGACCTGGGGGGCCTGGCCAAGTTAGCTGATCAACTTGGTTGTAAGCCCACAGGCTGCTGGAAGATAACAGGGGCCCTCAACTTCCAAGGCCACCCCACTGCTCACCCAGCCAGCGCCGACACCACCAGAGTCAGGGGCCGTGCTGTCTCCACCACCCCTTCTCCTGGACAATGAGGCTGGGGTGTGGGGGACAGGGCCAGACACTTGCAGGGTCTGAGGTCAGCCCTCACTGGGGAGCAGAGAAAGGGCACACCCCTCCAGGATACTAGCCAGAGAGCATGCCTGCCCCCAAGAGCAGACCCCAAACACTGACCACAGCAAGCTGATGCAGGGGCCGGGCAGGGTCACCTCTCCTTGAGTCTGATGGCAGTCATCCCTAGCAAGCCCAGGGGTACCAGTGGCAGCACGGGGCCCACTCACCCAAGGGCAGATCCTAGAGTATAGGATCTCTATCAGCCACAGAGTGAAGGCCCACACCTGAGACCATCATGGAGCTGAGAACACAAGCAGCCTCAGGCCACCCTGGATGGCGGTCATGGCCACCCTTCAACCTCAGCAGTCCTGATGCTCAGGGCCTGGGGACCCTTGGCAGCCTTCAGCTGGACAATTCACTGCCTGGGCTTCAAGGAGGTGGCCACTCCCAGCCTTCCCTTCCCTTCTCCAGTCCATGAACTTTAACTGTGATCAAAAGGCCATAAACTGGAAGACCAGGCACGTGCCAGCCCAGGGCAGGACCTCCCACCTGGCCAGCAACACGGTCCCCTACAGGCCCCCAGCGCCCCCAACAGACGCTCGCCCAGGACTGTGCATAGCCCAGAGCCAAGAGTCCTGCCTCAACCCCGCTCGAGCAGGGGCAGTCGGCTGGGCAGGCCTGCGTGGGGGGCAGGCCGGCCTCTACAATGGACCTGCTGTTTCCACTGACCTTTTGTCCCTTCGCGGCCAAAACCCCCAGTGTCTGGAGCCGGATGTTTCCCTGCCAACCCTGTGCTGGGGAGGCAGGGAAAGGAGGAGGAGGAAAAGGTCTGAGGAGCAGGACGCCAGACCTGGAGCCAGACCACTGAGCTCTAGCTGCAGGACAAGCCTCTCTGTCCCCTTGGCTGGGCCACGACCTGGTCGGAGCGGGCCACCATCTGCCCAGCCCTTTGGGCCTGTGCCCAAGGCAGACATGGGCCACTCCCAAGAAGGAGCCTGGCTGCACCCCCCACCCACTCAGGTGGGCCAAGGAGCGGGCATAAGCACCCATCCCAGGACCCAGCACTCCCCAGTCCGCACCCCACGGGAGGCATCCCTGCACCTCTGTATCTGCGGGAGCCTGACTGGGCACCCAAAGGGCAGCCCCAGCACCCATGAGTGGGACTATCTCATCTCCTTGAGAGCGCCACCATCCCACGCCCAGGAAGGAAAGGTCAGCCCCTGGATTCTTGGGGCTCGGGGACCCCTCACAACATAGCACAGGTGAGGACATCGGGACCAGGGGAAAGCCACACTGGCCACGGCCCCACAGCAGGCATAGTCTGCAGGCCCATCCCCTCGGGCCTCTGTTCCCCCCTTTGACAAAGGGTGCAATGCTGGGCTGGGCTCCCGGCTGGGGGCCCTCACAGCACAGGGTCAGGAGGCCAGGGACAGGCCTGTCGAAACAAGGGCCAGGGCACCCCAGGAGCCCCGCCGCAGGGGAGTACCCGCCTTGGGGATCGCAGTGCAGTGGGCCCTGGAATCTGCTGACTCAAGGCCCCACATGCTCGAGGACCACATCCCCGGAGGTTGGGTTGAGCCCCAGTTAAGGGTCTAACGTGCCTTTCGAGTGACAAGCAAGGACCCCAGACAGCGACATGGTCCCTAACCAAGAAAGGGGCCTGGACAGACATCAGACAAGGGGTGTGAAACAGCCTCCCCTGAGGGAGCAGCTTCTGACCACCTTCCTGCCCCAGAGAAAGTCTTCATTCCAGGAAAAAGGGACCCACCTGCCACCTGAGGCTCTGGGCAGCGCCCTGCAGGTCCCTCCCCTAGACACGGGCCTCCTGGGACTCGCCTGGGTCCTGCACAGCTCTGCTCATTTCACAGAGGCAGCAAATGAGGCCAGAGGGAAGCGGACCCCGGCCGTGGCAGAACCCTCCAGCCACTGGGCAAACACAGACGCCAATCTGGCATGCCAGAGTGACCTGAGGAGACATCCCCCAGCTCTGCCTAGGGGGGTCATCATGTCCAGAGCCCGACCTGGGACCAGGCTGTGGGCCAAGCTCCCAGGGCCCGCAGGAAGGCAGTGAAGATGGTGAACCCAGGAGGGTCAACAGCGTCCGGGGAGGCTATGGGCGGGGGGGGGGGGGAGCCAGACACCCCCCAGCCCCCGGTCGCCGCTCTGCCCACACCCCGCTCTGCATCTGGAGCCCAAGAGGGTGGGCACATGGCCACGGGACGCCCCAGGGGCGGGGCCCAGGGCTCACCTTGACGCTGCGGTGGTGGATGCGGGAAGGCTGGCACTTGACGCTGCTGGTGTTGCAGCAGCCGGCACAGCGCTTCACCTCCACGCACGGGGGCCAAATCAGGAAGTTGGCAGACGTGGGGTCGACCTGACTCCGAGGTATCTCATAAATGACCGTCCTGGTCTTGCAGACCGCGGGGATGGCTTCCTCTGCAGAACAAGGGCCACAATGAGCATGGGGGCCACTCCCCATGTCCCACCAGCACCTAGGCCCATGCACCCAGGGGGCCCCGCTGCCTCCTCCAGGTGGATGTAGTCCCACAGCTCCAGGGCCCAGCAAAGGGTGAGAGACAGACACCCCAGCCCCCAACAGGGAGCATCTGAGCAGGCCCAAGAGTGAACAGCAGGGGCCAGGGGGGAGGCCCAGGAGAAAGGCCTTGCTGGCAAAGGAGACCACAAGACAAGGGTGCCAGGGGGCCAGGGTCGCCCCAGGTGGCCTGCGGATGGGGTGGGCATGGGAACCGAAGCTGGCAGGGGGTCTCCCAATCCCTGGTTAGGGAGCTCCCAGGGCTGGTGGGAAATGGGGAGAAACAGGGAAGTTGAGGCTGGGCCCTGAAGAGCGACAGCCACACCTGCTGCTGCGCCCCCAAGGCCAGGCCCTACCCCAGGAAGGGACGCAGCCCAGCCTCCCCAGCCTACCAGCCACAGCCCTGCTGTGGCAGAAGTCACCAAGAGACTGCCCTGCTGGCCTCCAAGGAGGGAGCACCTCCTCTGTGCTCCTCAGCACAGGACAACCTGTCCGCCTCGAAGTTCTCGGGGTGCCAAGGCCCAACCGCCAGATGAGGAATCCACCCGGGGACCCCAGGGCATGCACCAGTGCAGGCACCACCCCACACGCTGCCCCACATGCCCAGGGAGCCCGGCCACGCTCTGGGGCTGCTACCCCCAACGGCAAGCTGGGCTTCCCCACTCCCCTACCGCGGAGCCCAGGACTGGAGAAAGCCGATCCTGGGCACAGAGGGCCGGGCACGACCCCTGTTGCTAGCACGAAGCTGGTCTTTTGCAGACAAGTCGAAAAGCTTGAAATGGAGTCAAAGGACAACACAGTCCTGCCAGGGAGGGGGGCCAGCGTCTCTCCTGCCTGTCCTGCCACCGGGCTGGGATCCTCTCCGAGCCCCAGGAGACCTGGGGTACTTGAATCCTCCAAGGTGCTCTGGGACCACCTGGAAAGGGGGCACTGGGCCTCCTGGAACAGCCCCGCCCACAAGCAAGGCTGAGTGCTGGGGATCTCAGCTCCCAACCTAGGGAGGGGGTCTAGGTGGGGTGGAGAGTGGAGCCTGGGAGAGAGGCCTTGAATTCAGGGCTCCTGGGCTGGAACAGCGCCCCCGCCTCTGACACCGGTCTGGAGAACGTGAAGCCTACAGCGTATGGCAAATGTCACCTGCCTTCTCGAGGACCATCGCCCACACGCTGCGCTCAAGGAGAGAAGCTGGGAAGTCCACTTCTGGGAGGAAACCTACAGCTCAGAGAGCGCAGGTGCTGCCCAAGGCACAGTGCAGTGAGCAGCAGCGGGGGTCATACCCAGGAGTAAGGCAAAGCACCCAGGTGGCATGGGACTCAGTGGGTCATACCCCTGAGCCCCAGTCTCAGGGCAAGAAAGTGCAGGCTGAAGTCCACCTCAGAGCCGACCTAGAGCCCCCAGGTTCCACCCCTCCCCCCGGCAGCCGGGCCAGCAGACCTGGGGACGCTGTGCTAGGGGACAGGGCAGAAACACTGCCCAAACCCAGGCCTGGCAGAGCCCAGGAGCCCAGGCTGAGTGGGTGGGGGGCCGGGGGCAGGGCCCAGCGCACACAGCACAGCTACGTCCCCCACCCCGCGGCCCAGTGCATGGCACAACAAACTGGAAATGAGACACAACCGAGTTTTCGAACGAAGCCTCCTCCAGAGCAGGCCCCAACAGGACCGGGCACTTAAGGAATTTATGATGGCTCTCCTCTCCTGGAAACTCTTGGCCCAGGCCAGGCTGCAGCAGGCAGCAGACGGGCCAGGGCAGGGAGACGCCCCCGGCAGAGGAGGGAGGCCTCCAGAGACGCAGGCGGCCGGGGCTGAAGTCGCTGGGGCCCCTGCACAGGCTGGGCCTTTGTTTTATGGAGGAGGAAAGGGATGGGTGCCCTGAAGGCACAGTGGGGGTGAGCCCCCCAGCCGAGCGCCCCCACCCGCAGGCCCAGGGCTCACCGATGCTTCTTTTCCTCCGAATGGGCACGGGCTGCTTCTCAGGGGCATGCTTGGTGGCGTGGCCCCCGGTAGCGTGGCCCCCGTGGGCTCTCAGACTCACTTCCAGAGGATCCGAGGCCCCTGCAGTGAAGAAGAGGACACGGTGAGCAGCAGCCCACACCTGCGTGGCGCCCTGGGACCTGTCCAGCAGTGCTTACTGCCTGCCTTGCCCAGACACACAGGGTCCCCCGGAAGACCCCCTACACCCGAAAGTGCGGAGGATGCAAGGGTCCTGACTGCCAAAATCCCCCCCCAACCTCTGTGAGACCTGCCCGGAGGGGCCTGGGGTATGGTGCCCTCCCATACCTCGTAGCAAGGCTGTGGACCTGTGGCGAAGGGGCCACGTGTGATCTCCCTCTTGTGCTGCCTCTCCAGGTGAGGGCCGAAGCAGGTACGACCTTGCTGGTCCAGAATACCCCCAACTACCAGGCCCCCTGCTCGCAGCCAGGTCCCGCTCCCGGAAAGGGCACCGGGGGCCAGCACACGCCACGGGGACTTGTGTCTCCCTCTCCTTGCTTTCCACCAAACTGACTTGAAACAAAGCACCCTGACCTTTGAGGGAGTTGGAAGCCAGGCCCAAGTGGACCGACAGCTGGCCTCCGCCTGGTCCTGAAGCTAGTCCACTGTGAGGCCACAAGAAACGCAAGCAGGAAAGGAAAGGAGCAGGGACGCTGGGGCCTGGCTTAGAGGCCAGCTGGCAGGAAAGCCCAGGTGCTTGCATCCAGACTGGACCCTCATGCCCCAGGTCGGAGACAGCCCCCAGATGAATGCCACCGCCCTCTCCTGCCCCAGTGCCCCCGGGGAGCCCAGGGGAGGCCCCAGTGTTTCACATTCCTAGCTGGAAGAGGAGGGGTAGGAGGGACACTTGGACCGACCTGGCCCCATGACACTGCCTGTGCCCAGATGACTGACGTGGGTCACACCTATTCTCCCTGCCTTGACCCCAGACCCAGCTTCGGTTGGGGGGGGGGGAAGGGTCTCCTTCCACATCCCCCTCCAACCTTGGCACCCTGGTAGCTGAGCAGGGGCACGGGCTCTGACAGCCAGGGGGTCCAGCAGCTGCCCACGCCCCGTCTTCCGTGGCATCCTGGCCACCAGCCCAAACCCCTGGTGCCTGGACCACTAGGGCCTCAGGGACCATCTATAAACCAACAAATCTGAAACCTCCACTCTTTGAAAATGAAAACCCAAAACGAAGTGAAAGGTGTGACCAGCAGAAGATACGTTCTTTCAGAAAACTGAAATTTGGGAAGAACCCAACTTTTCACTTAAAATGACTCAATGTTCCACTGCCACTAATTTTTTTGAGACCCAAAATAAGATCAGAACACAACTATTCATGCAGTAAGAATTTCCCATCAACCAACTGTTACAAGAGGCATTTTTTCACGAAAAAGTGACATTTATGAGTCACGACCCAGTGGTGGCCATCTTGCCGTGCCCAAATCAAATGGCAGTGGCTCACCAGCTTCTGAGACTCACTAAAGCCGGGCGTCACTGATCACATTACCGGAGAGCATTCTGACAGGTCCGCAGGCAGCGCCCCCACGTTCCCACACCTAAGGAAACTGAGGCCCGAGACATAAATGCACAGCGGGGGCATGGCCACAGGACCAGGCCCCGTCTGGGCCTCTTGCCTGAATAAACAGAGATGACGGCCCAGCCAGTGCACCAGCAGCTGAAACCTGAACCGGCACAGCTTTCAAGACAAGAGGTGGAGAAGAAATCGCTCGGGTCAAACATGCCCTCCTTTGCCCCCAATCGCGATGGGTGGCCGGCGCAGCACGAGCCCATCCTCGCGAATGGGGGATGCGGCCTTCTGACTGACGCCGCTTGCAAAGTGACCCAGCGGTGACTTCGGAGAGAAAGCCCCGCCTGAGAGATGCCCTAAAACTGCTCTTGGGACAGTTAATCAAGTGGGTTTCCCTTTTGTCTCTGTGCACAAATGTCCAAGTGACAGCTCAGGATGGGGACAGGCCTCCAGCCTTCAGGCCTGGTGCAGCACTAATGGCCCAGGACGGGATATTAATGCATCTGTCACTCTTGACCCCCCCCCCAGGCAGGCATGAGGCCCTGCCGCCCGGCTCAGGGGCTGGTTTCTCAGCACCAGGGCGCACAGCTCCTGAACCCCAACTGCTGGGCACTCAAAGACCACATGCTGGCCTCTCCACCCAAAAGCCCCCTGTAGAGGGTCTGAGACCCCTCCCAACTCCATACACCCTGTGGCCACGCTCAGCCTCAGGGCTGTTCTCACTGCCCCTGGGGTAGGAATCTGTAAAATGGGGATGCTGCCACCCACTGGGAGGAGCCCAGGACCCTACAGGTCCACCCAAAGCCCCGCCCATACCAGGAGGGAGGAGTCAGCCTGTAAGAAAAAGCCTTTTCCGGTTCTTTGCCTTATTAGCTTCACACCCTGAACTCCAGCCTGGAGGCACTGGCTCACCCTTGGAGTCAGGAGGGACCACTGGCTCGAGGGGGCAGGGGGTTCCCCATGCCCCAGCTCCCTCCTCAGGTATCCCAGACAGGCTCCAGGGCTGAGGGCAGCTCTGTCCTCAGCTGTTCACAACCTTCCCCAGCAGCAAGATCTGTTTCAACTCTTTGCTTTGGGCAGGAACAGGTGTTGGTGGGGAAAGACCCCAAAACAATCTTTAGAAGCAGCCAGTCACAACCGCTACGCTCAGGCCACAGGCCAGGCACTGTCCTGGTTACCAGCTTCTGCATCCCTGTGATGGGGAGCTAGACCAGGATGGAGACCCACGCAGGGATTTGTGTCCCAGGCCTGTGAGCACAGAAGGTCCCAAGGCCAGGCTCCCAGTATCTCCAGCACCAGGAGTCCTACCCCAGAATCCTAGTCAGACCCCAAACCCTGTGACGGACAGGGGGTGGGAGTGTGTGAGGAGGGGGGCCGGGCTTTTTAATAAGAGAGCAATTTGAAACCAGCCTGGGGAACTAGCTGGTGCATCCACTTTGTGAGCTCGGACCCTCCCAGAGACATTCTGGGCTCACAAGCCCCCAGGTCAGGAATTCCATCAGCATAACCCACTGCTGCAAATGCAAAAAGTGTTAATGGATGGGGGGTGGGGGCGGGCTGCAGAGACCGGAATAAGAATGGTCTCAACAGAAAGTGAATGGCCCATTTCCCTGTGGCATCCCAAAGCCATCCCACAGGGAGGCCCAGCCCTTCACAGGCCTCGTTCGCGAAAGCTTAAAAAAAAAAAAAAAAAAAAAAAAAGGCCCTGAGCGTCCACAGGGAAGCAGTCCCCACTATCACAAATCCGCCAGGGTCCAGTAAGTGCAAGCGAGTGTTTTCTCCAGCTAACCCCAGCCAAATCCTCCTCCCCAGGGTTACACATCAAGGAACCAGACTAAAATCCCCCTGGCCCAACTCTGATCTCAGAGTGAAATTCTACCCCCTTCCTGATAAGGATCAGTCAAAGGATTTCCTGGGTCACGAAACTACAGAGCCCATCGGCCTTGCTAGAAAATGGTCTTGGCATGAAATGAAAATAGTTCAGGCCTCTCCACCACCATAATTAGGTACAAATTTCCAAATGACTAGACCATGTGATTTTACTTAATTCCCCCTCGCCCCCCCTTCAGGGTAGTCTGCAGCGAGAGAGAGAGAGAGAGAGAGAGAGAGAGAGAGAGAGAGAGAGAGACAGAGAGACAGAGACAGAGACAGACAGAGGGAGAGGGGGAGGAGGAGGGAGATCTTCACTCAATGTCCCACCCGACCACCTTCAGTCTCCGGATCTGACAAGTCCATCTTTTTAACCAGACACGAACAGATGCTCTCTGGTAGAGTGTTTCCGGAGCTGACCCTAGCACATGCAGGGTTCCTCGACCCCTTACGAATATTGAGCAGGGCACCCCAAAGATGGGGGTCAGAATCCCGGTCCTCTAGAAAAGGGCTCCCTCGGATCCACACCGCAGTGCAGCCACCAACACCACCAGAACAACAACCTGGGTCCCAGAGGACCTTCGGCCAGTCTCCTCCAACTCTGCAGCAGACCCTAAAGGTCTTCAAAACTCCCTGTTTGCAAATAATTTATAGTGGCTTGGCTCCAGGGCCTGGGGATGAGCCCCAAACAGTCCCCAAACACCATATTGGTCCAAGACCCGCCTTTTTATTGACCTGTGTAAAGAGAAAGGCACGGGTCTCCGGAAACCACAAAGGCCCCGCCGCTGCCAAGACAGAGAGCCCCGGGCTGGGGGCAGCTCTTTCCGCGCGCGCCTGCCGGCGGGGCTCAAGACCAAGGCTCCGCGCCCAGGCCCCCGACCCTCTCCGCCGCTCCTCCCAGCCGAGGGCAGGCTCGGGGCCCGCACACCTGGCCGGGGCGCCGGCGCCCCCTATGCGGCTGAACTTTCAGTGACACACGCGGCATTTTCCTTAAATGCAAAAACAATCCCCGGGCAAGCGAGCAAATCGCGGCCGCTGCAGGCAGAGAAAGTGGGGATTGGAAGAGAAACTCCTGACTCATCCGCCTGGGCTTTTATGGCCCGGGATTGGATTCTGACCTTTCGGTGCGTTCCTGCGCGGAGCCCGGCCCGGCCCGGCCCGAGCACGGGAGGCGACGCGGGGTGCACACCGCGCACACCCCGCACCCCTGCCCTGCGCGCCAAGGGAAGGGACGCGATTTACCTACGGAGTCTATCTCCAGGAGTCGCTGGAGGTCCCGGATGCTGTGGATCTGACTGTGCGCCAGCCTCTCAATCACCTCGCGGGGGATCTCGGCTTCCTGCAAGCAGAGCCACACGGTC
This sequence comes from Suricata suricatta, assembly GCF_006229205.1. Classification (NCBI taxonomy): domain Eukaryota; kingdom Metazoa; phylum Chordata; class Mammalia; order Carnivora; family Herpestidae; genus Suricata; species Suricata suricatta. The sequence continues at coordinate 37,889,879 of NC_043707.1, read as the reverse complement.
AGCGCCCGCGGCCCGGCCAGCTCGCGCCCTGCGCCCCAGCCCCCAACAGCGTCCGGTGCGCCGGTCCCCGCGCTCGCAGGCTGCCGAACCCCCGCCCGGGGCCTCAGAGTCTGAGGCCAGGGGTGGGGCTGGGTGAGACCCCAAATTCTCGGCTCCAACCCAGGTCCGCCTTTGCAGAAAAAAAGCCCTCCCATCTTAAAATTTTCAAACAAAAGCCCGGCACTGCGGGCCCTCCACCCCCGGTGTCAGTTACAGGAGGTCTAGGGGCCGCGGGGAGCCCAAGGAGTTTCTGGTTTAATAGTGAAATCGACATCCAGAAAGATCAAGTTGAAATGCGTCACGGATCGGCGACGAAAGTCACGGCAGTCTTAACACTTTAATCCAGCCAGCGGCTTAAATTTCACACCCCGGAATCCCGGGCCGAACCTGTAGGGTCGAGGGTCTCCGTCGCAAAAACACGCGCGCGCGCACTCACTCGTTCACACGCGCGCCCCACCCGCTCCGGCCCGGCCGCGGCCCTAGCGCCGCCCAAGACGCCCCAAATCCAGCCGACGGCTGGGAGAGGCTGCATGGCAAAGGGAGGGTTAAATCTCCACCTCTCGCAGCTCGCGGTCCCAGCCCAGACCACCCCCGCCTTGCGGGCTCCCCCCCCCCTACCTCCCGCTCCCTCCAGATTTTTAAAGGCAGTCGGGGGTCGCTGCTGGCGGGGAGGGGGGGGAATGGGGGTAGGGGGTTCCAAGCACTAAGTTCCCACGACGGGGGCTGCAGAAAGTCATTCATCACAGCAGAGCTCCCGGGGATTAGGGATTCGACACTGGGGGGTAGGGACGCCTGCGGTGGGAGGGCGCGGGCGCCTGGCCCGGCCCCGGCTCGCCTCACTCAGCCACCTGTAAGCAGGCCCCGAGCTGGCGGGACTGCGCCGGCCCAGCGGGCCCGGCTAGGCTTAGGGACAGGGACGGGGGGCATGCTGCGACCCCGTACTGCCCACCCTGCCTGTCGGGGGCACCGCCGCAGCCTCCCGTTTATCCACCGCTGACTCCTCCAGGTCACACACACCCCCTTCCGCGCTCCCCGCACCCTGATACCACATTGTCTGCCACCCCCCCACTCCCCTCCCCGGAGAGGAGCCCGCGCCCCCCGAAGTTTCTCCCCACTCGTCCACCCCGCGCCACTCCGTCTCTCCACGGCAGAGCGACGCAACACGCTGGAAACTCACCAAACACACTTCGGCATGGCAGAAAATAAAACCCAGTTGGGAAAATCAAAAAAATCGACCACCCTAGCAGAAATCAAAATGCGCTTGGCAAAGCCCCAGAGCCCGAGGCGCCCCGGCCCGCCGGCGGCTGCGGGAGGCGTGCGCTGGGGGGAGTCGGAGAGGGGACGGGGCGCGGGGGTGGCACCCACCTCGGCCAGGGCATGGGCGAGGTATCCGCAGCCGACGAGCAGCAGGCAAGCCCAGGTCCTCATCGCGTCCCGAGGCGCTGGCGGCTCGGCGGGGAGGCGAGGCCGCGGGGCGGGCGCTCCAGCCGGGCTCCTGTGGCGGCGAAATTCAGTACCATTCCTCAGGGAGCGCGGCCCAGAGGGTGGCGCGGAGAGCAGGGAGCCGGCGGAGCGCGCCCGGCGCGAGCAGCGAGTGCGGAGAGGCAGGCAGCGCCAGCGAGGAGGAGGAGCAGGGAGTGCGCGCTCGCC